>NC_068915.1:113424125-113727000 GCF_023091745.1 Budorcas taxicolor | reverse complement strand
GCCAGGAAAGACGGGGGAAGAAGAAAGTGCTGACAAGGAAAGGATTATTGGAGCAAAGAAAACAAATCAATTAGCATCGTGCAGAGAGGAGGCTGGCAGATTGTTCCTCCAAATTGGGAACCAGACTATTTTCAATGGTGTATTTTCACTGCTTACTATTCTGGGGAAACATATGGTACCCGAGCGAGTTTCTGGGGGCCTGCAAGGCTGGATGCCTCAAAATCAGAGGCAGCTCAGTTAAAGGGAACTATCTGATAGATTCACTGGACTAACAGCCAGCCCATATGAAGCCTGAGTTTCAGGGTCTAATTTGCCAGGCCACGTACATGGTGCAAACATGGAGCCCCTTGTTCAAAGAGAATCAGGAATTTCAAGATGGGACCAGTAGGGCATCAGACCAAGCATGGATCCTCCTGAGATGGCTTGGGTCACACACTCACGGAGTGGGCTCTTCCCAGAGCTATTCGGTTAATAACTCCAGGACCAGTGGTAGCAGCACCCTTGGAGACTGTCAGACTCACGGTGCCTTGGCCCCACTGGGACCTGCATTTTCATGGCCCCTGGTGAGTCCCAGGCGCCCTCCCTTGGGTGGGGGGTGCTGCCTTAGGTCGCAGGTCCTGCTCGTTTCGGCCCTGTGCCCAACTCCAAGCATGCTGGCGGACCTGGCCTCTGCTCCCTGCCAAGTGACAAGGAAATAACCAGCTGCATTAGAGCCCTGCTCTCAGCCTCCTACTCATCCCATCCACTGCGATGCTGCCCCGTAGGATGGAGGTACCCACGACAGCCCCGGAGTCCAGGGAGGCCACACCACTCATGGACACGGAGGCCACAGCAGAGGCCTGCCAGCGCGGGGGCAGTGCAGGCTCTGGTGGCCTCACCCCTCCAGAGCCGGAGGCGGGGAGCTGGCCTCACCCCTCCAGAGCCGGAGGCGGGGAGCTGGCCTCACCCCTCCAGAGCCGGAGGCGGGGAGCAGGCCTCACCCCTCCAGAGCCGGAGGCGGGGAGCAGGCCTCACCCCTCCAGAGCCGGAGGTGGGGAGCTGGCCTCACCCCTCCTTTGCTCCTGTAAGCTTTGCAACCTTGGGCAAATCACTTCACGTCTCTGAGCCTGTTTCCTCCCCTGTGAAATGAAGATAGGATTCCCACGGCAGAGGTGACGGGAAGAGATAAAGGAAGCAAAGTGCATAACAGGCTGAGACGACAGCGGGTTTATTCTCGTGGTATTTTATTCTAAAGAAGCTGGGTTCACCAAGCATCTCCTTGGGTCAAGGCCCTGGAGCTGAGGCAGCTCAAAGGCGGTGCTGAGAAGGACGGTATAGGAAGCACATGGCAGGGAGCTCCAGGACAGATGAGGACAAAGGCCAACAAGCTGTCCCCAGGGTGACGAGCTCTTTCTCTAAGGGGTGGGAGTAAGGCCAGGGCATGTGGGCTTGACTGCCTCCCTAATTGTGTACCCTGAGCTGCCCTTGCCCCAGCCCAGGCCTGGCCTGGGGTCGAGGGCTTCCTGCAGGTGGTGTCACCTGAGCTGGGTCTTGAAGGATGAATAGGAGTTCGCTAGGGGAACCAGTGGTGGTGGAGTTCAGGGGAACAGCACATTGGTGCTGAGCGGGAGTGACAGGACCCTTGTTTAGAAGAGAGTCACCTGCTTGGGGATTTGGTTTTCGGTCACATTATTGACATGTGCTTTATTGGATATGCTCCACCCGCACCAAAGTAGCCTGGATGTCGGTGGGTCGGTTGACCAGATTTGCTCCCCTGCATAGGATTTGTGGCAGAAATGGGGTGAGGGGAGGCCTGACACTGGGCAGTGGGCACAGAGGAGGGGCCGTCCTGTTCAGGACACGAATACAAGCCACTGTGACGTGGAGTGGCAGGAGCTGCCGTGAAGCTGGCCTGCAGCACGAGTGTGTGCAGAGAGCTCCCTGTGGCCTGCTGCAGGCGAGGGGGCATGGGGCTGGGGTGCTTGTCTCCCTGAGGCTAAGTTCCCCAGGCCTGCAGCCTCTGTGCCTCCCCCAGAGCCCCTGTCTGTGTTAAAACAGATCAATTAGCTCTCTCCGCCAGGTGTTCTGGGTGGGAAGCCTGCACAGAGACCAGGCCTCTGAGGCCTGAAAATTAACAACCCTTCTGTCATTTCCCTGCCAAGCCCGGCAGGTGTCCCCAGGGTCCCACTCGCTTCTGGTTGGAGAGACGCAGGAAGTACTAAGCAGGGTAGCTCTGGGGCGGCACAGCAGGGGCAGGTGGGGGTGGTGTGAATCGCTGACTGCACTTCGCGGTCACTGCAGACCTGCTAAGCTTAGGTGCGATAATCCCCATTTCTCAGAAGGGGAAAGCTGAGGCCAGAGAGGCCTCGTGGAAGTTTGTACTGTCAGCCAGGTCTGCACCCAGCACTTCCCTGCATCATTCATCCACACCACATCATGACCAGTGATGTGACTGCGTCAGCCCAGAACGTGGAAACGACATGGGGCAACGGGCCTGGGAGGGTCTAGACAGATTCGCTCCCCCGTCCCCCACCACCGCTCTAAAGACTATTAGGCATGGCTTCCAGACTGCAGGTCAGTCCTGAATCTGGGGGATTTCTGATCCCATAGACAGCGGAGGGAGACCGGGATGGTGGTGGGGGCAGGCTTTCCGTCCATCTTCATCTTTGTTTCCCCTGCTTGGCCCACCATTCTATTCTGAGGCCATTCACGCACCCATTCAGCTATGTGTCAGACCGCAAGCTGGGAGATGAATCTCAGAGGAGCCTGGCCCCCAGGGAGACCATAGCAGACAAGGGAAGTTGCTGAATGATGTGAGCCGTGCACTGGGACAGGCGACCCTGAGAAGGGGCTGGAACGGAGGCGAGCTGTGTGCTCCCGGCAGGAGTGGGTCAACGTCGGCCAAGTGCAGAGAGGTCCCCCAGGTAGGGCAGGATGTGCAAGATGCCGATGTGGGCCTCCCACGACCAGGTCAGGAGGTTTGCCTGAACCTGGCACCCTGGACACCCTTCTGGAACCCTTCGACATGGGCCTGCCCCTCCCTGCCTGCCCGGATCATATCCACCTGGCCTCCCACTCAGACCTGCCCTGCCTGAGTCACCCCTGTATGAACCACGTGTGGTCCCACCTGCCAAGTCGTCTCCTCTGGTGCCCTGCTGGGCTTCCATTCCCCTATCTCCTCCAAAAGGTGGTGCCAACATCCCAGTCTGCCTTGCAGCGTAAACCCTAGCTCTGAAACCTTGAGTTAAAAAAGGAAAACAAACAGCAACCAGCAAGTGGTTCTCACCTCTGCCAGAGCTCTGGCTGGGTACGCCACAGATCTTGGGTTTCCCTTCAGACTCTTTATCAAGGAGAAGACTTGTTTTTCATCTTCTCTTTACCAAGTGGAGCCCTCAGAGGCTTCCCTCCGCATCCCCGGGGATGGGGGTCCTCAGGAAATTACCTTCCTATTTAAAACCCAATCGTCCAGTGCATTCCTTGCCAGACAGATGCGCCCAGCTGGGGACACAGGAAGTTGGGCTTTGACGCCCGGAGAGGCAGACAGTGGAGACAAATACAGCAGCCTCCGCCCCCTGGGCCTCAAATTAGAATCTGTGCAGAGCATCTTACATACGCCAGTGTGAGTCATCCTGAGTGAGAATAACTCTGCTACCCGGCGAGAACGTGCGGCTGAATGCCTCTCGCTGGGCTATTCAGCACACACTCGGATTGCTACCCAGGGTGTTAGCAGAAAGTTACTCCACGTGACGGCTTTCAGTCTGGGGGGTGCCGAGAGAACGCAGAGCCTGGCGGAGATGCCGCTCTGCTGGGTAACCTTGGGCTCGTCTCTCTCCTCACCTTCAACTCAGAAACAATCATTTGTTCTGGGCTGAGGTCCTAAATTAGGTGCCACGTGTGAAACTGTGGCAGAAATAGAAGGGCTTTTCATGGCTTTTGTGCTTTCTTAAGCCAGAAAGTACGAAGTGACAGGCAACTCGCTCCAGTATCCTTGGCTGGAGAATTCCCTGGACAGAGGAGCCTGGCTGGCTACAGTCCGTGGGGTCGCAAAGAGCCAAACACGATGGAGCATGCAGGCAAACCGGAAAGACCTATTCTTGAAGTCACAGATCATCGGAATTTGTGCAAACACAAGTGTGTGGCGCTGCGTCCCTGCTTGAAACCCTCAGGGCCTCTGCTGCCGGGGCTCCTGGGTCTGATGTTCACGACTCGCCCCAGTGACCTCACCCGGCTGACTTTACTCCCCGGCACCGGCCCAGGTCCAGCCTTCAGACCATGTCCACATCCCCAGATGTCCGCTGCACCCTCACACTCCTTTGCCCTGGGAAGCCCTGGCTGTCTTCTCCCTGACCGCAGTGAGGAAGCAGGCCTGGAGGGGGCAGGCCAGAGGCTGACCAGAAGGACTCAGGGGTTATCAACTGAGATAAGCTGGTGGCCTGGGCTGGGGCAGACGTCATGCAACTGGAGGAGAGCGGGCGGGTGTCCGTGACATTTCATGGTCAGAGTTCAGCGGGTTTGGTGAAGGAAATAGATGGAGAAATAACGGAACACTAAGCGCATGGCTCGGGCGGGCGTGTGGACGCTGACCGCTGGTGGACACGAGGACCAGCCGGTGAGGGGGAGGGCTGGCTTAGGGGATGAAGAGGGGCCCAGCGTGAGCCTCACGCTGGGGCTGAGCTTCCTGAGGGTCACCCCAGATGGATAGAGGAGCTCGGGGTTGGTACTTGGGGTAAGTTCAGCAGCGAAACCTGCCCTGGGGTAGGCCTTTGGAAGGTCCATGCTCAGACGTGTGAGTGGGGGTCCTGGGAGTGGAGGACCCTCCCAAGGAGTGAGAAAGAACTGGCCAGGGATGGGGACCAGAGAGACCGCTGCAGAAGGTGCCTATGGGGAGGGCCCTTCCCCTGGGCCTTAAGGCTGAGGGGGAGAGACAGGGAGTAAAGCAAATGCCGGAACACGATGATTTCAGACAGTGAGACGCACTACGAGAAAAATGAAATGAGGTGATTAAATGACTGTGTGTATATACCTGCGTCCATGTGTATGCACACACACAAGCTTGTATGTATGTATGACCACGAGAAAAATAAAATCAGGTGATTAAACGACTGATGTATATACCCGTGTCCATGCGTATATACACACACAAGCTTGTATGTATATATGGCACACAGGCATTCATATATGTATGTATAAAGAGATACATACACGTGAATATGGGCTTCCCCAGAGGTGCAGACGGTAAAGAATCTGCCTGCAATGCAGGAGACCGGGGTTTGATCCGTGAGTTGGGAAGATCTCCTGGAGAAGGGAATGGCAACCCACTCCAGTATTATCAACTGGAGAATCCCATGGACAGAGGAGCCTGGCGGGCTACAGCCCGTGGGGTTGCACAGAGTTGGACGTGACTAAGGGATTAACACATGTGAACGAGCATCTGTGGAAAGGTGAGTGAAGCAGCCCAGAAGGATAAAGCACTGTTTCCGGCTGATGAGACTGCGGGTGTTGAGTTTTTTCTGTCTTACTGCTTGTACTTCCGTTCCTACTATGTCATGTTTACCTAAGATGGGAGAGGTACTCAGTACATATCTGTGGGATCAACAGATACATTTTCCTAAATTAACATTTTAAGATGAAAGTGTGCTAAACGTACCATCAGAAAAGAACAATATATACTTTACAAAAAGAAGAACTGGCTAGCGGGCAAAGGCCTAAGAATGTATGTGCAGTTCTCTATTGAGTGAACAAGATAGGAAGATAGTTTTTTTAAATGAAGGTTTACTTTTAGAAAATCATGAACAGTTATTAATATGTTAAATTGTATTTCCTTTTCTCTCTCTGCGCAGCATCCAACCATCATACATCCACCCATCTATCCATCCATCCATCTATCCATCTATCATCCATCCATCCACCATGCATGCATCCATCCAACCGTCATCCATCCATCTATCCATCATCCATCCACCCACCCACCCACCCATCCGTCCATCATCTACCCATCCATTTACCCATCCCTCATCCATCCATCCACCTAGCCATTCATTCAATCTTCCTTCCTCCCCTCCCTCCCTCCCTTTCTGCCTCCTTCCCTCTTCCAATTCACTATTCACCCTCCATCCATCGACCCAGTGAGGATGGCTTTGGGGAGAGGCTGTACGAACATATAGCAAGCGAGTGCCGCACACTTGGAGCCCTGCGCACTCTTTAGTCACCGGATGTAACCATCATCACACAGCCCAACCCTCAACCCACCCTTCTTGACGTGGCACCAGAGGCTTGTGCCTCCCAGTCTTGTCTCTGCATAAAGTTGAACTCCATCAAGTAGGGGTGGGAAAGCAAAAAGGAGATAAATTTACTGAACATGTACTCTGCAGTGCCCCGGCTCCCCTGGTGGCTCAGCTGGTAAAGAATCTGCCTGCAATGTGGGAGAGCTGGGTTCGATCCCTGGGGTTGGGAAGATTCCCCGGAGAAGGGAATGGCTACTCACTCCAGTATTCTGGCCTGGAGTATTCCATGGACTGTATGGTCCATGGGGTCACAAAGAATTGGGCACGACAGAGCGACTTTCACTTTACTTTGCTCCAGGCTCTGCACTAGGCACCAGCCTTTTATCATCTTATTTTCACAACAGCCACAAGGCGGGAGGGGTTTTTGTTTCTATTTTAAAGACAGAAATAGGAGCTCAGAGGGGTGAAATGAGCCACTCCAGCCCGCACCGTCTGCGTGCCTCTGCCCTGGCACAGAGCCGACTCTGGTGCTGAGAACCCTTGTCCTGCTTCTGTGTTGAGATCGACAAGCATCCAACACAATTTAGTAAAGCATCCGCTCAAACACAATTACAGAATTGATTGTCAGGAAAGGATTGGTTCAGTTTTAATTACCAGCCTGACAATCACTGAAATGCCAAGAAACATCCCCAAGAACATCTGTAAATTGAATGAAGAGGCAGACCTTTTCCCTTTGGCTGGACGCTGACTTGGAAGATCTCGTGTCTGATCGATAGTAACCAGATAAGGCGAACCTATCACAGGACCTATAAAAACAACTCGTTGCCAATATTTTAGAGCCGCGGCTTACATATACAATCTTGTCTGTAACATTCGGGAAATATGAGGCCCCCATCTCCCCCGTAATTATTGATGATCTGAGTTCTCTGAAGGGCTGACGCTGAGGCTCTGGAGTGAGTAGGGTGTAATTGTTTTGTTTGGCTGTCTGAGGATGTTTTGCAAAGCTGAAAAGCCTGCTTGCTGGGCGGAGGGTGGCGGACGGTTAATTCTCTGGAGTGACTGCTCGGGAAAACTGTCTTTTATTAGGACAGTCATATTAACGATGCGTGGTTAGATCTGTGAACAGTTTGCTCATTTATCTGCGCCTAACTGACCAGCAGAATGCGAGGGAATGATCTCCGTGCCTTCTCGGGGTGCATTTTCCACGCTGGCTTGGGCAGCCTCTGGGGTACTGATGACAGCGTTTGACTGTGGAGTGACTGTGGAATCTCCAAAGGCTCTCTTTCAGTATGTGTGATTAGAGACCAAGATTATTACTGCCATGCTTGTTGGGGAAAGCACGGCCAAAGCCACGGTCCATCAGTGCAGGGACTATTGATGTTCGGTGCTCGTAGAAGCCAGTAAGGACGGAGCAGGAAGGAGCAGTACGGCAGCTTCCTCGTATCTGAGGGAGGAAATTGGCTCTACCAGGGGAGCCCCAGTCAATGGCCTGTAGCGGAAATCACCTGGATTGTGGTTTTCCTGAATGAGACACTCCTGCCTCATGTGGAGTGGATAATAGCATTGGTAATAATCCTCAGTCAGTTCAGTCGCTCAGTCATGTCCAGCTCTTTGCGACCCCAAGGACTGCAGCACTCCAGGTCTCCCTGTCCATCACCAACTCCTAGAGTTTGCTCAAACTCATGTCCGTCGAGTCGGTGATGCCATCCAACCATCTCATCCTCTGTTGTCCCCTTCTCCTCCTGCCTTCAGTCTTTCCCGGCATCAGGGTCTTTACCAATGAGTCAGTTCTTCTCATCAGGTGGCCAAAGTATTGGAGTTTCAACTTCAGCATCAGTCCTTCCAATGAATATTTAGGGCTGATTTCCTATAGGATGGACTGGTTGAATCTCCTTGCAGTCCGAGGGACTCTCAAGAATCTTCTCCAACACCACAGTTCAAAAGCATCAATTCTTCGGTGCTCAGCCTTCTTTATGGTCTGATTCTCACATCCATATATGACCACTGGATAAACCATAGCTTTGACTGGATGGACTTTTGTCCACAAAGTAGTGAGCCATGCTGTGTAGGGCCACCCAAGACGGCCGGGTCATGATGGAGAGTCCTGACAAAACGTGGTCCACTGGAGAAGGGAATGGCAAGCCATTTTAGTATTCTTGTCTTGAGAACCCCATGAACAGTATGAAAAGGCAAAAAATAATCCTATGTGTCATTTATCAAGCGCTTACTGTGTGCCAGGCACTTATACCGAATACTTGGCTCATGTTTCCAACAATCCTCTGATGAGGTGGTTGCTGTTATTGTCCCTGTTTGATGGATGAAGTGAATTCCAGGGAGGGCAGTGACCTCAGGTCACATGGTGGGAGCTGACCCAAGATGCAACCCAGGCAGCTTCCTTCCCACACACTGCAAAGATGGGGGGAGCATGTTTGCCGAGGTTAGGGGCTCTAGGCGACAGAGACGAGGGGTGCACGCTGCAGAGATGGTGGGGGTGCTCATGGCCCTTCCTTTGCTCTTTGCTTGTGCATCACAGAGCCCATGTCAGCCAGTGATGAGGACAGAGGAAGCACAGCTTACGTGTCCTTGCCTTCATGGAGCACACGGTCCAGTGGTGAGACGTGACCAAGGAAGCCCCCAGATGAGCGGCTCTGGGCTCTGGGCAGGGCCCCAACCCTTGACAACAGGGTCGGGGGGGAGGGGGCCTGGCAAGAATACAGAGAGAGGGAGCTGGCCGGGTCCCGCAGGAAGGGATGCGGAGGCGGGAGACGGGGAAGAGAGGCCCACAGGCAATGTGGAGAAGGGAGACTCGGGGGCTGCATGCCCACTGGGCGGGGCAACAGGGAGTCTCGTGCCTAGGGTGCTGGGAGGAAGCAGTGAGCCACACAGACCTGGGTCTGCCCTGGTGGCACTGACGGCCTTTAAAGGAGAAAAGCCTGGGGAGGAGACTGAGAAGAAGTGGGCACAGAGGTGAGATGAGAGCAGAGAGCACAGGCCCAGGGGGGCCTGGGCCCGAGGGGGCGGCCATGTGGGCAGCTCAGACAGGGGAGGGTGGAGCAAGCACGACTGTCGCAGGTGGGTGTCCCTGTCGCAGGTGTGTGTGTCCCTGGGTACCACCAACTGTCACAGGTGAGTGTCCCTGGTTACCACTGTCACAAGTGGAGTGTCCCTGGTTACCACCGACTGTCACAGGTGGGTGTCCCTGGTTACCACTGTCACAAGTGGAGTGTCCCTGGTTGCCACCAACTGTCACAGATGGGTGTCCCTGGGCACCACCGACTGTCACAGGTGGTGTGTCCCTGGTTATCACTGTCACAAGTGGATTGTCCCTGGTTGCCACCAACTTTCACAGATGAGTGTCCCTGGGTACCACCGACTGTCACAGGTGGGGTGTCCCTGTCATAGGTGTGTGTGTCCCTGGTTACCACTGACTGTCACAGGTGGGTGTCCCTGGTTACCACCAATTCACAGGTGGAGTGTCCCTGGGTACCACCGACTGTCACAGGTGGGTGTCCCTGGGTAACACTGACTGTCACAGGTGGGGTGTCCCTGATTACCACCGACTCACAGGTGGGGTGTTCCAGGGCACCACCGACCATCACAGGTGGGGTGTCCCTGGGCACCACCGACCATCACAGGTGGGGTGTCCCTGGGTACCACCAACCATCACAGGTGGGGTGTCGCTGGTTACCACTGACTGTCACAGGTGGGTGTCCCTGGTTACCACCAATTCACAGGTGGCGTGTTCCAGGGCACCACCCACTGTCACAGGTGGGGTGTCCCTGGTTACCACTGACTGTCATAGGTGGAGTGTCCCTGGGTACCACCGACTGTCACAGGTGGGTGTCCCTGGTTACCACCGACTGTCACAGGTGGGTGTCCCTGGGTAACACTGACTGTCACAGGTGGATGTCCCTGGGTACCACTGACTCACAGGTGGGGTGTCCCTGGGTACCACTGCTTGTCACAGGTGGATGTCCCTGGTTACCACCAACTGTCACAGATGGGTGTCCCTGGGTAACACTGACTGTCACAGGTGGGGTGTCCCTGGGTACCACTGATTGTCACAGGTGGATGTCCCTGGTTACCACCGACTGTCACAGGTGGGGTGTCCCTGGGTACCACTGACTGTCACAGGTGGGGTGTCCCTGTCACAGGTGGGGTGTCCCTTGTTACCACTGACTGTCACAGGTGGCGTGTCCCTGAGCACCACAGACTGTCAGGCAGGGTGTCCCTGGGTACCACTGACTGTCACAAGGGGTGTATCCCTGGGCACCATGACCATCACAGGTGGGGTGTCCCTGATTACCACCGACTCACAGGTAGAGTGTTCCAGGGCACCACCGACCATCACAGGTGGGGTGTCCCTGGGTACCACTGACTGTCACAGGTGGGGTGTCCCTGGTTACCACTGACTGTTACAAGTGGGGTGTCCCGGGGCACCAATGACTGTCACAGACAGAGTCCTGGGGGCACTGGTGTTCCTGGGGGAGGGGTGATGCAGAGACAGTGCCATCTGCCACCCCTTCTTTCTGTCTCTTGACCATGTTCCATCAGGCATCAGTGAATGTTTCTGCTCCTTCGGGACAAGGAGTGGCTCTGGGGGCTGGCTGATAGCCCCTCTCAGAACAGACGCCCCATAAGCGGTGGGTGAATTGAGCAAACTCTCGGCGACGATGGGGGACACCAGTCACCTGTCTTGTCAGTTTCTTCTCCTCCTCCATCTGCAGATGAATGATGATTTAATTAAAGTTCCCAGGGCTGCCGCCCTGCACCAGCAGGCTCCCGAGGGCTTGGGATCGTGTGGAGACCGCGGTGAACCCAGGCTCTGATCTGTGGGAACCACCAGTATCGATGTTTCTGGATGGAGAAGTATGGACGTCCATCCTGCACGAAGGCTCCCGGAATCCTCCCCACGGCCCTCTAGGTGGAGGCCTGGCTGTACCTGTCGCACAGGCACAGACTAGAGACAGTGAGAGTGGGGGACAGATCCAGCCCCTCCTGTTACTCAAGACACAGGGATACCCAGAAATAGGTGGCCCAGGCCGAGTCGCAGAGCCTCAGGGCTGACTGCAGCCCCAGCTGAAGTGGCATAGTCTTTAATGATGGAAGTGCTGTGACTAGCCCCTGTCCCTCTGCTGGACACCACGTGATAAGGGGGGGGTTCCCACCCCCACTCACTGGACGAGCATGCTTTCTGATGCTGCAATCACCACAATAATACCCCTTCCCCCTTTCTTGGTTACCTCTGGTGACGAGGGGCTCCCTACCTCACTGATTGCGTGTTTGTTTTTAGAAACAAGCTCAACCTTACAGACACACAACAAAGAGCTTGGGAGTCTGGCAGAGCTACGCTGACTTCTGGCCATGCACGTACGGCAGCGTGACCTGAATCAGTTCAGCGGCCCCGGGATCCCAGAGCCCACCCTTTAAGAAGGAGTGACACCCCCTCCATCCTCGCTCCCCTGTCTGGTCTGGTCCTTCCACTGGAGGCTCAGGATGAAGACAGAGGGAGGGTGGTGGGAGGAGGCCTTGGGAGGAGCATGGTGGTCCCGACCTGTCCCTGTAGCTGCTCTGTGGCCTCTCTCCCTTGAAGCTGACCTGGGTGAGGGGCTGCACTCAGGGGAGGGGGTGAGTATTTCCTACTCAGGTCAGAATGTCGTTAAAATGCCACAGCCTCCCTGATCACAGACTTGCTGTCACAGCGTGCAGCTGTGACAGTGTACAGATCTCACCAAGCCAGGCAGCAACCGCGGCAATAACAGTCATCACAGCAAGAGCAGGAAGAGCAGCAGCCCCAGTGGGCACCCAGTCCGGGCCGACGCTGCTCTGAGTGCTTCATCTGTGACCGGTCGCTGGTTCCCCCCCACCAAGAAGCTGTTCTGTCATTGTGTCCAGTTTCCAGTGAGGTTAACCCCTTGCCCTGAGGTCTCCCCGCTCACGTGAGGCCGAGCTGCTGACAGGGACGTTCCAGGCCACTAGGCCGAGCTGCCTCCTCTGATCTGACCTATTGATAGGATTTCTGTATAAGATTTTGTTCAGCAAAAAGTATTGATGTTTGAAAAAGAGACATACTTCCCCATGCTTGGTTCTGTCCAATCACCACCGTGCAACACACACACACACACACACACGCATACACACACCACATTTTATAAGCCAGGGGAAGGAGCATTAAAGGAAAGCTTCTTGGGGAGAACTGAGAAGATTGCTCTGCTCCATGTAGGGAGCACTGCCCCTGGCTGGGTTCTGGGATGGGCAGACTGCCCTCATCTCTGCTGGACTGGCCACGCCACCCAGGGCAGACACAACCACCCCCCCACACTGGGGAGGCGCTTGAGCTTCAGAGGACCTGGGGGTCCCTTCTGCACATCGGTCAGAGCTGATGGGACCCAGATCTGAGTGTCTGTCCCATCCACAGCCAGTTACCCCCCTCTCTGCTGGCCACTGCCCGTCAGGGTCTCCTGCTGGTGGATTAACTACAGGGGTGGCAGACAGGAGAAGGATCGGGGACAGGGGCCCTGGCCTGGAATCCTCGGAGCATCCTCCTGGATGGGAAGCAGGTGAGCTGGCGATGACCTGTGCCAGGACCTTCAGTCCCAGCCGGCTCCTGGCCAACCCCCAGGCCTGTACTTCCGCGTCTCATCTGAAGAAGAGGGCAGAGGCCTCTCACCCTGCCACCCTCAGGCCGGCCTATGGGAACCGAGACAAAGCCAGCTGTGTCACAGCTTCAAGCTTGTAACACACGCCTGTCCAGACGGCGCCCCGAGCCTCATGGCTGAGGGTGTGTTGAGTCCCAGACCCGGTGTTGGCCGCCAACAGCTCGCAGCTCAGCCCTTTCCGAGAAAACTGCCCACAGTCTATGGAGGCCTCAGCCTGGAGATTTACACGCTCCCCTGGAGGACCCCAGACGGTGCCCCATGGACATGGGAAGGCTGTCCCCACCTCAAGGAGGAGCACCTCTGAGTTGACCGCAGACCTGACCTGGCCAGGCTTGGCCTGAGGGCACGTCCCTCCTCATCCACTTCTTCCTTCAGCCCATCCCCCAGAACTTGCCCTCTCAGGGTCACGCACACCCAATCCCTGCCTCAGGCTCTGCTTCTGGGAACCTGATCTAAGGCTGCTGCCTTCTCCCCAAGCCGCGGGCTCCAGAGAGGGTGCCAGGTCCAGGAGAGCAGGGACCAGCCACGCTGTCCTCGTGGGTCTGGCACACACCAGGAAGGACTCCTCGGACATGGGTTGCAGGAAACAAGCAGGACCTGTTGTGAAAATTCGGGTTCATGAGAGGCTGAAAAACGCCAGAGACCAGTGTCTATGGCATGGGATCTAGAAAGTCATTACTGTCAGCAAAAGTCCAGGCGAAATGCCTCACATTTTTAACACTGTGTGTGTGTGTGTGTGTGTGTGTGTGTGTGTGTGTGTGTGTGTGTGTTAGCTGCTCATTCGTGTCTGACTCTAGCTTGCCAGACCCCTCTGTCCATGAGATTTCCCCGGGCAAGAATACTGGAGTGGGTTGCCATCCCCTTCACCAGGGGATCTTCCCTACCCAGGGATCAAACCTAGGTCTCCCACATGGCAGGCAGATTCTTCACCATCTGAGTCACCACCAAGGAAAACAGCAAACAGCGGCAGTGTGAGAGGGGCTGGTCTGGGAAAGGTCTTCTCCAGCCAACTCCATCCTTCCAGCAGCTGAAGTGGTTTCGGGGTTGGGAAGGGCTGCATGGTTCCCCGCACTGGGGGCAGGGGGGGCATTCCCCATCCGCGAAGTGGGGGAGAGTCAGGATCAGGGGAAGTGGGGGAGGTGCTGGCAGTCTGCTGAGACCACTTTTATTTTTCTTGGTGTGACGTCCTGATGTGGCTGTAAAATCACACACACACATAAACGTGCAAAAGCGCACACGCAAGTACATTCCTAAAAGCAGCCCCTAACACGGGTGCACGACGATGTCTGGGTACCAGCTGGACACTTGCTCTTGGCAGAGCCCCCAGACACTTGTGGGACAGTGGCAGGGAAATCTCACCAGCTGGTTTCACGTGGGGATTTGGTACCCAGAGGGCACATCCCCGAGTCCAAATGCTTCACTTTACAGTCGGCGATACTAGCGTCCGAGAAGCGGGGGCCACCTCCCTACAGTCCACAGGGCTGAGCCAAAGCCCTGGCTGCCTGATGCTGAGTCCAGGACAGGAGACTCTGCCCCGTTTCTGAGCATGGACTCCAGAGGTGCCTGGTCAGAGTGAGGTCCTGCTGGCCCGAAGCTTCCAGGCTGTTCTAAGAGAAATGCCTGCTGGAGGCATGAGGGTGGCTTGGGCTGGAGTGCCCGCCTTGGGGTGGGATGTGGACGGGACCGTGTTGTTGGGATGCATCAACATAGAACTTGCTGACGTACTTGATATGGGTGGTGAGGCAGAGAGGTCAAGAGTGACCCCAAGGCTTTTGGCCCAACTAGGGGTGGCCCCTTGTTCTGGATGCTTACTCCTTGGAAGAAAGGCTATGACCAACCTAGACAGCATAATAAAAAGCTGAGACATACTTTGCCAACAAAGGTCCGTCTAGTCAAGGCTATGGTTTTTCCAATAGTCATGTATGGATGTGAGAGTTGGACTATAAAGAAAGCTGAGTGTCGAAAAATTGATGCTTTTCAACTGTGGTGTTGAAGACTCTTTAGAGTCCGTTGGACTGAAAGATCAAACCAGTCCATCCGAAAGAAAATCAGTCCTGAATATTCATTGGAAGGACTGATGTTGAAGCTGAAACTCCAATACTTTGGACACCTGATGTGAAGAGTTGACTCATTGGAAAAGACCATGATGCTGGGAAAGATTGAAGGCAGGAGGAGAAGGGATAACAGAGGACGAGATGGTTGGATGGCATCACTGACTCAATAGACATGAGTTTGAGCAAGCTGTGGGAGTTGGTGATGAACAGGGAGGCCTGGCGTGCTGCAGTCCATGGGGTCACAAAGAGTCGGACATGACTGAGCAACTGAACTGAACTTGTTCTGGAGAGGTGAAGGGTGGTGTTCTGACCACAGCTGATGGCTTGGAGATGCCTGTTAGCGATCCCCTACAGGGGTCGTGGAGGCCATGGCAGATCTGAGTGTGGAATCTGCAGGAGACGCCAGGGCGGCGGTATGTGGGGGGTAAGTGTGCTATGTGAACTCGTAAAACCAGGTGGGATTTGGAAGAGAGAGGGAAGAGCCTTGGCATTGGGGAACATCCTGCCCCACTGCTGTGAATTCCAGGGGGAAGGTGAGCTGAGAAGGTGAGCAAAGCTGCTCGGGAGGCCAGTAGGAAGTGAATCTCCCCTTTGACAGGTGAGGAGACTGAAACTCAGCCCCAGAAACACAGCCAGGACAGTGGAGCCAGATTGTGAACTCAGAGTCCTTGATCATGAACTTCAGAACATTTAAGCGTTCCTTAGAATGCCCTATCCTCTTCTAGGTGGTCAACACCTATACATCCTTCAAGGGCCAACTTAAAAATCCCCTCATCTATGAAACACTCCTTGCTCCCTCCGGTGCCCAGTTTCCTACTGTGGTTCCACAGAAGCTTAGTCAACCTCCACTTTAGAACTTAGCCCACCTCAGGATCATGGTTCATGAGCCCCCTGGGCAATGAGCTCCTTGAGGTCAGGGAATGGGCTCTGTTTCCACCTTCTTCCCTCAACTTGCCCAGAGACTCAGCATTTGAGGGGTTCTCTGAAAGCCTGAGGGCTTGTTGAATGGATGGATGGATAAAGGGATGAATGAGTGAGTGGGTGGGTGGATGCGTGGATAGGTGTTCAGGCGGATAAAAGGAGGATTTAATAGTGGATAAACATATGGGTAAGTGGCTAGTTGAGTGGATGGGTGAGTGGATGATAGATACATGGATGGATGGATGGATGGATGTCTACAGAGACAAATGGCCCATGGATGGGTGGATGGATGGATATATGGATGGGTGGGCAGGTGTATGGGTAGGTGATGAATGGGACCGTGAATGGACAGATGAATATACAGGTAAATGGCACTTGGGTCAGCGGTTGGATGGATGAATGGATGGATGAATGCAGGCATGATAGAAAGACAACAAAATTTGTAGTCAAGATATTTAGAACCTTGTCCTGGCCTCCCTCTTGTAAGCTGCCTGGCAAGAATCACACATTTCCTATTGCTGGTCCCTTGGCTCCTCACCTTTCACACGGAGAGGGGTGACCAGTTGTCTATCTGCTGGGACTCTGTGAGGCTCACAGTGGCCATGAGAGTAGCTGAGGGATGGCACAGGGCCATGTACATGTGAGGCAGCCCCCAGGAACCTGGCAGGGTATGCACCACCGTGGAGTTCTCTTTGCCAGAAATCACCTCCAAAACGTACATCGAGGGAACATAATTTCCACATGACTGGTTTTAATACCAAGTAATTAAGTGGTTTTACAGTCAGTTTTTAAAACAAGCTCTTTAAGTTATGAGTATAAAGCATGTCCCTATAATAGCCAAGTTGTTCTGTTTTGTGATTTCTATTGCAATGGATTTTATAATTAGCAGGAAAAAAAAATCTACCTAGGGCTGAGGCCACTCCACTGAACTTGATGTTTGGCTTTGTGTGATCTAGCCAACCCACAGATGTGGGGCTCCCTCGGGTCTTGGCCCAGGTGGAGGCCTGTGGGTGTGTGAGGTGTAGAGGGTGACTGACACAGACATGGGACCGCTCACCTAGGATGCAGGGAAGCCAGGGTTACGGCTGTGTGCGTTCCTCTAGGTGTGCGTGGGAGGTGCTCAGAGGGAGAATGCAAGGAAGCCTCCTAATGAAGACTATATCCCCAGAACCCACAGTAGTGCCAGGTAAGCCTCTGAAAAATAGCATTGAGAGGGACCGGAAGTAGATGGATGGATGGATGGGTGGATGGATGAATGGTTGGATGGATAGATAAATGGGTGGATGGATGGATGGGTGGATGGGTAGATAAATGGATGGATGGATGGATGAATGGGTGAATGGATGGGTGGGTGAATGCATGGGTGGGTGGATGGGTAGATAGTTGGGTGGGTAAATGGATGGATGGATGGATGGATGGGTGACTGGCTGGATGCATGGATGGATGGGTGAATGGATGGGTGGATGGATGGATGGATGGATGGGTAGATAAATGGATGGGTGGATGGATGGGTGGCTGGGTGGAGGGATGAGTGGATGAGTTGCAAGCTTCAGGATGGCAGGGCCCAGATCCACCATCTAGGGCCTCCTACCTGGGCAGTGAGTAGCAGTTTGTACTAAGAAATCAGTGAGAGTGTACGGAATTGGAGGAATTCCTAATTTGCCAGTTCCTGAGATATTTCCGCAAGCAGTGTTCCCAAGGATCATTCCTGGAAAACTGGGTTACATTGCTCATTTGGTCCTAAACATCCCTTTCCTGTGATGCTACCCTCAGAGGCATGCTTCCATTGGGGCCAGTGTCCCTTAGTTCCTGAAGGTGTCTTGGCACACTCCTGTGAGCGGGGCGGAGTTGCCTCTCTGACTGGGTGGCCTGGGCTTGCCTTGCTGCACAACCATGCCCAGCTGGGTCCAAAAAAATAAAGTCTATCACAGTTTCCACTGTTTCCTTGATGGAGAGGTGTGTGTTAGCACACACAGGGAATCAGTAAGTACATTTTAAATGCTGTTGCGTTTTCACGGCGGCTGACCCAGCCCGAGATCCCTGATGTCTGTCTGTTCATCCAGCAAACAGTCCCTCGGCCTCCAATGCTAGGTCCCCCTTCAAAGCCCAAGTGGCCCCAGTGTCGGTGGCCGGGCCAGCCCTGGGACCCTGAGCGCCTGGTAGGCAGCGTCTGCGGCTCCTTGGCAGGAGGCGGGGCGGGGGGGTTTTGGGGGGGAGGGAGGCTCCGCCTTCGAGAGAGGAGCGCTGGCCCAGGGGCAGTGCTGCTGGCCTCCATCCTGGCGCGACTTGAAGAAGGGCTCCTCCCTCCGCCTCCTCCCTCTCTCTTCCTCCCCTCCTCCGTTCCCCTCCCTCCTCTCCCCTCTTCTCCCTCCTCCGAGAGTTACAGCTTTCATTATTTCAGGTGCCTACTGTGGGGGCAGGCCCGTACCAGGGCTTAACTTGTATTATCTCCTCGTCCTGGCAGCTACCCGCAGGGTGGGATGAAAGGCATCATGGATGGGAAGGTACACGGCAAATTGGAAATTGCTGTAGTGATGTGATGGGTTATTACCGATATTGCTTTCTGCCAACAGAACAGGCCTTGATGGAGAGGTGAGGTGTGGGGTGGGCGGAGGTGGGGGTACCCTGCCGAGACCTGAACACGCTGGCCCAGCCACTCCTTTGCAGGATTCAGGGGAGAATGGGGACCCCAGAGCAGGTCTGGTTCTTGGGGGATTCGGATGAAAGCTTGGGGGCTGTGACCCCACACTCCCCTCCCCAGCCCAGCGTGAACGAGGGTGCACAGTCACTCTGTGGGGGACACCGAGGTGACTCAGGTCGAGGCCTGTCCCCGAGAAGACGGAGAAAGCCCCGTCTGCTCTCCCAGCTCTGGCCATGGACCGGCCAGGGGGCAGCAGGAGGGCATGGCTGGCAGAAGCCCTAGGGGTGTGAACGAGGGGGCGTCTCTGCCCCACCCCCAGGCTCCACACTCACTCTTCCCTCCCAGGCCTTCTCCCTGCAACCTTCACAAAACCGTCTCGGTTCCTGTTCTGTCCTGTCTGGGCGAGCTCTTTATTTCATAACAAAACTCCAACATCCAGGCTGCAGCCACTCACATGGGCCTCCAGCCCAGCCTTCTTCTGGGCAGCCCCGGGAGTTAGGAACCCGGGACCAGGCTTGGCGACCCTGCTCGGAAAGGACCAGAGTCACCCTTTTGGCCTGCAGGCCACACAGCCTCCGTCCTTGCTTCTCATGGATGGACATGGCCTGGGAACAGCCGTGGCAGCAGATGGACAGATGGGGAAAATCCCACAGCTGCGTGGAACAGAACATCTGTTCACACGTTGGGAAAGATGAGCACTCTTTAAATTTTTAAAACCATTTACATTGTTGTCCAACCATTTGGAGAAATAACTGGGCACGTCCTGACTCCCTGGGGCTGTCCCTCTGGAGGGACGTGAACAGGCAGGGCAGTGATGGCCTCTGCTCCAAGCACGCATGTGGATAAATGAAAGCCCTGCGGACAGAAAACACCGCCATTCTGTGGGCCCAGCTGGGCTCTCGACGGGACTGGAGGGTGGGGGGACCCCACGAACAGGAGGTCCTGGGCTTGTTCGAGTGCCCTGCTCTCGCCCACCCCAGCCCAGACTTGGCCCCGGTCACCCTTGCTCTGTGGTCCTAGTTCCTCTGGATGTTGCTGACCTGCAAGCTCCCAGCTTCAACGCTCCCCACTGCCCGCAGTGCTAGGACCCACTGGGCCCACGCAGCTCCAAGCAGGGTGCCAGGCAGCCACGCTCTCTGGTCCCGAGACGTGGCGCCCTTTGGAGAGAACTGTCACCCAGTCTCAGGGTGTCTGTGTTTTCCCTGGCACCAGCAGTGGGGGAGCGGGGCACTTACACAGGCCAGGTGCTGAACTCCTTGGGGGCCCCAGCCCTCCCGCACCCACGCGTGTGCACAGGTGTGTGTGGCCAGGTGCCCAGTGACTAGAAGTCCTTCCGAACCACCGGGAACGGAAGGACGGCCTGAATCAGCAGCTCGGAAAGCCCACGCCGGGGCTGGCACCCCTGGGCACCAGGGGCTCTGGGTCCCTCCTGCGCCTCCCCAGCCTGAGACAGCGCCCATCAGGGTCTCCTCACCCGGGCGGAGCTGTGAGGGCAGGGATCCCGGACCTCCACGGCTGAGACCCCGAGGGGGCCTGACGGGGTGCTGGCCGGGCTGCTGGGCAGTGAGCGCTGAGTGTGCCCCTACACACACACATGTTACACATGACACACTCCTGCACACATACCACACACCAAACACACATACCACACACCACATACAAATACACACACGTTACACACACACACACATTACACATAACACACACCTGCACACACAACACACACATTACACACAGACACACACATTACACATAACACACACATGCACACACACACACCTCACATAATCACACACACACATTACACATACACACATGTTACACATAACACACACCTGCAGACACCATACTACATACATTACACATATGCACACACACCACACACTGCACATACACACGTTACACAGAACACACATGAACCATACACCACACACACACCTCACATACACAAACACACCCTACACACACACTTACACATACAAACATGCACACACACACACACCACACACCTCACATAAACACACACATCACACACCCCCACACATCACACACACATACATACCACACACCTCATATGCACACAAACATCACACACATACACACCACAAACACACATCGTATACACACATGACACCACAGACACACATTACACTAGACACACACACCACACACACCACACACACACACACACACACACACACACACTCCCCTTGGTCTGCAGTTTTAAGGCACTCGGGAACCTTAGGGACGCCGCAGTCACCTGTCCACAGGAGAAAGGACCTCAGCTGTGGCCTTCCCAGACAAAAGCAGGCTGCTGGTCAGCTTCAACTCTGCAAACAAGTCAGGAAACGCAGCCCCTGGGCCTCATTCTGAGCACCAGCCAAGCAGAGGGGAGAACGGTGCAGAGGGGCACAGACAGTGCCGAGGCAGGATGAAGCCACACGCCCTCAGCCCCTGCCCTCACGCCCTCACATAGCGCGTGTCTCAGCACCACCCGCCCAATGTCTGGGGGGCACCCAGGGAGGCCTGGGTGGTGGGGCGGGCTGGGAACCCGACTCTCAGAATTTTCTTCTCCAACAAGTCCCCACTCAGCAACAGCTAATTGCATCTTTTGAACGCATTGGCACTCAGTCCTTTCAGAGCTGGTAAGATTTCCAAAAAAGTCCCTGACACCGTGAACTTGACTTAGCATGTCTGGCGCTAATTAGTCTGGGAGCCCCGTGGAGGCGGTCTGGGGAGAGGGCATTAGTGGGCTGATCATCAGCTTTATGATTGGAAAACGGGCCCAGGGATGATTATGGTCAAAAATTCATTGGACTATTCGCCCGGAGCACAGTTGCCAAGTAATGAAGGAAATCAGATGCCAGGTTGCATTAGCCAACAATGAAACACGAAGGGAGAGGCAGATAGCATTTGTGCTCAGAGACTGCCGGACCCCATCCAAACAGGCTGCGGGGAGAAGATGCGGACCAGCGAGGCTCCAGAGACATGTCGCCAAGAGCTCACCTCCTGGCTTGGCTCATCTCGCCTCCCCAAGCTTATCCTCAGCTGATGGGGGTTGGGGGGTGGGACATAAACAGTTCCTGACCCTTCCTCAGGCCCATGTCCATGCTCATAGCCGCTCTGGCCCTGAGGCTTCCATTCTGATCATTTACCTGCCAGGCCCTGGGCCAAGGACACAGAGCAGGACATGGTCCCTGCCTCCTGAAGCTCTTTATAAAACGGTGGGGAGAAGGACGAGGAGAGGAAGCCCAGAGGTCTAGGGAAAACCTAGAAGGGAAGCATCTGAGTCTGTAGGGTGTATCAGGGAGGCTTCCTGGAAGTGGTGACAGCCAAGGTGGGTGCTGAAGACTAAGACTTCATTGAGGGGAGCAGAGGATGGGGTGAGCAGGGCGGCCCCGCTAGATGACCAGGCGGTGGGAAGGCACGCACAGCACATAGTGGTTGCCCAGGCAGGTATGGAGGGGCCAGGCTGGAGGGGCCCTGTGTCTAGACTTTCAGCTTCCATCGCAATCTGTGAGAACAGAAGCCTTGTGTAGGAAGCACTGGGGTGGCGTGTTTGGGGAGGGCCGTGAATTGGGAGGCCGTGAATGGGTAGGGCCAGTGGCTTTGAAGCAGGGTGGGGACGTGGTCAGATCTGGTTCTGGAGCAGGCCTGGCATCTAGAGGGTGGCTTACAGGCAGCTGCCAGCCCAGGGTGCAAGACCTCCCGTCACATCCTCCCTGCTTGTCTCCTGGAGTGGCCCCTGTCAGGCTCCAGCCTTGACCTTCTAATCAACAGAGCGAGCATGGGGATCAAAGCAGCCTTGAGATCCCAACTGCTCTGCGACCCTAGTGACGCAGGGTGGCCCAGTGGAGAGAGTCAGAGAGACTTTGCTGGAATCTCAGACCGACCCACAATTGGATAGAGCTGCCTTGAGAAAAAGTCCCTTCCTTCTCCAAGCCCCAGTTTTATCTGTGAGGCCAGGGTCTAAATTCCAGGCACCTAGGACTGTCATTGGTGTTATGGTGTTGGAGAAGACTCTTGAGAGTCCCTTGGACTGCAAGGAGATCCAACCAGTCCATCCTAAAGAAATCAGTCCTGAATATTCATTGGAAGGACTGATGCTTAAACTGAAGCTCCAATGTTTGGCCACCTGATGCAAAGAACTGACTCATTGGAAAAGACCCTAATGCTGGGAAAGATTGAAGGTGGGAGGAGAAGGGGATGATAGAGGATGAGATGGCTGGATGGCATCACTGACTCAACGGATATGAGTCTGAATAGTCTCTGGGGGTTGGTGATGGACAAGGAAGCCTGGCGTGCTGCAGTCCATGGGGTTGCAAAGAGTCAGAAACGACTGAGCGACTGAACTGAACTGAACTGAGGACTGTCGTTAAAGAGGACATGAGGCCATCCCTGCAGCACCAAGCATCCAGGAGTGCTTGGAGCCAAAGAAGGAGGGGCAGGAGAATGGAGGGCTTCCTGGAAGAAGTGACAGGCTGAACTGGGAGGAGGGGACAGTCTATAACGCAAGACTTTTCCCAGGTGACCTCTCCACCTCACCCTGAGGACTCCAGAGCAGAGTGCGTCTCCCGAAATGAACTCATTTAAATGCTGGACACAAATTTCTTTTCATCGCTGAAAGGTCAGTGAAAGATACAAATGAACTCCAGAAACCCAGAGAGAGCGCTTTTGAGGATGGCAACCCACGTCTTCCCAGGTGCCGATCTGTGGCCAGACCACACAGTCAATTAAAACACTGAAGTCAAAAGCTATCAGCAGGGCTTTTCATTAGCAAGCAGGTGACAGGGAGATGGATCCTGGTCTTGGGGCTCGTGGGGACTAGACTGGACACTCATAGTTGAATAGCTTCAAAGGAAAACTCAGGGGCTTCCCTGGTGTACGGTGGATAAGACTCTGCCTGCCAATGCAGGGGGACACGGGCTCGATCCCTGGTCCGGGAAGACTGTACATGCCATGGGGCAACCGGAGCCCGTGGGAGAACTGCTGAAGCCCCCACACTCTAGAGCTTGTGCTCTGCAACGTGAGAAGCCATGGCCATGAGACGCCCGCTCACCGCAACTGGAGAAAGCCCAGCACAGCAACGAAGGCCCAGTGCAGCCGAGGTTAATTAATTTAAAAATATTTCTTATTTAAATATATACATGCCATATATATATATATATATATATAATTTATAAATGGGCTTCTCTTGTGGCCCAGTTGGTAAAGGATCTGCCTGCAATGCGGGAAGACCTGGGTTTGATCCCAGAGTTGGGAAGATCCCCTGGAGGAAGGCATGGCAAGCCAACTCTAGTAGTCTTGCCTGGAGAATCCCATGAATAGAGGAGCCTGGTGGGCTACAGTTCATGGAGTCGCAAAGAGTCGGACACGATCGTGTGACTAAGCACACAATTTATATATATTTAATTTATTTATATATATAAAGGAAAGCTCACTATGGAGAATGATTCACCAGTGGCCTCATCCCGTTTATTCAGAAATGCAATGAACGAGTACCCAACAGCCCCATAACATTTTGATGGAGGGTGTGACTACAGATGCTAATATTTGCAGTGGATGCTACGCTTGGGGTCATGATCAACAGCTCAGCCCTCCCATCCTGGCAGCACCGCTACGTGCCGTGCCCACTCTGCAGAAGGTGGGATGAAGTGGGCACAAATGGGGCAGGGCCAGTGGAGCCCAAAGAGACAGCCCCAAGGACACACGTGTCCCTGTTCTGGGGAAGGTGCAGAAGCCTCGCCTTGTTAGAAGTCTGCCACCAGAAAGGCACCCTGGAAAATTCTGAGAGGAGTGAGTGACTCTTACAGAGCAACCGCTCCCAGCAAAAAGCCAAGAGTCAGATCAAGACGCAGGCATGCCAGAGAACCATCTCAGCTTGAGTGACAACCGCTGGGGTCTTGAGGCCACAGGGACAGTCCTTTAATAAATACTAGCGAAATGCAATCCACAGTCGAATGGGTTTGAACGGATATCATCCATGGCTAGAAAGACCCAAGCACTCTTCTCCAAAAGGCCATAAAGTGCAAATTGTTCCATGATTTAAAGCGGCTCCTCATTGGAATAACTCAACTGCTGCTCAGCTTAAAGAGTCATAAGATCTTTATATCCAAGCCACTGAAACTCAGCTTTAAAGAGTAAATTATTATGGAGAGGGGCTGGTCCGTGGGAGTGGAAATGGACTGGTCCAAGTTCAAGGGCTTGAGATTAACGAAGCACTTGCATAGCTGGTGCCTCCTCTCTGGCCTGAGGGGACCCCACTCTCCTCGCCCTGGCACCCTGTGTGTGTCCCATCTGTGACTTGCTTGATGTAGGTCCCCGGACCATCTCCCCCAAGATCGCCTCCTGGAGGATTGTCTGTGGGCTTTTGAGGTTGCTCTGCTGCCTGACTATCCACCAGCGGCAGCCTCCTGCCCTCGCGGCGGGGGGCGGGGGGGGGGGGTCTATGTGACCCAACTCTGCATCCCCCCTCCCCGACTTTGGCCCCCCAGGATGGACACAGAGATGCACACATGTTTTACAAACATGTGACAAATGAAATTGAACAGAGAGCAGAGGCTGGTGTGAAGTAGCAGGTTTTCCTGAAAAGTCCACCTGGGGAGACACCATTTTACAGGCAAGATGGCACACTGAATGACATCGAATTCCTCACTATGTGAACAACCAAGCTTAATGAAATGCACCTTAAAGGATTTTAAAGGGCATCACTGAGATGGCAAGGACATAGGGAGTTTTAGAAACACAAAGTGCAAAGTGTTCATGGAGTAGCTTAGAGCCAGCCTTCCTTAGTGGATCCGCCACATCCTGGAAGGACAGGTTCCAGAGCTGTAGCCATCCTCCTCTTCTTTCTAATGACAAAACCCTCAACTTTCAGCTGGACATAGGACCACACTTCTTAGACTCCCCTGAAATTTGGGGTGACTATATAACTATGTTTGACCCAAGAACATGAGTAGAAGAGCTGTGTGAAGCACTGGAAAGTGTCCTTAAAATGAAAGCATGTTGTTCTTCACTCCCTTTCTCCTTCCCAATAACTGGAATATGGACACAATGGCTGGCATTGCAGCAGCCACTCTGGACAGTGAGGGACCTTGAATGAAGCATGAAGATGAACCCTGAATCCCTTATGCTGAGGATCATCAAACCAGCCCTGCAATGACCACTGCCAGATTTAGTGGGCACAAGAGAGAAACAGAGTGGTAAATATCTGTCTCAGTTAAGTCACGCTGCTTTGAGTTTGTAGGTTAGTATTTATGCCTGAAATGGATTCTAGCACAATGGGAGACCCTGGATGTCTGTTTTGATGGCTGCATGACAGGAGGGGGTCAGGAGACAAAGCCCAGAAAGGGAATCCAGTAAGAAGCCCTCTGCCCAAAGCTGGGGCCCCAGAGGGCCACGTCTCTGGGGTAAGGCTGAAGTAGGGAGAAAACGATGATGCCGAAAAAAATCTCGCCCATCTTTATCTTGTCCCTGAGAGGAGGAGCCAAGTGCATACAAACACACACACACACACACGAGAGACACACACCCGTCTCAGGCAAGATCACTGCTAAACAGGTGAAAGTTCACTAATTTAGTGATAAAAGTTTCAATTTACAAGAAAGATCAAAGAATATGCAATATTCTAACCTCAGAATATAGCCTGAAAATAAATAAAAGTTGACAGGACTACAAGCAGAAAGTCGCAAATCTACATTCGCTGTAGACATCATAGCACAGCTCTCTCAACAGTCAGCAGGCAAGTAGACAAAAAAAAAAAGCAGTGAGTCTATAGGAGATTCAAACGGCAGTTTAAACAAGCTTGATCCAAGTATATGTTCGGGGTGCTCTACCCAACTGGGAACACCATTCCTTGGGGGAACTTACGGAACGTTCAACATAGTACACTATGCTGCTGCTGCTAAGTTGCTTCAGTCGTGTCTGACTCTCTGCGACCTCATAGACGGCAGCCCATCAGGCTCCCCCATCCCTGGGATTCTCCAGGCAAGAACACCAGGGTGGGTTGCCATTGCCTTCTTCAATGCATGAAAGTGAAAAGTGAAAGTGAAGTCACTCAGTCATGTCTGACTCTTAGCGACCCCATGGATTGCAGCCCACCAGGCTCCTCTGTCCATGGGATTTTCCAGGCAAGAGTACTGGAGTGGGGTGCCATTGCCTTCTCCGATAATACACTATACACTGTGTCAAAAAGCAAGTTTCTACTAATTTAAAGGACTTATGCAGGCCACATGCTCTGTGTGGCCACCTGGGTGGCTGGCAGAATAACAGTGCCCAGAGATGGCCAGGCTGTAATCCCCGGAACCAGTAAGGATGTTGCCTTTCACGGCCGAAGGGACTTTGCACGTGAGATTACTTGGAAGATCTTGAGATAGGAAAATATCATGGATTATCTGGGTGGGCCTCATACAATCACATGTATCCTTACGAGAGGGAGGCAGGAGGGTCAGAGTGAGAGGGTCACAGTGTCCGTGGAAGCGGAGGGTCTGAATCAGGTTGGAGATGCTCTGTTCCTGGCTTTGAAGATGAGGAAGCAGCCACAAGCCAAGGAATGCAGCTAGAGGCTGGAGAGGGCCAGGAACAGTCTCTGCAAGAGTCGCTGCAAGGGGCATGGCCCCATAAACACCACGATATTAGCTCGGTGAAACCCACTTTGGACATTCGGCCTCAAGACTGTGAAAGAGCAGATTCCTACTGTTTCAGCCACCGCCTTTCTATTGAGGTGCCATGGCAGCTGCTGGAAACCAACACGCATGCCATCACGTTAGCCACTGACGAAAGACGGTTACAGGGACTTCCCCAGTGGTCCAGCGGTTAAGACTCCGCGCTCCCACTGCAGAGGATGCAGGTTCGATCTCTGGGCGGGGAACTAGGACCCTGCATGTCAGCAACGCAGACAAAAAAGAAAGAAAGGTTGCACAAATCCCTCATGCACGTAAACATGCAGGAAGCCTCCCCTGGCTCTCACTGACGCTCTTGGAATGATGTCTAAGCTCTAGAGCAAGGACCCGGCTCTCCCCACAACCTGGCCCCTGCCCATCCTGCCCCCTCGCGACTCTCCCAACTGTTCCCCATCAACACTCAGAGGGCGCAGGGAGCGGCCCCGGGCAGTACCGGAGTCACACCAGTGTTGCCAGATGGGACCGTGCCTGTACGAGGTGTGCGCAATTTGCGGGGCCACCTGGGGACAGACAAGCTAGAGCAGTAAAGAACCCACCACCCGGGCTATCTTTGGGGTGCGCGGCTTGGGGTCTGGGGTGACCCAGTGCTGAAGGCTCCGGTGTCACACCTGACTCCGCCTGGTGCCGGCCACACCTCCAGCCCGTGGACCTGTCCTCCGAATCCACGTGTGAGGGCAGGCGGGCCGGCTGGGATGAGGACAGGCATCCCCAAGGCTGCTGAGGGAACCGCCTGCACCCAGTGCAGAGAGCCTGGCTCGGTGCCTGGTGCCGCGACAGCAGTCACTTTCACGATCACACGTGCTGCCTGGAGGCCACACCGACCTCCTCCCAGCCCCGGCTGGCTAGGTTAGCAGCAACTGAAGGGCGACGGGGGTCATTCTGGAGTCAGGATGATTCTACTCAGCAACTCAGGTGTCCCGAGGGCCTGGGTGTTGGTGCCAGGCCTAGGCTACCAGGCCAGCGTGGGGCCCACTCTGCATAAGGAAGCTTAGTTCCCTTGACTAAGCCTGTTCCCCACGGACGACGGGTCTCAGCGAGGCTCCTCCCAGCTGCCTTCCTGGCGCTGCACTTCAGTCCAAGCATCTGCAAGAGCATCAGTGTGGGGCCACAGCAAAGCCAAGGCGGCCCCGGCCCCTCGGGGGCAGGGTTTCCACGTGGGGCCAGCAGTGAGTGGACTTCTTTTCCATCTGACAGAGGAAGCCAGCCCCCAGGCCCAGCCCAGTGTGACAGCTCCCACTGTGACACTGTCATCGCTCCTCGGGGGCTCCTCCTGGGGTTCTCCAAATGCGAAGAGCTGTGCCCCTTACTCTGAACCCCCCGGGGCGTCCTGTGAGCCCCTCACCACTTGAATAGGGTGGCTTACGGAGTCTCTCCACTCAGCGAGTGAGCCCCTGCATCCTGCCACAGGCGGGATTGGCCTGGCCCCTGGGGTCTCCCGACACCTGTCTCCGCTGTCCCCCCGAGGGGGGTTGCTGCATGGCACCTGGTGCCAGGATGTCTTCTGTAACTCTGGGTGGTGTGGGTGTGGACGACAGAAAGCCCAGCAGGTGCCAAGTGCCCCTGGAGGTGGGGATGACTGACCCGAGACGCATCCACTCCCGGGATCCCTGAGCTCCCGGAGCAGGCCCCCCTCTCAACGGCTCCCCAAAGGCAGGCAGGCTTTCTCCTGGAACATCCTTTTAAGATTACATTAAAAAAAAGTTAGCAAGCTTGTCTGGGTGGGTGGGGCTGGAAACGGGTTAGCACACAAAAGAAGAGGAAATTTGAAAGAATGGGTTCTTCCAGGCCAATTTACCCGTAATTGGGTATCTTTTTGAGCCTGCTAATTAAACAGCGTTTTTCCCCCGAGTCAAAGAGTAGAGCGTTGGCACGGAAGAGGACTTTGAAGATGGAATGGGCAAGTCCCTACAAAGAGCCACCTGAGCTGAGAGCACCGTCTGGGGCAACAGAGAAAAGATGCTTCCCTCCGAAGGCAGAGTCGTAAGCCACACCCCCCGCCTTCAGCATCTTCCCGGATCCCTCTGCACCCTCTTCTCTCCCAGGAAACGGTCCTTGAACACCCCTCACTGCACACTTCTGCGCCAGGCTCACAAACCCACTCTTTAATGTGCTTGATTTCTGCTAATCCAGCGTGGAGGTGTGTAGTCTCCTGAAGGCAGCAGAACTGGTGAAAAGGTGCCACGTGCGCCCGAGGCGGATCCGAGAGCAGGACTCTGCGTGCGCCAATGAAAAGTCTCATTTGCAGCCTTGCAGCCCGAATGAGTGCCTGCCACTTCCTGCAGCAGTAACGCACGACGGGGAGAGGTGGAGAGGGCAGCTGCCGGGCACTTGTGCGTCCCTCCAGACCCGGGGAGGGCAGCGCAGACTCTAGACTGCGACCCCTGAGAGCAGACACTGGCCTCCGCGCCCGGTGCACCAAGAAATATCCAAGTGTAGCCTGGCGCCCGGCATCTGTAAGTGTTTAGTGCTCACCTGTAAGTGTGCAGATTAAACAGACCCACCGCGCACCGGTATCTGGCAGTGTAGACATGAGGAAGCCACTGAATCCTGGCATCCAGGTACTGCGGCGGAGTAAGTCTTAACCCGTCTTCCTCCCGGTTTCCTGGTGCACACAGGTCCTAAGATCTGGGCGATCCCCAGGGTGATGAGAGCGTCTTTTGTATGCTGATGACACCGTGGGTGGCTGGTGGCCCCTGAATAGCTTCAGGATGGAGGCTCACCAGCAAACAGGCGAGATTAGAAGGTCCAAACTGACAGCCTCCCCTGACCCTTGTCTTCAGCAAAGAGAAAGCTAGAGTTCAGTTCAGTAACAAAGGGCCCGTGGTGGAAGCCATCAGACCACGCGATGAAACCTCCACACAATCCCCAGAGTGGGTCTCCAAAGCTTCCTGGTTGGCGAACCAGCATCTCCCACGCAGGTGCTAGGAGGGTGGTGCTCCCAGAGAGGGTGTGGAAGGCCCCCACCACCCCCACCCGATCTTGCCCTGTGTAGCTCTTCCCCTGCCTGTCCTGAGCGGCATCCTGTATAGCAAACCAGCAGGAGTGAGTGAAGCTCCAGCCTAGCTCTGTGATTTGTTCTAGCATATCCTCGGCCCTGGGTGGGGGCGGTGGGAACCCCCCGGAATTCATAGCAGATCCATCAGAAGCACAGGCCTGGAGGGTTGGGGGTGCTTCCTGGGATGGAGCCCTTAACCTTTGGTCTCTGCTGACCCCAGTAACCATGCCGAACTGAACTGGAGAGTTGAGAGGAGGGGTTGGGGCGGGGTTGTGCGTCAGGAGACGCGTTGATCTGGTACATTGTGTCTCGTCCCCTTTAGTCTTTAAAACAGGTACACGAAGCTGCCACTGTCATTGTCCTGGTTTTGCAGAGGAGGAAACTGAGGCACCCAGACGATGCATCCTTAGATGACAGACCAATGACGAGGGAGAATCAGGCCCCAGGGCACGCCTCTGAGACACTCAGAACTCCACTTGGAACCCCGTGCGGGGCAGGTACGGAAGAGGCAGGCCCGCAACACCCCAGATCAGCGCCTCTTCCATGACCCCCGAGAGAGACGCGCAGGGCTCCGTTTATTCTGTAAGTTATGAAAGTGCATTCACTTTACTGTCTGCTCGAGGCCACGTGAAGATCCTGTTGCCGGTGATGACCATTTGCATTCGTGAATCCCGTAGCCACCGAGCTGAACAACTGAACCTGTTTGGCCAGCAGGGAAACAGGCGCAGGGAGACTGAAGCTCGGGGCCAAAGTGTATCCCCAAGGCGCACGGCTGGCAGCGTCCACCCTGGGGTGGGAGCCCAGCGCCCTTGAGCTGGACAGTCCATCCAGCCCTCTCTCTCCTCGTTTTACTCCCCTGGAGACCGGAGACATGTGAAGCAGGACTGAGTGTTCTCTATTTTGGCGTCACTTGGTCTTTCCCAGTGGTGCTAGTGGTAAAGAACCCGCCCGCCAATGCAGGAGACGTAAGAGATGTGAGTTTAATTCCTGGGTCGGGAAGATCCCCTGGAGAAGGAAATGGCAACCCACTCCAGTATCCTTGCCTGGAAAATCCCCATGGACAGAGGAGCCTGGCGGACTACAGTCCATGGGGTCTCAGAGTCAGATATGCCTGAAGCAACTTAGCATACTGAAGCACAATCTTCCCAGCTCCACGCAGATGAACATGCTCAAGAAAGGCCTAATAACTGAACGAGTTAAAAACCACCTCGAAGTGGAGAATGTCTGGATGGTTCCAGTTTGGGCTGTCTTTCATTATGAGCAGTGTTCCTCGGAAAGGTGTCTTCTCGGCACAGGCTCCCAAGAGGGCAGAGGAGTCACTGCCATCGACGGGGCTGCCCATAGTGGCAGCATTATTCCTGTAGAATTGGGCAATTTCTGCACGGTAAGTAACAATGGCTCAGCTGCAGGCTCCTGTGCTAATTGGTGAATGGCGCTCCCGCCTGTTTCCGCAGAGTCTGCTCTTGCTTCTGTGGTCCACCTGGGGCCGCCCCTACGCACAGGCGCCCTCGGTGTGGCCCGGTTTCTGCAGGGCTCTGAACCCCAGCATCACCTGGAACTGAGCTGCTCTTTAAAGGACCACGGAGCCCCACGAGGTGGCAGAGCTGACCCTCGAAGGCCGAGAGGCCGGGACCAGTGAGAGGCCTGGACAGCTGGGGGCACTTATTGCCCCTGATGAGTCCATTTGCAGTGACATCAGCAGGTGCTTTTGCCCCTTGATTATAGGCACCTGCAGCTGACGGCGTTTTCCCACAACCCGCAGGGACATTGCCCATCTCACCCGATCCTGTGCAGCAGAGACAGTCGTAAGAAGCCTTGCGTGTCTATCTGGGCCAATTGGGAAGCTCAGAAATCTTCCCTCTTAAAACACAGCCGCCAGGACACACAGACCAACGCAGAGGTCACGTGTAAGTGTGTCTGAGCTCCTGCGGAAGTCCGGCTGAGCTCTCAGCCAACTGCCGGCATCAACGGAGGAAACAACCTGGACGTCCAGCCCAGGACATTGAGGCTTCAGGTGAGAGCAGCCCAGCCAACATCCACCCTAAACCACACTGGAGACTCAAGTAAGAGCCTCGCAGCTGAGCCAGGCAACGCGCAGAACCCTGGGAGATAAGGATAAATGAGTGTTTAAGCCTGAGTGCTGGAGGATTTTGTTATGCAGTAGTACAGAACCAGAGCAACCCCTGGAAACTGGCATTACTTTCAAGTGGGGAAAATTCTAACATTTACTACACTCTGCAGGGTGGCTCAGATGGTAGAGTCTGCCTGCAATGCAGGAGACCCGAGTTCAGTCCCCGGGTCAGGAAGATCCCCTGGAGAAGGGAAAGGCTGCCCATTCTAGTATCCTTGCCAGGAGCATCCCACGGACAGAGGAGCCTTGCTGGCACAAAGAGTTGGACACAGCTGAGTAACACACTTTGCGAGGAGTCAGACATTCCGTATGGTGGTTTATGTCATTCATTCATTCCCTCATTCAACAAACCCTCACAATATCACGAAATCAGCATTATGTTTTAGAAATGACAGGTAGGTTTTGTGGCAAATTCAGGCTGAAGTCCCAGCGACCTGACGCATCGAAGGTTTACGTCTCTGGTGTGCATCGTCAGTCCAGACTGCGCTCCACACAGCCATGCCTGGACCCAGGCCCTGGAGCCCTCGGCCTTCTCACCTGTCAGATGGGGAGAGAGGCTGCAGATCTGCATGCGGGCTTCTCACGGTGCATCACTTCCCAGCCTCCCACAAGGCCATGCCTGCTTTGTGTGTCTGGGGAGTACCCACGCCCACACAGCCTAAGGAAAGGTGAAGTGGAGGTAACCTACCCCCGATCTTCTCCGGCTTTATGCGGGGGTGGGAGGGACACCCAGGCTGGGGAGCCCAAGCTCATGGCTGCGGTCAAGGTGTTAGTGAGTCGGTGGTAGAACCAACCTGTTTGGCTCCAGATACACCACCAGGGCCTCTGGGTACAGCTGGAATTTTTCTGTTTTTTAAAAAAGATGATCATTAGAGTAGTAACAGAGGGGTGAAAGCGGCCAGTTGGTGGAGCCCACAAAAATAATGACCAGGACCGGCTGCTGTAAACACCAGAGCCCCGGAGGGAATGAAAGGGGCTTTGTTGAGAGGTCTAAACCAGTTGCGGGTCCTTTGAAACTGTAAAGAGGAGAAGCTCAAGGCTGTGTGCTATGCTTAAAAGCCTCGAGCATGACAGCCCGGCAGCTTCCCAGGTGCTCGGCCAATTTAAAGGAGGTTTTTTTTTTTTTTTTCCCCCTCATCTGCGGCCTGCTGGGGTTTTCTGTTTGTCCGCTGAAATGGCCCCATAGAAACCTTTGAGAAGGGCTTGAATGCCTTTTGGAGGCTGACACAGAGGCACAGAGAAGTGTAACGACTGTTCCAAGTGACCCAGATAAGCGCAGACATGGCTGGAGGAGGGCAGCGGGCGTCAGTAGGAGACCCACCCACCCTTCCATGGGTCAGAAGCCGCGGGGCTGCAGGCCTGCACTCAGACTCTGGGGCTTTAGGGCGGCCTCAGAAAGCCCTCTGGAGTGGGGCGGGGTGTGGGGCTGGGATCGGCTTTGCTTCAAAGCTAACACTTCCTCCCCCAACAACATCTTCAGTCCTCGTGAGCCAGCTGCCCGAGGGGGCGGCTGAGGGTTGACCAGGCTGGATGCTCAGGTCCACAGAGGCCCCCAGAGTCAGTACAGGGATCTGCTTCTCCCCGGTCCAGGACCAGGAGTTTCCTGTATTAATGGCTGAACTTGGGCCTTGCGAGCTGTGCTAACGGCTCCCCCACCCCAAGCCTTCCAGTGGCTCCTCCTGAGATTTCCCCTGTACCAGATGGGCTAAGATTCCGCCAGCCTTCGAGGAAGAAAATTGCCCCCCACCGCCACCCAGCTCAGGGACTCCGGACAGCTCCAGGCTGGGCTGCAAGATGGGGCGACAGCTGTACGTGTGGGTTGGAGAGAAGCCTTAGGCTGTGGACACACACCACACACTCAGGAAGTGTGAGCAGGAAGGAGAAGGGGAGGGGGGAAGAAACTCCAGATGGTTTGGAAAGGGGAGGAGGGAGGAAGCGGAGGTCGGCGGGGAGAGCCAGTTGGAAGGATGGAGGCAGGAAGGGCAGACAGGATGGGTCCAGTCCTGGCTTCCCGGCTGTGTGCCTGGGGGCTCCCCGAACCTGCCCCCCGGCAGAGAGTGGGCCTGGGCGTGACGCATCAGCAAGTGTGCCGCGGGGTCAGATAACGTGGCTATCTGCACCAGCCCTGCAAGACCCCTTTTTGGTTTAAACCACCGGCAAGCTGCAAAGACATTTTCCACATTTTAAAGACAACGAACTTTTGCTTGCTGAAGGGAAGGGATAGTTAGGGACTTTGGGAAGGTTATGTACACACTGCTGTATTTAAAATGGGTAACCAGCAAGGACCTATTGCCTAGCACGGGACTGTAGCCCACCAGGCTTCTCTGTCCATGGGATTCTCCAGTCAAGAATACTGGAGTAGGTTGTCATGCCCTTCTCCAGGGCATCTTCCCCACCCAGGGATCAAACCCAGGTCTCCCACACCGCGGGCAGATTCTTTACCATTTGAGCTTCCCAGGAAGCCCATTGCACAGGGAACTCTGCTAATGTCGTGTGCTAGCCTGGATGGGAGGGCGTTGGGGGAGAATGGAAACACGTATATGCATGGCTGAGTCCCTTTGCTGCTCGTCAGAAACTACCAGAACATTCTTAATGGGCTAACCCCAATACAAAATAAAAGGGTTAAAGTTTGGGGAAAAATAAAGATGAGAAAGTTAACTCGTATAAACAAGAGTGGTGCCTTAGCGCCCTAATGCTTCCATAACAAATGGCCACAAGCGAAGAAGCTTAAGACCAGACACATTTATTATTTTACAGGTCCAGTGATCAGACGTTGAACACAGGGCTCACGGAACTAACGTCAAGCTGTGGGCAGGGCTGGTTCCTGCTGGAAGCTCTGGGGAGCTTTCTTGCCTTTTCCAGCTCCCAGGGGTGCCTGAATTCCTTTACTCATGGCCCCTTCCTCCATCTTCAAATCCAGCCACTCTTCCAAGTCACATCTCCCCACACCAGGCTCAGAAAGCTTTTCTGCTTTTAAGGGCCAGTGTGATGGGATGGGGTCACCAGGATCCTCTGGGACCACCCTTCTGCTAGGTCAGGTAGAGATGTGACAGGTTCCAGGGACAGGTTCCTCTCCAGGTTCCAGGGGAGAGGGGCCTTGACTCTGCCTTCCAAGGTGGGCTCTACAAACAGTGTGTAAGATGAAGCCAAAGGCCAAGCAGCTGTGCTCAAGCAGAGGCTGGTTTTCTGCTCATAAACCTTCAGGTGGGAAGGGGGCGTGGGACCTGATTCAGCTGGGCTAACCTCTCCCGTGGCAGGGCATGAGGCTTGGAGTCCAAGTGAGATCCACCAGCTCCTTTCTATGAGTATTTGCGGCGACCCTTTCCTGTGCTGGGACATGGTTAGGTAACCATCGTCCTGTGACCCTGCTGGAGCTCAGTGATCTCTGTGCATCTGACAAGTGAAAGGAGGTCACTAGGGCAGGGTCAGGGCCTCGGGATGAGGTGACTCTGAGCCCACGCCATCCTTAGCAGCAGCGTGGTCTTGCCAGTTTGTCTCCCTTCTCAGTTGCCACATCTCAAAAATGGGTACCTTTATCCACCTCCATCCACGCGCTTGGAGGTGACAAGGTACATGGCGATGACCCACAGTGTACCCAGGGTCCCACGCCCCAGGGCCTGCGAGGAGAGTCAGGCCCCTGGACCCCCGGATCAGCACAGCGTGTTCATAAGCCCTTCCATAAGCCCTTCCCTCCTTGGAGTCAGCAAATAACAAGGAGAATCCAGTTGGCAAGACTGAAGCATAGCGATGAATATGCATGACTCATTGAGTAATCAAACACCCGGATTCCTTTCCAGAAGAAGGGATCGCAGCTTAATTTTCCACCACAGACTTAAATTCAAATCAGTCATTATTTAACGTTGGGACAAGGCACAGGAGAAGGACATATTTTCAGTTTAATGTCTCTTTGTTAACAAGCGTGGCCGACTCCCCAACAGGGTGCACGTGCCCCGGTAAGGCTGGGTTTCTTTTTCTCGCTCTACTTGTGCTGAAGAGAGGTGCCCTTGAAACGGCAGTGAAAGGCCACTCCCATTCTTGGCTTGTACCGACGTCCTGCCGATGTCAGGATGTGTCTCCTCTCTCCTCCAAAGGCATCATCGCTTCCCGCCCACCCCGGTGCTGGATCTGCTTGTGTCTCCAGACACATCCAGACTGTCTGGCTTCAGGTCCTGCCCTGCCATTTCTCAGCTGTGTGACTCTAGCTGTGTTATTTAACCTCTCTGAGTCTCAGTTTCCTCATCTGTAAAGGGCGGATGGTGGTAGTTCCTGCTGCCTAGGTCACCGTGCAGATTGCCACATGCAAGATGCTTAGAAAGGCGCTCACGCAAAGGTCACACTCGTGGTGGTTCAGTCACTCAGTCATGTCCGACTCATCATGACCCCATGGACTGTAGCCCACCAGGCTCCTCTGTCCACGAGATTTTCCAGGCAAGAATACTGGATTGAGTTGCCATTTCCTTCTCCAGGGGATCTTTCCCACCCAGGGATTGAACCTGGGTGTCCTGCTTTGCAGGCAGATTCTTTACCAGCTGAGCCACCAGGGAAGCCCGGGTCACACCTATAAATGTCACCTACTAACATCATGCTGCTATTGTTATTATCACTAATACAGCCAGCCACCAAGACCACATATTCTATGCCCAAGGCTCTCTCAGCCTCTCCACACTCATTGGCAATGTCAGGCTTCACCCCTGGGCTATTGCCCTGGCCCAGGTGGCCTCTCAGATGGAAAATGTGGGCTCACCAGGAGGAGCTAAGACTCTGCAATGGGCTGTCAGGGCCCTCACAGCCTCACCCTGCCCTGCGGAAGGGCTCACCCCCCACCCGCTGTGCACTAGGCTCACTGGAAGGCCCACCATCTCCCAAACAGGCTATGCTCTTTCAGTTCTCTGAGGCTTTGCACACACTGTTCCCTGGGCTCTCAATGCTTATCCACTTATCTCTGAATTACCAGTGACCCCCAGAGAAGCAATTCTGGGTCCTCTGTGAAGTATCTCAACCCTGGCTGAGTTAGTTGCCAGCCCCTCTGTGCTTGGAGAGAAAAAGAACAGAACAAAATGAAAGCAGATAATACAGATATCTTGCGTACACCACTGTCTGAGTGTTCACTACACTGTGTTATAAATGGATGGATGGATGGATGGGTGGGTGAATGGATGGATGGGTGGGTGAATGGATGGATGGGTGGGTGGATGGATGGATGGATGGATGGATGGATGGGTGGATGGATGGGTGGATGGATGGATGGGTGGATGGATGGATGGGTGGATGGATGGATGGGTGGGTGAATGGATGAATGGGTAAATGGATGGATGGGTGGATGGATGGATGGGTGGATGGATGGATGGGAGGATGGATGGATGGATGGATGGGAGGATGGATGGATGGATGGATGGGAGGATGGATGGGTGGGTGAATGGATGAATGGGTGGGTGGATGGATGGATGGATGGGTGGATGGATGGGTGGATGGATGGATGGACGGGTGGATGGATGGATGGGTGGATGGATGGGAGAATGGATGGATGGACGGGTGGATGGATGGATGGGTGGATGGATGGATGGATGGATGGATGGATGGATGGGTGGATGGATGGGTGAATGGATGGATGGATGGGTGGATGGATGGACATGGAGCCATCTTCTCTACCAGGTCCTTCTCCAAGGCAAGGGCCTTAACTAGTCTCTCCCTGAAGTCACGTCTGATACCAATTTTCCAAGGTGGAAAACAAATGCCTTTATAAGAATTTTTATACCCAGCTACTGTCGAGTGTCCATGGGTAATACAAGCCCTGGCAAGTCCTCTGAAATGCAGTCAGAAGTGGGTCCATACCACAGAGGAAACCTCAGTCCTCTGGGTAGCATTCAGCAGATTCCCAAGCTGGGAACCCAGGTATCATTTCCTTAGTACCAACTTAACCCTAAAATCTCTGGGAAACTGGTTCCTGGGGTCCCTAAATGTGCAGGGGCCACAGTGGACCCCAAAACCTACTCCCAGAGCCAAGTGACCCTGGGAGACATGGAAAGATTTCCACATAAAAGAGGCCACCTAATCAGAGTCCAAGTTAAAACACAGTCTTTCAGTTCAGTTCAGTCGCTCAGTCATGTCCAACTCTTTGTGACCCCATGGACTGCAGCACGCCAGGCCTCCCTGTCTATCACCAGCTCTTGGAATTTACTCAAATTCATGTCCATCAATTTGGTGATGCCATCCAACCATCTCATTCTCTGTTGTCCCCTTCTCCCCCTGCCTTCAATCTTTCTCAGCATCAGGGTCTTTTCCAATGAGTCAGCTCTTCACATCAGGTAGCCAAAGTATTGGAGCTTCAACTTCAACATCAGTCCTTCCAATGAATGTTCAGGACTGATTTCCTTTAGGATGAACTGGCTAGATCTCCTTGCAGTCCAAGAGACTCTCTAGAGTCTTCTCCAAAACCATAGTTCAAAAGCATCAATTCTTCGGCACTCAGCTTTCCTTACAGCCCAATTCTCACATCCATACATGACTACTGGAAAAACCGTAACTTTGACTAGGCAGACCTTTATTGATAAAGTAATGTCTCTGCTTTTTAATATGCTGTCTAGGTTGGTCACGGGGAAGGCAATGGCACCCCACTCCAGTACTCTTGCCTGGAAAATCCCATGGATGGAGGAGCCTGGTGGGCTGCAGTCCATGGGGTCACTGAGGGTCGGACACGACTGAGCGACTTCACTTTCACTTTTCACTTTCATGCATTAGAGAAGGAAACGGCAAACCACTCCAGTGTTCTTGCCTGGAGAATCCCAGGGGCAGGGGAGCCTGCTGGGCTGCCGTCGGTGGGGTTGCACAGAGTCGGACACGACTGAAGTGACTTAGCAGCTTAGCAGCTAGATTGGTCATAGCTTTTCTTCCAAGGAGCAAGCGTCTTTTAATTTCATGGCTGCAGTCACCATCAGCAGTGATTTTGGAGCCCCCCAAAATTAAATCTCTCACTGTTTCCACTGTTTCCCCATCTATTTGCCATGCAGTGATGGAACCAGATGCCATGACCTTAGTTTTCTGAATGATGAATTTTAAGCCAACTTTTTCACTCTCCTCTTTCACTTTCATCAAGAGACTTTTTAGTTTTTCTTCATTTTCTGCCATAAGGGTGGTGTCACACACACCCTTTCCTTCTAATAAAAAACAAACTGGCAGCCACACATTCCATCAACCTATAGAAACCCGAGGCCAGCTTCACTGGAGACCTTTCACAGCCCCAAGCCGCCTCCAGCAGGACACTTAAAAAGTGGGTCATCAGTGTAGCGTGGCCGTCCACCTGGGAGGATGCTTTCACTGATCAGCCCATTCCTTATGCAGGGAGACCGGATGGGCGGGTGTGCTCACGTTCCTTCCAGTTTGCTCCTCTCTCTGGGGACCCCGGACAGAGGACAGAGGACATCGTAGGCTGTCAGACAGACAGGGAAACTCTGTCCCTGGGGGCCGTGACAAATCCTTTGGGGCTGCTTCTTACAGTTAAAGAAATTGGTTTTAAAGGCCTGATAAAGTGCTTTCTGTCGTTACAGAAAGGCCATCCATCTTTGCGTGTCGTTGCGACTGAGATGACAAATTGATTCTTTTAAAAAATGCTTGCCCTGTCTCCCCGAGGACAGTCCAGCTTATCAGAACACGGTCCTCGGGAGATGGGGACAGGCGTTCCCAGCCAGCGCTGCTCTGAGGACTCCTGACACCGGCGGGGTGGGGCCTTCTGAGCCAAAGAGGTCAGCCTGAGAGCCCCTGGGGCAGAGAGTCCCAGACTGGCCACCTCCTGTTTTCAGAGTGATGGGGAGACAGGGGAAGAGACTGAAGCCCAGCCTGCAGGGGCACCCACCTTCCGTGAGTGCCAGATGGGGTGCTGGGTGGTAGTGACTCCAAGCAGTTGAAGCAGAGTGGGTCTCTATGGAAACCCTTCGGGCAACCGCCTGAGGCCTCACCAACCCACCACCCCATGGCCCAAGTCCCAGCTTGAGCCAGCCGTCTGTCAGTCTTACCCTAAGCCCGGCAGTGGTCCTCTAGCCAGCGAGGTCCCCACTGTCAGAAGAGGGGACCCAGGCTCAGCCCGAGGTCACAGAGCAGCGGAGAAGGTGGCAGTGACCTACAACCTGTAAAGCCTTGGCCTGCCTCCTCTTCCAACCCTGACCCCCACCACGGTCCAGAGACCCCAAGTCAGAGAGCAGAGCCACCATCCAGCCACCATCCAAGGCCAGACACATGTCTATGGTATCCTTCTGAGGGGTTGCCCGGTCTCGGCTTGTACATCTCTTAAGACAGGGCGTTCACTCCCTGCCAGCCCTATCCATCCCATCTCTGAACACCTGTAGTTGCTCAGGGGCTGTTCCTCTTTACTGGTTGAGATCTGCTTCTCTGTCACTCCCAGGCATCTTCCCCTAGTTCAAAACAGAGTGGCCTTCGGAGGGAGAGCTTGGACCCTGAATGCCTCAAGCTGGGTTCAAAGCCCTCCTCTACCATTTATTTCTGGAGAAGACTCTTGAGAGTCCCTTGGACGGCAAGGAGATCAAACCAGTCAATCCTGAAGGAAGTCAATCCTGAATATTCATTGGAAGGACGGATGCTGAAGCTGAAACTCTAATACTTTTGCCACCTGATGTGAAGAGCTGACTCATTGGAAAAGACCCTGATGCTAAGAAAGATTGAAGGCAGAAGGAGAAGGGGACAACAGAGGATGAGCTGGTTGGATGGCATCACTGACTCAATGGACATGAGTTTGAGCAAGCTCTGGGAAATGGTGAAGGACAGAGAAGCCTGGCTTGCTGCAGTCCATGGGGTCACAAACAGCTGGACACGAGTGAGCAGCTGGACAACTACAGGTGCTGCTATTCATCCCAGAGGCCTCTGTCATCACACTGAGCTTCAAAGGCCTTCAGCATTTTTTCAGAATAATGTATATCTGAGATATAAATCCTCAAACAATTAAAAACAAGCAAATGTCCAAACCATTTAGGGTAGCACCGTTCATGAAAGCCAGAAGGATAAAGAACCCACGTGTCCATCAGTGGGTAAGTGGACACACAAAATGCAGCATATTGGTGCCAGTGGGATGTCACTCGGTCATCACAAGAAGTGACGCTGTGACCCTTGCTACGGTATGTGCTCAGTCGTGTCCAACTCTCTGTGACCCCAGGGACTGTGACCTGCCAGGCTCCTCTGCCCATGGGGTTCTCCAGGCAAGAATACTGGAGGCGGTTGCCATGCCCTTCTCCAGGGCATCTTCCCTATCCAGGGATCGAACCCACCCTCTCGTGCCTTCTGCATTGGCAGGCGGCGTCTTATCCACGAAGCCACCAGGGGGGCCTTGCTGCAGTTCAGAGAGGCTCCAAAGCCTGCCGCTGAATGAAGGAATCCAGGTCCCCTAGGCCGCATACTCCGTGACCTCATTGCTCCATGAGGTCTAGCGCAGGCAGGTCCAAAGACACAGAGAGCCGATGACTGGCTGCTGGGGGCGCGGGGGGTGGGGGGCTTCCAGAGTGCCTGTACATCTGGGGAGATGAATGTTCCTTGGAACTAAATACACATGGTGACTGCCCAACACAGGGCAAGTATGAAATGCCACAGAAGGGTTCACCTGAAAGGGCTAATTGTACGCTATGTGAATTGCGTCTCAATTTAAAAAAATATTCTAGCGATAGTGATGGCAGTGTCGATCTAGTCCTTTCTTTCCAGTTAGAAGAAACACATGTCAGTTATTGATGAGATAGGAAAAATAGAAAGTGGAAAATGAAAACAAACAGGATATGTCATAAATTTAGGCATTTCCCTCTTGCCTGTTTGCTTTGTACGCGTATTTTACTTTTGGTAAATTGGGAGATGGACATACACACATTCGGTGGCTCAGATGGTAAAGAATCTGCCTGCAGTGTGGGAGACCCAGGTTCAATTCCTTGGTCAGGAAGATCGCCTGGAGAAGGAAATGGCAAACCACTCCAATATTCTGGCCTGGAAAATCCCATGGACGGAGGAACCTGGCAGTCTACAGCCCATGGGGTCCCAAAGGGTTGGACACGACTGAGCGACTTCACTTTCGTACACACATTTGGTTTCAACTTTTTCACTCGGGTACATTCCTGGGGTCTCAAACATTCTTCGAAACATGCTTCTAAGCAACTGGACACTTGGCCCTGGTGTGGACGCTGCATAAACTAACTCAGCCTGTGTTTGTCCTCAGAGGGGCTGTGATGAGCCGGACATCACCTTCTCCAGGGCAGTGCCCAGTGCCAGGGCCCTTGCCAGCTGCACAGGACGCAGGCCACTTTGTCACCTGCTGGCAACCTGCATGGGGGCAGCGGGGGAGGGGGTCAGAAGGAACAGCAGAAGCAGGGCTGGAGTCAGCCGGAACGGACCCCAGTCTGTGGCACTGCCTCCTTCACAGTCAAGGAGGCTTTTCTGAGAAGCGGACCTCAGATTGGCTCAGTCAAGACTCTAGACTAACCACTCACCTGCGTTTCACCGCATTGCTCACCCCTCCCGAGACCTGGGGCCAGGAGAGGGTCTGAGTTTCTGAGCACTTCCTGCTTGTCTCCAAGGGCTGAGTGTCACTTGCCATTTTGATTATTTTTTTATCTCTAAGCTTGGCGTGGCTGGCTTTGGGGACGTCAGCTGAGCAGCCGGCGGTGGGGTGAGAGGACCCTACCGTGTGCCCTGCAGAGCTGGGGACCAGATTCCCGCCCTTGCTTTGGGTTGCAAGAAAGGATTTCTCCTAACCACTGTGTATTTTATACAAGAAATACAGGAGGTGTTTGAGCTTTGTTCTAAGGCATGGCCCAGTAGAGTCTCCATCACAACCCTGAGAAGTAGCAACCGTCCTTGTCCTCATTTTGCACGTGAGGCAACTGGGGTGCAGAGAGGTGAAGGCACTTGCCCAAGGTCACACAGAGAGCCAGGGCTTGCAGGAGCCTGTGGCTGCGCAGCTATTTCCTTAACCTTGTGGGGCCCCGGCTTCCTGAGGTCCAGCCTTCCCCCCACCACCCCAGAGTTCTGACGGCCGCCAGGGGACTCGCGGCAGACGTGTACAGCACACGAGCAAGGTGTCGCATTGTGAACACCGCCTGCGCTCAGATGCTGCCGTTCTAAGCTTCCTGGCTGTCAGGGGGCGCCCCCGCCCTGCAGCTTCGCTGTCCTCGTCCTCGCTGTTGTGACGGGGACCATAATGTTATGCAGAAAGGAAAGCTTGGGGACTTTTTAATTGCCTGCAATTAATTATCTGTGGAACAGTGTAAAACAACAAGCAGAGCGAGGCAGATGGGGAGACGCCGGCCGTATTTGCTCCTTCTCTTTTTGGCAGGGAACAGAACCGGGACCGAGAGTCGGGGGCTCTGGGCTCCCAGCCCCTGGCCGGCCCTTTGTGTGGGCGTGACCGTCTCAGAGACCCCATCTCTTTATGGGGAAATGGGGTCAAGAAGCCTGCTGTCCGGCCCAGAGCCGAGTCCCAGTGTTACCGTCGGCACTGGGGCTCAGCTGCAGGGCTCTGTGGGCGGATCTCAGAGCCTGGGCACAGACGGGGCCTGGGGACCCTCCCAGACTTTCTGATTCAGCCCCGTCAGGAATGGTAGGGCCATTCCTGACTTGGCTATGGCTTTGCCTCTCGCCAAGCACGGAGCCACACCGTCCGTCAGGCGCTCTCGGGCTAAGTCTCCAGGCGGCAGAAGCCCCTGGGAGCAGGTGACCATCGCCGGAGGCGGGGGGCTCTGCTAAGGGGGTCCGCTGCAACCTGGCGACAGGGAAGTGTCACCACAGGCGCAGGGCACGCTGCATTCGTGACTTCTCGTGAATTCTCCAAGACCAGAGAGGAGGACGCACGTCAAGGAGAGGTGACCCCGGGTGGTGGAGCTGTGGGCACCCCGGAACAGGGCTCCCAAGGCTGAGACCGCTCTGCCAGGGTCCCGGGGACCGGGGCTCCTCAGATCAGGGCCCTGAGGACCGGGGACCCAGACCGCGGACAGTGGGTGGGGCTGGGCAAGCCCACTCCTCCCTTCTGCCTGGGGGTGACGTTCTCCTCCGTCAAAGCCGGTGAACAGAAAAATAGGAGGAAAAACCCAGCACGGTGCTTGTGAAAGAAAGCCACGGCTGAGTTCAAGAAATACTATCCTGAAAAGTCAGAAAAAGACCTTCTCTCTGAAGAGGACTTGCCTCCACACCCTGAGTAAAATGGGAGGAAACTTCTGCTGGCATCCTCGGGAGGATGTGGGAACAAAGAGGGGATGAAAGGAAGCTCTCAGGGCAAGAGTGGGATTCAAATTGTCGAGGTGGGGTGGGGGGGTGGTGAATGGGCACCAGGGAAAGCGCGTGTCAAAAAAGAATCGGGGACGTTCAGAGATGCTAGTGAAACCCCCCAGACGGTGGCAGAAAAAGGCACACAGAGAAGTAACAGGAGAGGAAAGCGGCCTTAACGACCAGCGCCGTCGGAGGTGGGGGCAGGCGGGGAGCTCTCTGGCGGTCCAGGGACTAAGACTCCCTGCTTTCCCTGCAGGGCGCCCGAGTTCCACCCCTGGTCAGGGAAGTGCACCCCTCATGGCACAGCGAAGGGTGTCCACGCTGCGACTGCAGATCCCGTGTATTGCAACCGAGTTCAAAGAGCCCAGTGCCACAGCTAAGGCCCGGCACAGCCAAGTCAATAAACACAGTTTTAAAAAGGTTAGCGCCCAGGATCTATCCTCAAATTGTAAGAGTTCCTGAGGAAGCAGTCAGAATGAGTGTAAAAGGGCAATCGCCGAAGGGTGTTAGCTACTCAGTGTCCGGCTCTTTGCAACCCCATGGACTGCAGCCCGCCAGGCTCCTCTGTCCATGAGATTCTCCAGGCAGGAATCCTGGAGTGGGTTGCCATTTCCTCCTCCAATCACCGAGGACAAAGAAGAAATCTTACGGTTGGAGTGGTTCAGCTTGCCCAGGACCAGGTGTTGAGAGGATGCCAACGTCAGACTCATCCTTGTGAATTAAGACGTTTAACCGTACACAGCGAGCCTCAGGCCAATTAATGAACAATCAGATCGGGATAAGGCACCCCTCTAACACTAAGTATCAAGCAAGCCAAGCACCCCTTTACAATGCTTGAGACAAAACGGCTGACTCAAAAATCTATATCACAAGCTGACTCTCAGAACGCATGGCCAACACCCAAAGTCAGAGCAGCCTGATCTTGTCACCACTGCTATGCTCGTGGGCATCCCTAGGGGCTCAGTGGTAGGCTGCCTGCCGATGCGGGAGACTTGGGTTCCATCCCCAGGTCTGGAAGACCCCCTGGAGAGGGAAATGGCAGCCCACTCCAGTATTCTTACCTGGAGAATTACAGAGGAGCCTGGCGGGCTACAGTCTGTGGGGTCACAGAGTCGGACCCTGCTGAGCGTGCGCACGCGCGCACATACACACACATGCACACACTGTCCTTGTGCCTTATCAGTACCAGCCCCACACTCATCCTAACACAGTCTTCAGGGTGACTCCCTGACGACCCAGAGATGAGGGAACGGGAGGGACTGGTACTGAGATCACTGTGAAAAGCCATGCACCTATGCGGCTGTCTTCACCACTGCAGCAAATATGATGATAAAAACATCGGACGTGCTGCCGGTGATTCTTGAATGCAAAGACATCTGGTGAGAAAGGAATAACTCAATGGCCCCCGTCTGCATGTTGTGTCTACCATCCCCGGGGACCCCTGAGAGTCTGTTCTGGAGTTTGAGCCTTGCCTGGGGCATGGACAGATGAGAGAAGGGCTTTGCCTGTTGCAGGGAGGAGGGCGTCCTGTGAGAGTCCTCCTCTGGCTGCTGCCACCAGTGTTCTGCTTCCACGGGCTGGCCCAGACCCCTCCTCTGAAGCCTGATGGTTTTGCGGTGCTGGTGCTGGAATGCGACCCCATTGGGGGTGACCGTTGAGCCAAACCCTCCATCTTCCTGAGAGACCCCACGCCCTTACCTCAGGGAGATGCAAGGGGCTCCACAGCCCATTATGTCCATTTTCTGCTGCCCCCCCCCAAAAAAAAATTGTGGCCCAAGAAGGAAGAAATTACATTTCTTCAGTTTCACGTTCTCAGAGCTTTGCATGCCTCCTCCCGATGCTCTCGCCCATCAGAGAAAGAAATTTTTGAGGACCTGTGACATATTGGAAGAGATTGTTGCTGTTTCTTCCCCTTTCGGCGTGGGCACGTGGAGAAGCAAACCCAATAAGATACTGACGACAAGGGCACCTCCCTTTGTGTTTCACCATGCGTGCTCCTTATTTTGACACACCCCACCTCCCGGCGTTGGCATCAGAGGCTATAAACAGAAACCACATCATGAGGCATGATGTCAAATGATATTGACATTCTCAGCTCCACCGGGTGACAGCAGCGTTTATTTCACTCTGGAAGCCTCACACGTGTCTGTTGGGGCCGCGGAGCTGTGATGCTTTCAGAACTCTGGCTGCCAGCCTTCCCGGGCACAGATTTCCTCCCTCCAGTGAAGCTCAGCCGTGGTTCTGTGGTTTCGGCCTTGGGTTGGGGAGAGGAGGCAGGCACACGCTCTCGTTGGCACTCTTTGTGTCTACTGGGGTGGCGGCCTCGTTCCTTGGCTTAGGAGGGGCAGAGAGACCAAAAGGGCCTGAGTTGTCCTCGTTTATGTCACTCCACGACCTTGGGCAAGTCCTCTGCGTTCTCCAGACCCCAGCATGCCTCCTGTAAGATGAGGGCTGACGCTTGGGGGTGTGTCTAATTTTCCGGTCCAGGACTCAGTGTTGATGGAGCATCTCTCTTTCAGCCCGCCATGGCAGGCAAGCTTCTTTTGCTGACATGTTACTCTGTGTTTCCAGAGTTTGGTGTGCGATGCACGCAGACCCTGGCTGTAGGGTCAGGAGACCCTACAGGAGACACCACTTTATCTGTGTTTTCCTCCTGCCCAACTCAGAGGCCATGGGAATGCCCATTTTCTTGTCACTGATAAGAAGGAATTCCCACTCCTGATTAGCAACAGTGACTTGTTACTATTAATATTAACAGTTTATTCCGTTGGCATCTCTGGAACACCTGCCATGTGATAGACACATGTTAGGAGCCAGCGTGTGGATCGTGAATGAAGGGGATGAAGATGCTGCTGCTATGCCAACATTTGTGTGTTAGAGTCAGCAAAGCGCATCCACAGACACTGTCTCAGTCCTCAAGACATGTGTCTGGAGCAGGTCTTATGAATCCTACTTTACAAATGAAGATGTGAGGACACAGAGACATCAGGGAAGCTCGGAAGACACTGGATATCAGGGGCAGAATCCGGGGCTTCTAGCCCCAGACCCCGTCCTCTCTGCTCTGTGTGTCTAGGCTGGGGATGACACTGACCGCGTATGAGCCTCAAGTGGGCAAGGACTCCTGGTCTGAGGGTGAAGCCCAGGGCATAGCTCTGCTTTGCTCGTGTATGGTGACTGATATGTGTCAAACTGAGCCCATGGTTTTATTTATTTATTTATTTTAAACTGAAGGACAATTGCTTTACTATATTGTGTTGGTTTCTGCCATTCATCAATACGAATTAGCCACAGGTGTACATGCGTCCCCTCCCTCTTGAACACCCCTCCCGCCCCGCCCCCTCCCACCCCTCTAGGCTGCCGCAGAGCCCCAGCTGGAATTCCCTAAGTCACAGAGCACATTCCCACTGGCTCTCTGTTTAACACATGGCAGTGTATATGTTTGGACTTCCCCAGTGACCCAGATGGTAAAGAATCTGCCTGCAAGGCAGGAGATGCAGATTCCATCCTTGGGTCAGGAAGATCCCCTGGAGGAGCACGTGGTAACCACTCCAGTGTTCTCGCCTGGAGAATCCCATGGACGGAGGAGCTTCGTGGGCTACCATCCTTGGGATTGCAAAGAGTGGCACACGCCTGAAGTGACTTAGCACACACGCACACGCACAGTGTAAATGTTTCCACGCTACTTTCTCCGTCTGTCCCACCCTCTCCCTCCTCCTCCTCTCCACCCCATGCCCCAACCTTTTACATCCTCTAGAGCCTGGAGAGAAGGGCTGGGATTCATAATAAGGTCTCATCCAGAGCAGACCACCGTGATGTCTGCTCACTCCCGAAGGCAAGCTCTCCAGTGGCGCCCCTCACACGCTCAGGAAAGGAAGGCTCAATGCTCGGGGATCATTTCAGACATTTGGACCCACTTGAGGCATGTCACGGGGGCGGGATGGTGAGGGGCAGCTGCACTGGGCCTTTCCACAACCCCCTCATCTTCCCACTGGGCAGCTGCCATCCCAGGCTGATCTGTCTTTGATCTGCCTGCTGTCCCGGGCAGAGGTGTTTCTGGGCAGTTCTCTGGAGCCAGGTGACATCTGCCAAGGTCATGAACACAGAGCCAGTTGTCATCACAGTGAATGTGTATCGAGCACCTGCTACGTGACCGTGGCCACACGTTTGATAGATGAGCCCAGAGTGGGCAGGGGCCTGGGTGACGGTGTTCAGCAGGACCACTTGGACTGCGTCCAGACTAAAGCCACAGCTGTAAGTGCTGATGAAACTGACTCGCCCAGGCAGCAGGGTTCAGTGCAGCCGGGGGTGGGTGGGGTGTGGCTTCAAACAGGCTGCACACCTTCTTGCTGGACGCGGCATACTCATAGAGGGGGAAGCGGGAAGACATCAACTTTGTCTTGGGGGTCTTCCAGTCTCAATCTGTGACCCTTTCATCTCTCGACTTTCCTGTTTAGAGCGCCTCCCCTTGAGATGCGACAGGAATGCCGGGAATCCTTTCCCGACGAAGCAGGGAAAGGAACCCTCATCTCGAGCGGAGGAGGGGGAAATGGGGCTCCTCTATGCAACGCTCTATGCAACAACACAAAACCACCTCGATGTCCACCTATCTGGTGATGGGAAGTGAATCATGGTATATGCATGGTTCATTTAGCCATCTTGTGTAAGGGACTGTGGGAAGCAGTGTGGTGCAATGGTAAGACCAAGGCCTTTGCCATCAGACATCTACTGATTCAAAACCATCTCTGCCCCTTAATGAGCTGTGTGATCCACGGCAATTCACTTACTCTCTCTGAACTCTGGTTTCAAGATCTGTAAAATTGGGAATAATAACATTTTCATGTCAAAGTTCTTTGGTGCATCAGAATTAATGTTTATAAATACCTGATATCATGTTCAGCACATGTCTCCAATAAACGGCTGTAAAAATGGCTACATCATCATTATCTAAATCACAGGCTATTGTGAAGACATTAAAATGATGCTTACAAAGCATTCTTAATAATGTGGAGAAAAATTACAAGATGAAAATTCAGAGTATAAAAGTGTCTCAGCAACCTACTAAAGATTCCCAGAAGAAAGACAAGAAGGAAATGTATCAAGGTGTTGCAAGAAGATACCTCCAGGGGTGGGTTTATAGGTAGGATGCTACTTTCAGTATTTGAGTTGTCTTTGGTGAACAAGCATTGCTGTAGAGGCGACGCAAGAGACGCAGATTCAGGAGGGGTTTCGGGCAGTGGAATCCACGTTCAGTGTAGGAGGACTTGACTGGGTCTCTGAGGGAACCAACCAAGTGTCACAGAGGCTTGGCTGGGTCAGCACCACGGAGAGCGCCCAGGGCAGCCCAGACGCTGCTTGGCTCGGGGCTCCTGGCTCTGGGATGTTTGTTGAATCTCCGGTGACCAGGTGCAACCACCGTTAGGTGGGCTCTCTGCTCATAGCAGGGGCTTCTGCGCCCTAAATGTCATACCAGCCAAGAAGGAGACAGATGACTTGTTTCCCCTTCAGGACAGAGTCGACTACGGTCTTTGATTGAAAGATCACTGACTTTGGTTTAACATTCTGTTTTACACATAACAATAAGGTGAGGAGAAGCACATACTGCCAGAAATCCTGTTTCCTCACATCCTGATCAAGAGGAATATTATCACTGGGGCTGACTTAGCTTTTTCCTAGAACTAAAAAGGGCATCAATTATTTAAGTCTGCTTTTCATTAAAAGACTGAACACCTTTTCATAGGTTTATTAAAATTTGTTATTTTTTTTGTACATTGCCTTATAAGTATCTTTTTCCTTAAAATATCTTATTGTGACTTTATTAAAAATTTAAGGACATGTGAAGGCCAAAACGCTTTGGTGTTGGCAGATCTGGGTTTAAGCCTCAGGTTCACCCTCTCTCACTGGATAAACTTGAGCAAATCCCTCCTCTGGGTCTCGGTTTCCTCACCTGTATAGAGGTGACATGTTTTTCCTCCTAGGCCGTTGTAAGGATTCGAGTATAAAACAAAGATTATACAAGGCTTTCCTAGTGGCTAAGTGGTAAAGAATTCCCCTGCTAATTCAGGAGACTTGGGTCCAACCATCCCTGGGTCAGGAAGTTGCCCTGGAGAAAGAAATGGCAACCCACTCCAGTATTCTTGCCTGGGAAACCCCACAGACAGAGGAGCCTGGTGGGCTACAGTCCATGAGGTCGCAAAAGAGTTGGACATGACTTAGTGATTAAACAACAACAGCATACAACTCAGTGCATCAGCATTATTGACACTCAGGTGCGGCCTCCCGGCGCCCTGCACCTCCTGACACCGGCCCGTGGCTCTCGAGCACCATGCGAGAAACTCTGCTCCTCGGGAGTTTGGAATTTATGCTTTTGCCACACTTGGCTCCTACCCCAAACGAGTAGACTTTAGAGACGGTCAGTCCCTCCCATAATACTTTCTATGGGAGAAATTTAGAAGGTCAAGAATTTTGTAAAGAAGTAGGTAAATATGCAAAGTAATTTCTATCTGCTGGGGGGAAAAAAATACTACTTGTTGAGTTGTATAGAAAATGACAAGTTAGACCTATCTGCCCTGAATTGGAAGGGTTTGCAGTAAGCCTGGGTTTTGGAAACACAGCTGACAGGGTGAACCGGTTTAACCAAACCTTCATTTACATACCTTCATAAGCACACACATCAAACTGCACAAACAAGTCATACCCAGAAACGTGAGGTTTAAGTCATTACCGTCTTCCAGGAAGTATGAAATTGAGTAGGATTCCAGGACTGGGGAAAGCTTTGAGACTAAATACCACACTTCTTCCACTTTATGGATGACGAAGTTCAGGCCCAGAGAGGTTGCCTGTCTTGGCCAAGGTCACCTGCCTGTCACAGAGATGGAGCCGGCACCCAGCTTGTCTGCTAGGTCTGAGGCCCCCAGCACGCATTCTTGTCTCTGCTTGCCTTTAGACACACTTCAGATGTAGGGGAACTAAACACTCCCTTGAGCATATGATAAAAATTAAGAAAACTCATCAACCAACTCGAGCTGAGCGGACAAATTAACTGGAAGTAATTGTGATAGATAATTTGGTTGTAATTCACAGGCGCAGACGTGAGCTGCTGGCTGCTCACTGAGGACCCTTCAAAGTACTTTCTATAATGTGCCCCTTCATCGGCTTGCCCGCCTGACCCCATCCGCCGGTCCATCCATATGCCCACCTGAGCTTACCTTATGCCACCTGTATGCCACCTAAGTGTATCTAGATGCCCAGCTGACTTCACCTGTCTGTTCATCTGAGCTCATCTCTATCTTTACCTGACTTCACCTGCCTGCCCACTTCAAGCTGGTGCCAGGAGATGCAAGGTGCCCTTCTTTAAGGCACTCAGTCCTCCTTCCTTATACCTGTTACCTTCCTTCACCCCTTTCTGCTCTGGGAAAATGCTGCGAGCTCCTACCTTAACCCGCTTATAGCTTACCACCTCCCCCTGAGCCTTCTTGCATCAGAGCTGGGGTTTCTCCAGAGCAGGAGCCCGATTCCACCAGGCCTCTGCCTGCACCTTTCATTCCTGAAACCTAACACACACAGCAGACGGGCTGCCAGAGGACCACTTCCGTCCTCACAGGGCTTCAACGATGCTGACATTTCATGTGAATGTCCACAAAGCTGATTTCTCTTGTAACCTCAGAAGACTGTGGCGACCAGATGCATTCCCTGGTCAAGACTGAATGGAGCTGAGTAGCTGCAGCCTCTCAGGAGGGGCACGCACAAGGTCACAGTCCCCGCTGGCGCCACGAGCCTGGTCGACTCCATTTAGCAGCCCCATAGCTGCTGGAGCTGGCAGCCTCCAGCTCCCAGGACTGAGCCTCAACTCCTCGCCTTGCTGTTCCAGGCCCTTCCTCTCTGACGCTTGTTATGCTTTGCAGATGTCGCTCTCACTCTACACCCCTTCCCAGCTACTCCTTACAAATGTGTCCCTCTGGCCCTACTTCTCAAATAAGCAAGCCTTTGTCCGCAAGCTCTTTGGGTCGTTGTCTGGCCAACTCCTATTCATCCCTCAATGCCCAGCACAAATGTCACCCCTGTAGTAGGATGTGTGCCAGGTGGGATCTGACCGCTTTTCCATCACATGGTGCTTGGCACCCAGGAGGCACTCAGCTGACTGGCCCTTTCCTAACGCTTTTTTTTTTGATGAATCCAAGGAGAAGCTAGTATTACTTGATGAAGTCTACTCATTTTCTGAAAAGAGCTCCCCAGAAATGGTTGCTGAAAGGAAGCTCATCATTTAGAAGGAAATTTCTCATTAATAGAGCCCTACTGACTTGTTACTATGTGTAGGCAACCGACTCCTCCCAGTGACTCACAGAGCCTGGAAGCGTGGTTTCTCTTCGCTGCTCCGGTGCTTCAGCTGAGCTCACGGTTCAACCTTGCCCTTCCAAAGTCACCACAGCCTAATGCACAGCTGTGCACCAGTCATTAAAATCTTGTCTTTTCATTGAGATGTAACACCCCAACCCCGGAAAGGTGACAGTCCCAACTTCATCAATTCACAAGCCAATGGAGCTTTTCAAAAACCTAATTTCTCAATTATGAACTCAGATCATTCATTTGTCAAACTGCGGGACAGAAGCAGAAACATCAGACAGCTTACCTTTCTCACCACACAGCAAACAGTAGGCCATCAACACGTCAGCAGTCAGACACGGCCGCCTGCTTGACTCAGCTCAGAAAACAAGGCGGGCGTGAGCTCACCTTCCCAGAGATGATGTGTAAACACCCTGGTTAATTCACGGGATAAACGAGAGCCAGGTCAGTGCTGTCCAATCCAGACGCATCTGCGTGGCTGAGCAATCGTGGTCTCGCTTTAACTTAACTGTAATTAATCTAAACTTAATTTTAAAAACTGACACTTGCTTCGACTATTGGAAAACTCAAGCATCTTTGGAGCAACTCAGGCAGGCAAATCCACCTTTTCAACAGCAAATTTTATGATCTCTAAATATAGATCAAGTCTTTCCAATGAAAATTTAAAGGTTGAATCGAGATGCACTGTCAGAATAAAATAAAAACTGGATTTCAAAGAGTTAGCATGAGGAAAAGAGTGTCAAGGATCTCCTTGGTTACTTTACATCAGTTATTCATTGACATGATAATACTGTCTTAAATAAAATATACTATTAAAATCAACTTCACTGCTTCTCCTTACTTTTCAAGTGTAGCTATTAGAAAATCTGAAATCTTGTATGTGGCTGGTGTGACATGTCTATGGACTGAGCTCCTTGGAACTGGGATGGGGAACGTGGACAGACATCTTCCTTTAACAAGAGAGCGGCTCCAGCAGGCTCTGAGGCCCGGCTCCCTCACCCAGGGTCTCCAGTGGAGGTCCGAGCTCCCCGCTCCTGCTCCAGGACCTGGGGGTGGGGCATCTCCCCAGGACCCCTCTGACTTCTGACCCTGTCTTGCCTCCACCACTTGAAGGTCAGACAGCAGGACTCACAAACACCAGAAATGTGCACGACTGTTCAGCCCAGGCCTGGGAAGAGCCACCCATGGACACGAGAAGGCCGTGCTTCCATCTTTATGAGACGAGCGAGCTGACAAGGAACCCTCGCAGGACAGGCGTGCCCACTCTGGGCGCCCTGGAGGGCAGCGGGCAGCAGTGTGGCCCAAAGCATCTTTCACATGAACACGACCATCTCCTGGAACTCAGGCCATGAAGCTAGAGGTCCTGCTGCTGATCGGGACCGACCTTTCAGAGTCCTGAGCTGGGGGAAAGGGCCACTCCGCCTCCTCGGTAAGTGGCCTCCCATGTCTGTCTCTCCTCTAATGGGACGCGGTCCAGCCGCTGCCCCGCCCCGCCCCGGCTTCTGCATCTCGCGTGTGGGTCAGGGCTGTCGGGAATCAAGATGACCAGCTTGAGGCTGGGGCAAGTGAGCCGGAGAATTTCATCTCACTCCTGAATATAAATGACTCCCTGCTCCACAGGTGAAGACATGTGTTTGGCTCTAAACATCCAAGCTCATGATACCATTCCCGATGAGGACCTCTCCTCCCTCAGTCCATCTCTGCGGTGGGTAGGAAGGTCACCAAGGTCATCCGTGGGGAGAAGGGCGGAAAAGCCACCAGGTACATCCTGTCACAGGAGCCGTGAAGGGACAGAGCCCCCCCGAGCTTGGATCATACCCAAGTTTCCCTCACTCCCAAGCTTCGGGGAAAATGGGCTGAGAACAAGGAAACTCACAAATAAGATCCAGTTGGCCCTGTGCAGCCATGAATGCTGAACCACTGGATACAGAATTTGCAGATACATGACCCGAGGATAAGGAGGGCCAGCATCCGCACGTGGTCTTGGAACCAATTGCCCACGGATGCCTAGGGACGACTGTAATTTCCAAACTCAAAGCGCACTTTGAAGAAAACGCAGCCATGCAAAAATGCTGGAAAGAAACAGAAGGAGAGGTCAGGGGCCATTTTAGACAGTTTTCTGCAAAAGTAAGACTTGGGAAGAGACAGAAAAGGGGCTGAGAAGGAGGGTCTGTGAGGACCTTGGAGACGATGGGCCCCGAGCAGAAGTGAGTTGCAGTGAGCCAAGCTTGTGCTTCCCAGGCACAGCCAGGAAGTCATGGGACCCTGGTGAGCATGGGACACACGGCCCTGGGGGCCAGGACAGCAGTGTGACATTCATCCGGTATGTGTCAGCTAAGGGTTCAGAAGCCTGAAGCCACCGGGGCACCAGGCAGCTGGCAGCCTGGCTGGGGTGTCTATGTGTAGCTTCTAATCAGATGCTTTGCGGGAAGACTTCCTTTAGGGGACTCCTCTGGTGATCCAGTGGTGAAGAATCCGCCTGCCAATGCAGGGGACACAGGTTCAGTCCCTGGTCTGGCAAGATCCCACATGCCACAGGCCAACTAAGCCAGTGTGCCGCAACCACCGAGCCTGCGCACCTCAGAGCCTGTACTCTGCAGCGAGAGAAGCAGCCACGACAAGAAGGCCACACCTCACACCTGGAGAGAAGTCCCACTCGCCGCAGCTAGAGAAAGCCCGTGTGCAGCACCGAACACCCAGTACAGCCAATGCTTATAAATAAATAAAATAAATAATAAATAAAATACAAATAAAATTAAATAAAGAATAAATAAAAATAAAACCTTGCCTTTGTCCTTGTAATTTCTTGAGGCTGGGGATGGGTGGACAAGAAGAAACTAATAGAACTCTGCTTATGCTCATTTGATCTGAAAAGTAAAGAAGAAATTGGCTTTCCTCCTAACTGGGTTGACAATGTCACTGCCATTCTACCGGCCTCGTCACCGGCGGTGACCAAGGTCTTACCTCTGCGACCTGTTGACATTGACTTGCCAAGAGGTGTCCAAGAATTTGACTTTATAAAGATAGCACCCTTCACTAAGGGTGTAACAGGATGGGCACAGCGTGTGAACTTGCTGAAGTCAGATGAGTATTTGGCAAACAAGCGGTTTTCAAGAGCCATTGAACTTGAAGATGAATTCTGAGTTTGTCTTTTCCCGAAAGACGCAAGTTCCAGATGAGGACTGCAGGCAGGCTGTTATCACTCTCGGGCTTACTTGGCTCTTGTTTTCAAAAGGGTATCAACGCAGGCAACTTACTCCCTCAAATCAAGAGCAGCTTGCATAATAAGGGAGAAAATCTCTCCTTTCCGAAGAGACTGGGGCTGAAGGAGGAGCACTTTGAAAATGGATGTTTGGCAGTATTTCCAGGGTTATAAAATGACGTGCATTGCTTACGAAATCTCTCAAAGATGCAGACCTTACATTCTTGGAAACAAAAGCATCTAGCCTGTGTGGAAACCTTCCAAAGGGGTTCAGCATGTGTTTTAGCCCATTTGTTAAAAACACAAAAAATCCAACATTTCTCAGTGGGCTTGCTGTGCAGAACGGAGGGACGGAAGGCTGCCCCCTTCCTGGGGTGGGGGGTTCCCTCACTCTGGGGAGGAGCCCTCGCCCCACCCCTGGCCCTGTGGGAGGATGCTGCTCCCCTGGGCCATCCACCCATTCAGCCTGCAGCCACCGGGAGGACAGCTGAACGGCCACAAAGGCCCCAGGCCTGGCAGGGATGGCACCCACCGTGAACCAGACCAACGCGGGGGCCCTGAGCTCGGGGAGCAGATGGGCTGGAGGGAGACACAGAAGGAGCCTCACTGTCCTTTCAAGAGACGAAACAGGAGCACACAGGGCCCCGCGGAGGGACCAGGCCGGGTCAGGCTCCGGAAGGCTGCCCAGAGGAGGTAGTTTCTTCTGAGAGGACAGCTGAAGCTGTGCAGAGGGGGCTGAGAGGGGAGGATGCAGGGATCACGGCCCCCAGGTCGGCCTGACGTGGTCAAGGCCCTGACTTAAAGGCAGAGGCTGGAGCTCAGCGGGATGATGGCAGGAAGCTCAGAGATGGTGGAGCTCAAGGTTGGGTCTGGGCAGAAACACTCCAGCCTGGGGGGCTGACAATCAGACCTGCGTGGGGACCTGTGGACACACCCTGCCTGGCCCTCCTGTGGTGGCCAGACCACGCCCGGTGCCCGACGGTCTGGGCTCCTAGGCAGCTTCACAGCACTGGGTGAAGGAGGCTGAGAAGACCCCCTGAAGAGCGGTGAAGGCACGGCCCATCACTGGTGGGACCCAGGAGGCCAGCTGGCTGCGCTCGGTCACAGGATAAGCTTCTACCACTGATGAGATTCACCATTATTAACACTGCCTGCGGGCTCCGGCGTGTCTGGACTCTTGGCGATCCTGCAGATGGCAGCCGGCCAGGCTCCTCTGTCCATGGGATTTTCCCGGCAAGAATAGTGGAGTGGGTTCCCATTTCCTTCTCCAAACTAACGCTGGGTGAGCATAACTTCGTGCTGGGCCTCGTTTGGGGATGAGGCTTTGAAGCGGTCTCCCTGTGGGGGGGCATCTGCCCCACAATGAGTCCTGCTGGCTGGCACAGACCGAGCCCAACCCCCACCCCCCATCCCCAGCTCTCGGCCCAGGTCCCTCCTGTATCCCTGCCCCACCCCCATCACTCCAACCATCTCCTGCCTCTCCTTGCCGCTCCTTTCTCCTTCCATCTCCCCCTGGGCTGCTTGATGGGCCCCCCGGTGTCCCCCACCTCGTTCATCTCAGATCCGCCCCCACCACCTGCAGGGGCCCAGCCCAGAGCTACATCAGCAGTCCCAGGGTGACTGGAAATTCCCGACCCAGGCTGGTCTAGGAATCTGCTCTGCACCTTTGCCCTGGCCATGCTGACCCCTGGGATCCCTTCCCAACTCCCCTCCTGGCCCGAGACTCCTCCGTCATGGTCTAGCTTCAAGGCTATCTTTCAAAGCTTCTCCAGCTACCAAAGACCTCTTCCCGTGTCTGCCTCTCTCGAGCCTGCACCTTCTCCATCTCCGTGTCTGCAGAACCCAGCTCTAGGCACAGAGGTGATGCGCAGAGAGCATTTGCTGAAAATAAACTACAAGAACAAATAATGCAGAAGCTCTTTGCCATTCTCTCTGCTTCCTGAGCAAACAGGGTACATCCTTTTCATAAATACGGGATGCTCCGGCTCGGGAGATGGGGATCGCTTGGCAAGATGCTCGTTAAAGCTGCAAGTGCAGATTTCCAGGGAAAGCAGCCCCCAGCCTCCCCTCTGAGGTCTCCCTGAGGCTATCTCGGGATGCAAAGGAGGCGGTTGGCACCCAGGACCCAGCCCTTCCTCCCAGCCAGGCTGCACACATGGCAAGTAAACTCACCACCTTGCTTGTTCAAACGAATCCTCTCAGGAATGTTGGCCTCATTATCACCACTCCCCCACCCTGCCCATCCTTGGAGTCTGGCTTCCTGCACCCAGTGAAAACCTTGCCTTCTGGGAGAAAGCAGGAGCTTCCTGGGGACCAGAGGCACGGTGTCAAAGCACGGCCGGTGTTGTGCAGACTGAAGGGAAGGACAGAAGGGGTGGTAGGAAAGGCACCTTCCAAGTCGCAGTGCCTCTCTGTGTGGCCATCCCTGCCGCTCACGTCCCCAGGGACCCCACAGCCCTCCCTGTCTTCAGGAAAGCAGGTGGGCCCACAGGGTGGTGTGGGGCCCTCAGAGATCAGATCCCCTCCCCCCGAGAACAGGGAAGAGTAGGGGACATGGAAGGACCCGCTGGCTTTCTGGGGGTGCCTCCCCAGCTTGCAGAGGGGGAGAACCAGGGTGGGTGTTGAGTGGTGACTGGCAGCCCCCGCAGAGGGTGTTGGAGGGTCTGAGTTCTCGGGGCACCTGCAGAGCCTGGCGGGGGCCCAGGGATCCCTGCTCTGTGGCCACGCACATTGGCTGCCCCCCGTCCCAGGCTCTGCTGGCCACTGCTTTATGGGCCCATAAATCGGGACTCCACCGGAGGCAAGCCGCTTCTCATCCATTACTTACTGACGTCCCCTCTGCAGCCATCGAAACCAAATTAATGAATTTCGCCACTCCCTCTGGCTGGCTTTATCAATAACACCTTAGACCAGGCAATCAGCATTTAGAACCGGGGTGGGATCTGGCGGGTGGGTGGAGGGCTGGTTTCATCCCTGTAGCAGCAAGCACACCCCTCCCTCCTGGAAATAGGCTGCTTGCTCCTGTGCCCACTGGCAGAGCTAGAGAACAAAGCACCTTGTCTCCACCGGCTAACAGATCACCCCCATTGTCGTTAAAAGCCACATTCATCAGGGTGGGGACAAGGAGGTCCCAGAGTGGCTGCATCCATCCTGGGGCTCAGAAAGGACCATTTACTTGGCTGGGAGCCGTTAAGCAGTGCCTCGCTGCTTGTGTAACATATCACTCCACCCACCCTGGACCACTGCCCAGGGGTAGAGGGGAGGGCCTTGTCCCCCTGACGAGGTGGGCTTGAGAAAGTCAAAATGACCTTGAGGAGCCTGGTAGAGTCTCCACAAAGGAAGGTGCACCCTGTTGTGTGTGCAAGACACGCACATCTCACAAACTGTTGACAGCATGTCTGCGTGTCTGTGTGCTAGAGACACGTGTAACACTGTGTGTGTGTACACTCGTGCTGGTACACAACGCAGGTAGTGACGGACGGGATGAAAAGTAGATTCTTTTGCCACCCAGAATCTTACAGCATCAGTTCGTTAAGCTCCAGCCTCACTCTCAGCGGGAGGGAGCTCCCTGTGTGACCATCACCCCGGAGGGGGGCTCTGAGGGCAGAGAGTCTGGGTGGAGCCCCTCACCACACCCGGGCACTGGTTCCCTGGGGCAGTGGAGGGCAGAACCCGTGACGCGCCTCACCTGCTCTCTAATTTAAATAATTAGGGGAAACAATTACAATTCATTAAATTTAAATAATCAGGGATGAATTCTAGAGAACTTATGTAGACATTCTGCCCTCAAGGGGAGGGGGCCCCTTAGGTATGGGCTTCCCTTCTGAACGTGGGGAACTATCCTCGGTGTTTTGTATTAACCTATAAGGGAAAAGAATCTGAAGAGGGATATGTATCTGTAACTGAACCATTGTGCTGTACAGCTGCAATTAACACCATGTTGTAAATCACCTACGTGTTGCCGTTGCTGTTGCTGTTAGTCGCTTCAGTCCTATCCAACTCTTTGCTACCCTATGGACTGCAGCCCTTCAGGCTCCTCTGTCGGTGGGATTCTCCAGGCAAGAATACTGGAGTGGGCTGCCATGCCCTCCTCCAGGGGTCTTCCTGACCCAGGGATTGAACCCTGGTCTCTTGCACTGCAGGCAGATTCCTTACTGTCTGAGCCACCAGTTGGGATATAGCCACCCAACTATACTTCAATTTGAAAAACTGAAATGATAGTAAAGGTGCATCAAGATAGGACAGAAAGACAGCGCAAAATAAAAAGAAACTCAGAGAAGGCGATGGCACCCCACTCCAGCACTCTTGCCTGGAGACTCCCATGGATGGAGGAGCCTGGTGGGCCGCAGTCCACGGGGTCGCTAAGAGTCAAACACGACTGAGCGACTTCACTTTCACTTTCCACTTTCATACATTGGAGAAGGAAATGGCAACCCACTCCAGTGTTCTTGCCTGGAGAATCTCAGGGACGGTGGAGCCTCGTGGGCTGCCGTCTGTGGAGTCGCACAGAGTCGGACACAACTGAAGCGACTTAGCAGCAGCAAGGCAATAGCAAGCAAGCATCAAGAGGGACTTCACAGCCCGAGACCTGAAGAACAGCACTCGGCCAGCTGATCAGGGTCAGCGTCCACAGCGACAGGCCATGCTGGCAGTATCTACCTTGACACGACGAGATGGGAAGGGCCCTTTACCTGTGGGCTTCCTCCCCCAAACCCGTAACCCAAGTCTAACATTAAAAAAAAGAATCTAACAGTCCCTACTGAGGGACATTTTTAAAAAAGACCTGCCCAGTACTCTTCAGAAATGTCAAGATCATTAGAAACAAGGAAAGCCCCAGAACCTGTCACTCTCCAGAAGAATGCCCGGAGACGGGACGACTGAACACAGCCTGATGTCCCACGTGGGGTCCTGGACAGAATACGTGCGCGGGAGCGCTCCGTCGCTCAGTTGTGGCCGACTCTTTGCGACCCCATGGGCTGGAGCCCACCAAGCTCCCCTGTCCATGGGATTCTCCAGGGAAGAACACTGGAGTGGGTTGCCATGCCCCCCTCCAGGGGATCTTCCCCACCCAGGGGATCAAACGCACATCCCCTTCACTGGCAGGTGGATGCTTTACCACTGTGCCACCTGGGAAACCCCAGATAGAATAAAAGCATTAGGCAAAACCCAAGGAGATCTGAATGCAGTGTCGTTTTGTTAGTAACAATGCATCAGTGCTGTTTCTTTATTTGTGGCAGATATATAGTACTAATCAAAGATATTAAGAACAGAGGAAACTGTATTATCCATACAAATTTTCCTGTAAATTTAAAACTGCTACAAAATTTAAAATTTAGAAAAGATGCACTGAAAAATAACAGTGGGTGCTGCAGTGCTGAGTCGGAATCTCAGCTCAGGTGCTTCCTAGCTGGGGTGAGGGGTGGGGGTGACCGAGAAAGTCAACGCCCGCAGCCACCCATGGATCTCCCAAAGCTCCCACAGGGCAAGCGGGACCAGGAGATAGGGTTCCCTGGCGGCTCAGATGGCAAAGAGTCTGCCTGCAGTGCGGAAGACTGGGGTTTGATCTCTGGGTCGGGAAGATCCCCTGGAGAAGGAAATGGCAACCCATTCCAGTATTCTTGCCTGGAGAATCCCATGGACGGAGGAGCCTGGCGGGCTACAGTCCATGGGGGTCACAGAGAGTCAGACACAACTGAGCAACTAACCCACACAATTGACTGCATGCACGTCACTTCCTGACTGAGAGAGCTAAGAACCGAGTGGCTTTTGACTTTCTGAGTGGGGAATGGGTTTGTGTTGAATGGCTGAGACTTGTGGGTTGCTGGTCTGCACTGCAGCTGGTGTGAATTAGTCCAAGCTCACCCACCTGTGCGACCTCTGCTGGGCATTTCCTTCTGCATTAAATGGTGGTAAAGACAGGAATGTTCGGTGGCAATCTAGGCTCAGTAAATGATAAGGGTCGTCATCTTCACCACCACCACCATCGCCACCATCATCATCCCCATCTTATACCTCTACCATCTTCACCATCATCCCCATCATCATATCTTCACCATCTTCATCATCACCAGTCCCTGTCATCACTGTCTTCAGTTTCTGAACAAGATGCAGCCCACGGCCTTTGATCCCAGTGCAGGGCAAGCCTCTCACCTTTCCATTAGCCTCCGAGCAGGGTGGGAGTTCCTGTCTTGGGGGGAGGCCAGGAAGCTGTTGCGAAACCGTTCTTCTTCAGGGACTAGCTGTTCATTTTTAAAATCGTGTCTCACCGATCCTCCGTCAGAGGAAACAAATGTGGCCCGAGCAGGCAGGGCCCCCACAGGATCCAGAGACGTCAGGCAGCACCTGCTCTGCCCTCCCTCTGAGCTCACAGCAGCAAACAAGCTGTCAGAGTGACGTGACTCCAGAGCCTGCCGGGGCACTGCGTTGTGATGGAAGGAGGGATGGGCCGCTCCCCAAGGTCAGCTCCTGTGATTAAGAGTGGGGAGGCTGCCGGGAAGTTGGGGTGTCCTCTCTTAATTATCAGGACTTTTGCTTCTTCTTTCTAGAATGCTTACTGTAACAGTCGCCGTGGTCCTGGGTTCCCTTCTACAAAGAGTTTCGTGCAGCCTGATGCTACAGAGACCAGAGCAGGAGGAAGGCCTCGGGAGGCGCATTCCCTTCTCAGCAGGTAGCTCAGGCAGCCCCCTCCCCTCCAGGGCCACGGTGTCCTCATTTGTGAAATGGGAACACTGCTACCCACGGCCAACGACACTGTGAGTGATGTGCCCAAACTCCTGCGTCGGAGTCCTAACCCCCAGCACCCCAGGATGGGGCCTGGTATGCAGACAGGGTCTTTATGGAGGGGCCAAGGGGATAAGAAGTCATTACGGTGGGCCCAGATCCAACACGCCTGGTGTCGTTATACATAGAGGCGATTTGATCACAGACGGGCCCACGGGGAGGAGGCTGTGTGAAGATGGAGGCGGAGACCAGGGTGATGTTTCTAGACAACAAGGAATGAGAGATGCCAGCAGACCCCCAGAAGCTGGGAGACGTGGGAGGGACACCCCCCCGCCCGCCCTGTAGCCTCAGAGTGAAAGTGTTAGTGAAACTGTTAGTCACTCAGTCGTGTCCGACTCTTTGTGACCCCGTGGATTGCAGCCCACCAGGCTCCTCTGTCCATGGGGATTCTCCAGGCAAGAATACTGGAGTGGGTTGCCATGCACTCCTCCAGGGGATCTTCCCAACCCAGGGATTGAACCTGGGTCTCCTGCATGGCAGGCGGATTCTTCACACTCTGCACCACCAGGGAAGCGCAAGGAATGGCGGCGATTACCAGCAGACCCCCAGAAGCTGGGAGAGGCAGGAGGGACCCTCCCCTGGAGCCTCGAGCGAGCAGAGAGCCCTGCCCACACCTTGATTTCAGATTTCTGACCTCAAGACCGTGAGAGAAGACACTTCTTCTGCTTACACCACAATCCGTGGTGGTTCTTTACAGCAGCCCCAGGACGTGAACAGAGGATCTTGGCAACAAACAGCCCCTGGTGTGCAGGCAGGCAGGCTCCCGCCTCTGCCTCCCCTCTCCTGCCTTCTCCCTTTTCCTCCCCGCCGTGACTTTTTGTGCGTGCCAGCTGTCCTGCAGGGGCGGGCACCTCGGCCACCGTGACAGATACAGGGACATAATGGATGCTCATTCACTGCCTAGCCCTGGCTCCCTCATCCGGACGACGAGCAGACAGGGAATGTGGGGAGCACGGGTCCGTGTACTTGTGGGCACCCCTTCTCAGGAGGATCTCAGAGAGGGCTCTGTGCATGGCGGCTGGCTCGTTCTCAGGGCACTATCAGCTTAGAGACAGGGGAATGGGGCAGGGGCTTCTTGGAGAAGGACATGGCCATCCGTGGTCTCCCCCAACATGTCAGAGCCCCTCCACGGACAGCTGCCCCTGACAGGGCGATGAGGGTCGGCAAGGATTGGTCCAGTTACTCCGAGGATGCTTGGCCGAGTGAGGGCTCTACAAATGGGCCTCCTCGTTTCTGAGCACCCTGCGTTTTCCAGAATGCTCTGACGGATGAGGCTGCGCTCACTCATCGGGTGTTTGTCATGTGCCTCCTTTCTGCTAAAGACAAGTTCCTGTGCCAGGGACACAGGAATGAAAAACCCATTGTTCTCACCACTGAAAGGTAACAATCCTCTAAAACAACTGTTTTTAAGGAGAGCATTGCTGAGCGCCAACTCTGTTTAGCGAGACAAAGCAGAGTTTCACATAATTATCTCTTTTCATCCTCGAGTGAAAGTCGCTCAGTCGTGTCCGACTCTTTGCGACCCCATGGACGTGTATACACAGTCCACGGGATCCTCCAGGCCAGAGTACTGAAGTGGGTAGCCTTTCTCTTCTCCAGGGATCTCCCCAAACCAGGGATCGAACCCAGGTCCCTCACATTTACACTTGTCAGTGAGGCTCAAAAGCTTGGATCTCCCCACTTTATCCTCGAACCATCAACTAAGGGAAGAGACAGAAAAATCTCCCATCCATGGATGGCAAACAGCCTCAGTCATGAGACTTACCCGACTCCCCTGCCCCCAGTGGACAGAGGATGGCGGAGATTTGAGGCCAGGTCCGCAGCCCCACAGCCGTCCCTGTGCGGGACACCACTGGCCAAGTTCTCAGCAAAGCAGAGATGAAATTTTCCCCATGCCCACCAAGAAGTACCCTAAGAGCTTTAAGCTAATACCTTATGTGGTTTCTCCGGCAGGTTTCTTTCTACTAAAGCGAAAACACCAACTTGTGGAGGAAAAAAGCAAAGAAGAAACATTATCAAATAAATTAAGCTGACACTTTACCTTTCATTAAGTAATTTCTAACAAGCACCATTTTACTGGCATTAGGATGTTTACATTTTAGCCAAATTATTCCCACTTGCGTTGCTTAGCGATAGTCAAAAGCAACAAGGTGTCTCTGTATTGACAACAGTTTAAAAAACGAACAGACAGTTTTAGATTCAAGAACACTGTTGGCACACCTCAGATAAACAAGCCTGGGTCTGTGCTGATTTCGGGAGAGAGAAGCTTGGTCTGCATAAACTAGAAACTGCAGGACTGAGCTTCTAGCCAAGCTACGTGTTAGAGGCACTGAACACCCTGTCAGTGGAAGCATGTAAGCAAAGGCAGATGGCGTCTGCTCTAGGAGCATCCTTCTGGGAGCGGGCAGGGGCTGGTCAGACTCCCTTCCAAACCCTGGGGCTCAGGGAGCGTGCTTCCCCTGCCGGTCAGCAGTGACGCCCACCCAGCGGGAAGGGAAGAACTCACGCTGCAGAGGAAATAACCCCCAAGGACTTTGCTCCACACGAAGATGGTGAGACCCTCGGGGCCTGTCCCAGTACCTCCTGGACCGCCCACACTAGGCTGCTGGCCCTGGACAGGTCACTCGTCCCCTGAGACTCAGCTTTATTGTTGATCAAATGGAAGGATAGAGGCTCCAAGAGGGACAGTTGTCCTTGGTGTTGACTGCGGCATTCGCGGTCCTGGGGGCAGGTGTGCAACGACACACAGTAACTGTCTACACAGTCTCTGAGCAGTGGGAGTGAGATGGAGCCCTCACTTCGAGCCTGCCCACGTGGGTCCCCCTGCAGGCCCACCCCTCACGCCTCCATCAGCGCCGAGGAGGCCCAGCCTCAGTTCCTGCTCCTCTAGACCCGGGGTTGTCAAACTGCCATCTGCTGCGTGATTCTTGTCTGTGGCCTGTTTCTGTGCAGCTGCAGAACTAAGAAGTCTTTTTACATTTTTAAAGGGTTTTGAATGGGTTGAATGTGTGCGTGTGTGTGTCTGAGTGTACTCAGTCGTGTCTGGCTCTTTGCAACTCCATGGACTGTATCCTGCCAGGGGATTGCCCAGGCAAGAATACAGGAGTGGGTTGCCATTTCCTCCTCCAGGGGATCTTCCCGACCCAGGGATCAAACCCGTGTCTCCTGTGTCTCCTGCCCTGGCAGGCAGGATTCTGAACCACTGAGCCACCCAGGAAATTCAGTGGGTTGAATAGATCCTCCCAGTGCACAGCCTTTCCATAACCTCAGCATGGGGCTGTGTTTGGAAATGAGGCTTTCACAGGCATGATGAGTTAAGATGAGGTCGTATTGGAGCAACACCACCAGGGAAGCCCTAAGTCGCTTCAGTCGTGTCCAGCTCTTTGTGACCCCATGGACTGTAGCCCTCCAGGCTCCGCTGTCCATGAGATTCTCCAGGCAAGAATACTGGAGTGGGTTGCCATTGCCTTCTCCAGGGGATCTTCTTGATCCAAGGATTGAACCTGTGCCCCTTGCATCTCCTGCATTGGCAGACAGGTTCTTTACCACTAGCAGCACCTGGGAAGCCCACACTGGAGCAGGCTGAGCCCTAAATCCGGTGGCTGTGACCTCTTAGGAGGGGGCGGGCTGAGATGCAGACACGCAGAGGAGGAGAAGCCATGTATGACAGCAGAGACTGGAGGGCTGCGACCACAAGCCAAGGTTTGCTGACGCCACCAGAAGCCAGAAGAGGTGAAGAAGCCTTTCTTCCCAGAGAGTCTAGAGGGCGCATGGGCCCTCCAACACCTCAGTTCCAGGCTTTGGCCTCCAGAGCTGTGCAAGAATACATCTCTGTTGTTTTTAAGCCACCCAGTTTGTGGTACTTTGCTACAGCAGCCATGGGAAACAGGTACTGGTTATATATTATAACAATACAATTCAAAACAAAGAGAGTGAGAGAAATACGCAGTGGAGACCATGTGTGCCCCACAAAGCCGTCACTATTCAATCTTTCATAGAAAAAGTTTGCCCGCCTCTGTTCTTGAGTAAAACCAAGCTTGCTATCCGCACCCCAGCCTCAGGGCTCGCTGGCCTCCCAGCCCCATCCTGGGCCATCGCCTCCCCTCTGCCCCCGTCCCTCTGGCCCCAGGGCCTTTGCACAGGCAACTGATCACAGGTGATACACCACTTCCCCAGCACAGCTCTTTCTTATCCGGTGCTCCCAAAGTGGGCCAAGCGCTTTGCTGTGTGGTCACAGGGGTAACTCAGTACAAGTGACAGTGAGTGATAAGTTAAAATTGATGGTTAATTGTAATTAATCAGTCCATTATGGAGTCAATGCTTGCTTCTACACTAGGCTGTCAACTCCATGAGGCAGGAGCTAAGCCATCAGTACCCACCACAGTGCTCTGGGCAGATTAAGTAAGCCCTTTAGATACAGCTGTGAGAGGGAGGGAAGGAGAGGGGGGAGGGGGAGGAAGGAGGAGGGGGGTGGCGGGGGAGAGAGGGAGGGAGTTAGAGAAAGTCGCTCGGTTGTGTCTGACTCTTTGCCACCTCATGGACTATACAGTCCATGGAATTCTCCAGGCCAGAATACTGGAGTGGGTAGCCATTCCCTTCTCCAGGGGATCTTCCCAACCCAGGAATTGGATAGGGGTCTTCTGCACTGCAGCCGGATTCTTTACAAGCTGAGCCACCAGGGAACCCACAGAGAGGGAGAGACATGGAGGAGCCTAATTTCAGAAGCTCTGAGTCTCGAAGCTGAAGCGCCAACACTCTGGCCACCTGATGCGAAGAGCTATCTCATTGGAAAAGACCCTGATGCTGGGAAAGACTGAAGGCAGGAGGAGAAGGGGACGACAGAGGATGAGATGGCTGGATGGCATCACCGACTCGATGAACGTGAGTTTGGGTGGACTCTGGGAGTTGGTGATGGACAGGAAGGCCTGGCGTGCTGCGGTCCACAGGGTCGCAAAGAGTCGGACACGACTGAGCGACTGAACAGCTACAGCAATGACAACCGCAACTGCGGCCTGACCCTGGCGTCCTGCCTGGCTGGAGGCTCACCTGAACCTCAGATTCGAGAGCTACAGGAGCTCTAGTTCCCAGGTCTTGACGGCTCTGTGGGACTGTATACAAAGTGAAAGTGAAAGTGAAGTCGCTTAGTCGTGTCCGACTCTTTGCGACCCCATAGACTTAGACTACCAGGCTCCCCTGTCCATGGGATTTTCCAGGCAAGAGTACTGGAGTGGATTGCCATTTCCTTCTCCACCGGATCTTCCCGACCCGGGAATCGAACCCACGTCTCCTGCATTGTAGACAGACGCTTTACCGTCTGAGCCACCAGGGAAGTCCCGGACTGTATACAAGATGGAGCAAATTTGAACCAAGTGACAGGAGGTGCCCACGCTGGTACAGGCTCCCACGGGGCCCCCATTAAAAGAGGAAACATTTACCAGATGCCAGCTGTTGTTTTGGGAGACAGGTTTTAAGTCACCTTGACTTGGGCAAGGAAGGTGGAGGGGATGCAGCTAAAAAACAAACAAAAAATTATGCCTGAGGCAATCTGGGAGGATTTCAGGGAGGAAGTGACATTCAAATTGTTCACCGGGTGGGCTGGGAAAAAAAAGCTAGACAAGAAGCAGAGTCTGAGGTCCTGTCCAAGCACCAGCCCCTGCCAGCCATTAACTGCTGTCTTGGAAAACAGCAGCCAAATCCACCTGTCTTCTGCCAGCCACTAACTAGAAGGCCTCGCTTTCATCTTGCTTGGCAAACCTTCCTCTCTCTAACTATCAAGGCTGCATTTCTAACCTACTACGAGTCTCTGTCGATAAGGAAACAAGGGTCTGACTCTGAGAGGTGATCAACACGCTCGCAGGGACTCGTGATCAAGAGGACTAACATCCAAAGGGAACTGAGATACTCCCACCCCTTGGCAGCAGGCTTGCGGGAGAGCCAGAAGGAGGCAGCAGCTTGAGGGCCTCGGCCAGCCGCAGGGCTGCACGTGCCCAGCCCTCACTGCTTCCCTCCTCCCTCTGAACCTGGCTGTGCTGGGGCGGGGGCAGGAGGAGCCCCGTGATTCTCGGGGTGCACACTGCGCGCCAGGCACTGCCCGGTAGGCTGTACGAGGTGAATTCTTTCCTCCACCCCTCCCAGTGGCTCACAGAATCAGCACTGGGATCCCCTCTTCAAAGGGGGGCACCAAGCCACCAGCCACCAGGGAGTGGACACACAGCCTCCGTCTGCCCGATCGCAGGGTCCACCTCCTTTCTTCCCACAACCACCCTCCCTCCAGCCAAATGAATTACCTTTCAGGTGCAGACCAACCCATCACTCTCCCCTCCCCCCCCCACCCCCACCCTCAGCTGCTACGTTCTTCATGGCTCCTTGGCCAGAGGAGTAAATAAAGATGACCAGATCCAGACAGTCTGCCTGGAGCTCCCCGGTCCTGGCCGTCCAGACAGGGACAAGTGAAACAGGACAAACAGATCAATAAAGGTAATTACGAGCCCTTTCGGTGGGCTCGGCCGCCAGCATTTTTCCTGCAGTTCTCAGCGCTGGGATGGGGGCGTTTGTCAGACCATCACGCGTCCCTGGAATCCCGGCCGGCCTAGTCCTGCTGGTCTGTCACCAGCATACAGCGAAAGGATAGGCAGCCCCGCGCCTGCTTCCTAACCAGGAGGGCTGGGAACGAACTCCAGCTCAGCAGCATCTGCGGTGCCGCCGCGGGTCACATCTCCTGACCGCAGGTGATGGCGGATGTAGATGTTTGTTAAGGTTACTCGGTACCAGCCGCTGGGCTAAGCCCTTGTGGGGGCAGCTCGTTCCTCTCCTCCAACCATCAGGGGGAGGGCACTGCTGTCAGCCCCATTTTACAGATGAGGAGACTGAGGCACAGAGCGGATGGGAACTCCTCCGAGATGGCACTATGGGTTCCAACCCAGGCCCTTCATCCTGTGCCACCTCCCAAGGCCTTGAGGCCCCAAGGTTCAGGTGGTGATTGCCTACCTGGGCCTTCCCCGTGCCATCCTCGGGCCTCTGCCTGTTAGAGACTGCCCTTCCCCCCACCCCCGGGTGTTCCCTGGGCTCTAGAGTCCCCTGGGCACGCCCTGCCCTCTGTCGGTCATGACAGTGGCTCGGGGCGTCCACCAGGCTGGTGGCAGCTTCATTCCACTTCAGTCCAGCTTTGCAGAGCTGGACTGGGCACTAGACCATCTCACCAGAGTCAGAGATGGACGAGGCCTGGCTAGGTCCATGCAGAGCTCACAGTGGCTGCAAGAGGGGCTCAGAGGACACTGGTGGGTGCAGGGACCACCAGCCTTCGTGGAGGAGGGGTCTGCAGGCTGGGCTTTGAGGGCCGAGCAGAGTTCGGTGGGGAGGAGGGGAGAGTGAGGGCACAGAGCCCCAGAGACCCACCTTCCCGCCCGGCTGCTGGGACAGCAAAGCATAGAGGTGAGATGGTTCCGAACATGCAGAATCCAGGAAAACTGGCGCCAAGGTCAGGGGAGGAGTGAGCCTTGGCTGATCAAAGGGTGAGGGCAGGGCGGGGCAGAGGAGGACAGAGGAGAACCCTGAGGTTGAGTCCTGCGGGGGCTGGAGGAGGTCAGCCCGGAATCTCAGGGATGGGCTGGGGCGGGGGGTCATGAGCTATGTGTGGGGCCAGCGGACTCCCCTCTGGAGTCTGTGAGCCAGTCCCAGAGCTGCCCGGCCAGGCAGTTCAGTTGCTCAGTCGTGTCCGACTCTTGGCGACCCCATGGGCTGCAGCACACCAGGCCTCCCTGTCCATCACCAACTCCTGGAGTCCCCCCAAACTCATGTCCATACAGCTGGTGATGCCATCCAGCCATCTCATCCTCTGTCGTCCCCTTCTCCTCCCATCTTCAATCTCTCCCAGCTGTCTTTTCAAATGAGTCAGCTCTTCACATCAGGTGGCCAGAGTATTGGAGTTTCAGCTTCAGCATCAGTCCTTCCAATGACTATTCAGGTCTGGTTTCCTTTAGGATGGACTGGTTGGATCTCCTCACAGTCCAAGGGACTCTCAAGACTCTTCTCCAGCACCACAGTCCAAAAGCATCAGTTCTTTATGGTCCAACTCTCACATCCATACATGACTACTGAAGAAACCATAGTCTTGAGTAGACAGACCTTTGTTGGCAAAGTAATGTCTCTGCTTTTCAATATGCTGTCTAGGTTGGTCATGACTTTCCTTCCAAGGAGTGAGCGTCTTTTAATTTCGTGGTTGCAGTCATCATCTGCAGTGATTTTGGAGCCCAAGAAAATAAGTCTGTCACTGTTTCTATTGTTTCCCCAACTATTTGCCGTGAAGTGATGGGACCAGATGCCAAGATCTTAGTTTTCTGAATGTTGAGCTTTAAGCCAACTTTTTCACTCTCCTCTTTCACTTTCATCAAAAAGCTCTTTAGTTCCTCTTCACTTTCTGCCATAAGAGTGCTGCCTGGGGAAGATGCCAAATGTCCCTGCAGACCCTGTGGCAGGCAGGTGGGGCCACACTCACAGGAGCTCATGCCCAAGTCGTGCTGCCAAATGCCCAAGGCCACAGTCCAGCTCAGGGAGCTGGATACCCCTGCAGCTCTGTTCTGAGAGCTGGGTTCTTCCCCGTCGCCTGGGAGAGGGGTCCCCTCTCTGCGAGCGGCCAGTTCATCTGGTTTCCCTCAGTCTGAAGTTCTAGCTGCAGGCTTGTGCCCAGGGCCACTTGGCGACCTTTGGAGACATGTTCAGCCAGCACCCAGGGCAGCGGCGCTGCTGGCATCTAGTGGGTAGAGCCCAAGAATGCTCCTAAGCACCTCGCAGCGCACAGGACGGCGCCCCGCCCACATCACAGAACCACCAGCCCCGTGTCAACAGTGCCAAGGCTGAGAGAGCCAGTCCAAGAAAATGTCTCCAAAAGGGCTTGTTTATCCCTCCGGATCCCGTTTAAGCATCTCTGGTCACCTTGGCCGGCCGGGGAGGGCGAGTTCCAGCAATCCAAAGCAGTCAGGTGGGGATGGGGGCTGTGGTCAGGTGCCGGGGCCCCTCCTTTCTCCACACCCACCATCTGCTCTGCTGCTGCAGGAAACCTGAGGCTTTTCCAGGGACCCATCTGGCTGGACCCCGGCTCCATTGCTTATCTTCTCTGGGTCTGTAAGCAAGTCATCTGCCTCCCTGAGCCTCTATTTCCTTGTCTGGTTGTAGAATGAAATGTGCTAATGATACAAAGTGCTTAGAATGTGGCCAACGGGAGCTACAAAGTAATGCTCAAAATTCTCCAAGCCAGGCCTCAACATTAGGTTAACTGTGAACTTCCAGATGTTCAAGCTGGATTTAGAAAAGGCAGAGGAACCAGAGATCAAATCACCAACATCTGTTGGATCATCAAAAAAGCGAGAGAGTTCCAGAAAAAACATCTACTTCTGCTTTATTGACTATGCCAAAGCCTTTGACTGTGTGGATCACAACAAACTGTGGAAAATTCTTCAAGAGACAGGAATGCCAGACCACCTGATTTGCCTCCTGAGAAATCCGTATGCAGGTCAAGAAGCAACAGTTACAACTGGACATGGAACAACAGACTGGTTCCAAATAGGAAAAGGAGCATGTCAAGGCTGTATATTGTCATCCTGCTTATTTAACTTCTCTGCAGAGTACATCATGAGAAATGCTGGGCTGGAGGAAGCACAAGCTGGAATCAAGATTGCTGGGAGAAATATCAATAACCTCAGATATGCAGATGACACCACCCTTATGGCAGAAAGTGAAGAGGAACTAAAGGGCCTCTTGATGAAAGTGAAAGAGGAGAGTGAAAAAGTTGGCTTAAAGCTCAACATTCAGAAAATGAAGATCATGGCATCTGGTCCCGTCACTTCATGGCAAATAGATGGGGAAACAGTGGAAACAGTGTCAGACTTTGTTTTGAGGGGCTCTCAAATCACTGCAGGTGGTGACTGCAGCCATTGAATTAAAAAAACACTTGCTCCTTGGAAGAAAAGCTATGACCAACCTAGATAGCATATTCAAAAGCAGAGACATTACTTTGCCAACAAAGGTCCATCTAGTCAAGGCTATGGTTTTTCCAGTAGTCATGTATGGATGTGAGAGATGGACCATAAAGAAAGCTGAGCACCAAAGAACTGATGCTTTTGAACTGTGGTGTTGGAGAAGACCCTTAAGAGTCCCTTGGACTGCAAGGAGATCCAACCAGTCCATCCTAAAGGAAATCAGTCCTGAACATACATTGGAAGGACTGATGCTGAAGCTGAAATTCCAATACTTTGGCCACCTGATGCAAAGAACTGACTCATTGGAAAAGACCCTGATGCTGGGAGACATTGAAGGCAGGAGGAGAGGGGGCAACAGAGGATGAGATGGTTGGATGGCATCACTGATGCGATGGATGTGAGTTTGTATAAGCTCCAGGAACTGGTGATGGACAGGGAGGCCTGGCCTGCTGTAGTCATGGGGTCACAGAGTTGGACAGAACTGAGCAACTGAACTGAACTGAACCAAATGGGAGCTACTCTTTATCCAACACCAGGCACTGCGCTTCCAGCTCCAGTCCTTCCCCAAACAAGGCATCACTGGGACTGGCAAGGGGAGGGGCAGAACCACATAGATCAGGGCTCGGCGCCCACCACCACTTCCTCCAGAGGGGCCCCAGGACCCCTGTGCTTTTCCCAGAGGCATCTGCAGAGCAAGGGGCTTTGAACGGCTCATCCATAGGAGGACGGACCCCTTCTAAATGTGCTTGGAGTGGGAAAAGCACTCGGTAAATATTCATTGGGTGAACAAATGATTATCATTATGATAATAGAATCTAGCCCAGAGCAGTTAATCCAATTCTCAGGCTTCATGCTTGGCTATTAATCTCTATCTACTTAATCAGTGTGATGAAGAGTCCTCGCATTGCCAGGACTCTCTACAGTCTGTAAAGCACAGACAGTCTTCACAGCCTTTTCTGGTCTTTATGTCATTTGTATCTAACAACAGGCAGAAGCCAGAACAATGTCACCCACCCCAATTTACAGATGAATTAATTGAGGCTCAGACAGGAGAAAAGGTCTGTTTCCCCCACATCCCACCGTCTGTCCAGCTGGGTGATGCATCTGAGGTCAGTGTAAGAGGAAGAAAGACGGAAAAGACCCCGAACCCTCTCTGGGACAATGACTAACGGAGTGATTGATTGATTGATTCGCTGATAGAACTAAATGAGTGAATTCCATGACTGTGAGGATATCAACTGTAAGTTTAATATACATATAGTTTTGAGTCCCTGCAAACACTTAGAAGCACCAGTTTACTCATGCACTTTTGATAAATGAATGCAGTCTGTTCTTATCTACTCCTTGGCAAGCCCCATGCCCAAGGTGGGCACTTTGCCCTCTGAGCCCTCACACAGGCACTTCTCGCCAGGATGCTGAGTACCCTTTCTGCTTTTCAGTCTCTGAGTGACCCTTTAAAATCCTCATGAGTCGTCCCTTCTCTGGGAAGCCTCTCACCCATCCCTGACCCCTACAGACAAGGCAGATTAAACGGCCCCTCCTCTGTATCGCCACAGGAGGACTTCATTTTGACAACTGCCCCCCCTTGCATGTCACGTTTGCACACTCGTCTCTCCATTGAGCGTAGAGAGCCTCAGTAGTATGCCTGGCAGAGGTGAAGTGGGAGAAACGGGGGGTGGATAGGATGGATGGATGGAAACAAAGAAGGAAGAGATGGAGGGAGGAAGGGAGGGAAGATATCTGGGTGGATGGAAGGCTAGATGGATAGATGGGTGGATGAAGAGATGGATGGGTGGGTGGGTGGATGGATGGAAAATCCAAGGTATGTATGGGTGAGTGGATGGGTGGCTGGATGTGTGGGCAAATGGATGGCTGGATGTTGGGTGGATAGGTGGATGGATGGATGGTGGTTGGATGTGTGGATGGATGGATGAGTGGATGGATGGGTGGATGGAAAAATCAATAGATGGATGGATGTGTGGATGGTGGATGGGTGCATGGATGGTTGGATGGGTGGGTGGATGGATGTTGAGTGGATGAGTGGATGGATGGGTGGATGGATGGATGGATGGGCAGGTGGGTGGATAGATGGAAAACCCAAAAAATGTATGCATGATTGGATGGGTGGATGGATGGGTGGGCAAATGGATGGATGGTGTTGGGTGGATGGGTGGATGAATGGATGGATGGGTGGATGGAAAAGTCAGTAGATGGATGGATGTGTGATAGATGGATGGGTGCATGGATGGATGGTTGGGTGGGTGGGTGGATGAATGGATGGATGGGTGGATGGAAAAGTCAATAGATGATGGATGTGTGATAGATGGATGGGTGCATGGATGGATGGTTGGGTGGGTGGGTGGATGAATGGATGGATGGGTGGATGAAAAAGTCAATAGATGGATGGATGTGTGATAGATGGATGGGTGCATGGATGGATGGTTGGGTGGGTGGATGGATGAATGGATGGATGGGTGGATGGAAAAGTCAATAGATGGATGGATGTGTGATAGATGGATGGGTGCATGGATGGATGGTTGGGTGGGTGGGTGGATGAACAGCAAACTCTGGAGCCTAATTTTATGACTGTATGTTCTTGAGCTCTTCTTGTGAAGACTGGACTTGTGTGGATTTGCAATCAGCCTAGGACCAGGTCTTGGTCTCCTCTCTCTTTGCACAGTGTCTGGCTCAATCCATCAGCTATGGACAAGGCATCTTCCTCTTTTGGCCCTCCACATCCCCTCTGGGAGAATTCATCTGTGCCCAAGTTCTAGCTGACACTTTCTACACAAGTCTCCAGCCCAACCCTTCCTCCAAGCTTCTCACTCACACACCCAAATGCCTGCTTCCCACTTGGACTTCTCAAGGTTCTCCAAAATCAACATGCCCCAGAGAAAATTCATTATTTTCACCACAAACCCACTCCTCCCCCCAGCATTTTCCCCTTCTGAGGGGTGACCCCATTGTTCCCATTGCTGAAGGCTGAAGACCACGGTCCAGACCTCCATCACCCTTCACTTGGACAAAGGCAGTGGCCTCCACCTGGGTCTCCTTCCTATCCCACCAGAGCTGACTTTTCAGATAGAATCTCAATGTTGGCATCCTCTGTTTAGCACAGACTGTCCCCAGAAGCTGTAGCCAATTTAGATGCAGTCTTCCCTAGTGGGCGAGTGCTGTGCTAATTACACGTGGGTGTGCATGCTCAGTTGCTCAGCCATGTTCAACTCTTTCTGACCCTATGAACTGTAGCCAGCCAGGCTCCTCTGTCCATGGAATTCTCCAGGCAAGAATACTGAGTGGGTTGCCACTTCCTCCTCCAGGGAATCTTTCTGACCCAGGGATCAAACTCTTGTCTCCTGCGTCTCCCTCATTGGCAGGCAAATTCTATATCACTGTGACACCTCGGAAGCCCACACTGATTACAAGCCGTCTCATCTATTCTCTTTGAACACTTTCCCCAGATAACTCTGCCTCTGTTGCCTTCCACCACGCTGGCTTTTCTCCAGCTCTCGTAGCCTCAGGACCTTTGCACCTGCTATTTCCTTCCCATTTTTCACCTGCTTAACTCCTGCTCTGGATCTTGGCTCAAGTGCCACTTTTGAAGGGAGAACTCCCCAGGACCCTCTACCAGAGAGACTTCTCTTTGTTTACTTTTAAAGTGTACTTATTTGGCTGCAACGGGTCTTAGCTACAGCACACTGGACCCTTTTGATTGGTGCATGGGCTCAGTAGATGCAGCTCAAGGGCTCCAGGGCATAGGGGCTCAGTAGCTCTGCCACATGTGGGATCGTAGCTCCCTGACCAGGGACCAAGCCCAAGTCCCCTGCATTGCAAGGTGGACTCTTTACCACTGGCCACCAGGGAAGTCTCTACCAGAGAGACTTTGAAAGCGACGTGTTCTAACAGTATGGATTTCCTCCACTAACAGTTCCTTTGAGTCAGTGTCTCCATGCCTCAGGGGAAGGAAATCGTGGATGGTGGCACATTTTTTTTTTAAATTATTGAATTTTTTCAATATCATTTCTGTTTTATGTTTTGTTCTTTTGGCCACAGATGGTGGCTCTTTTGTTCCCTTTCTGATCTCCAGCGCTAACTACCTGAAGGATGAGTGAGAACTCTGTGTGTGTGTGTGTGTGTGTGTGTGTGTGTTTGACTCTCCCAGTTGTGTCCGATTCTTTGCGACCCCATGGACTGTAGCCTGCCAGGCTCCTCTTCCATGGGATTCTCCAGGCAAGAATACTGGAGTGGGTTGCCATTCCCTTCTCCAGGGGACCTTCCCAACCCAGGGATCAAACCCGGGTCTCCTGCATTGCAGGCAGATTCTTTACCATCTGAGCCATGAGGGAAGCCTGAGAACTGGGTGCTTTCCCCAAATGTTGGCTTTGGCTGGCTTTGAGCATGACTGAATGGACCCCCCCCACCTCAGATCCTCCCTGCCACCTGCCTGCCCAGGGTGGTGGGGGCACCATTGTCTTCTGGGTCCCGCCAGCCCACGCAGGTGAGTGGGGAGTCCTCCGGGGTATCTGCTAGCAAGCACCATCAGAACGCTGCCCAGTGTAAGCCATTCCCAGACAATTTCAAAGAGGATTATACCTAACTGCTCCTTGGGAAAGTGGCCATTAAAACGAGACAGGTTAATAGCGAGCCACTCACACGGCCAGAAGTTCTGGAATGATCTGTCTCAGGCAATTATCATCACTTTAACGCCCAGGATGGGTTTATCCCGAAGGGGTCCTGGGCAGATCATCTGTGTGTTTTGAATCTCAACTCCTGCTTCCAGGAGAGGCCTAAACAGGACCCGCACCTGGATGATACTTCTCCATCCTTCTCGTGTGATGAGCTTGGTGATGGGCCAGGCTGAGCAGAAGACGCCAGGCAGTCACAGCTGTGATGGCGTCTCTGCAATGTCCCCTGAGTCTTAGCACCTTGGCCTCCAGGCACTTAGCTTGCATTCCTCACACCTGACCCCACACACCTGTCCCCACACACCTGTCCATACACACCTGTCCTCACACACCTGTCCCTACACATCTGTCCCCACACAGCTGTCCCTACACACCTGTCCCCACACACCTGTTTCCATACACCTGTCCCTACACCCCTGTCCCCACACACCTGTCCCCACACACCTGTCTCCACACATTTGTCCTTTCACACCTGTCCCCACACACCTGTTTCCACACACCTGTCCCCACACACCTGTTTCCACACACCTGTCCGCACACACCTGTCCCCACACACCTGTCCCCACACACCTGTGCTCACATACCGGTGCATTTACGCCATGATGCCTCTCTCGAGTGCCCCAGCCCTCCCCTCTCCCCCTGTGTGGCCCGCTCAGCCGGCACGCTATTTCTCTCAGGGACCTGGGCTGCCTCAGGACTCCCACACTCTCTGCAAACCTCAGCGTTGGCACTTTACTCTGTGTCTCTGCCAGGTATTCGAACGCCCTGCTGTCTCCACAAGCATGTACAAGTGTTGGAGTTTTCCATCTCCTCCTTCAAGATTTGACCTTTGTCTTGGAGAAAAGGGGAAAATCCTTCCTCATAACAGGGTCAGGAAAGCGTTTTTCTGCTTTATCTTCTAAGCGTTTTCTGGGTTTGCCTTCTCTGTACAGTGCCTAAACCGCTAGGAATGAATGATCTGTCGTGGGCATGGGCTTCAGTCTCATTTCTTATCAAGGGCATCACCAACTTCCTTGCCACCATTTAAAACGTGCCACCCCTTCCCCCATCAACCACGGGCCTGAGGTTTCTGTACATTATTTACATCTGTCTCCAGGCACTGGTTCAGCCACGTCGGTCAACGTGTCTTTCCAAATGCCAATCGCTGTGATAATTCTGGGTATTTCCAGTGAAGCAAGGCACCCGCTTTGCCCTTCAGGGTTGCTGGGCCTTCTTTGGCTGTTCTTGGTCCCTTGCTCCTTGATTTGCTGTTCAGTTGCTCAGTCGTGTCTAACTCTGCAACTGCAGCACGTGTTCATTCCCACATCGGCTGATTAAGTTCAAACAAAACAAAACAACCCCGAACCTATTGGTGTTTAATGCAGAAGTACCTTGTCTCCAGATGTATTTGAAAAGAACTGGCTTCTTTGCTAAACTGATTTTCCCCCATCAACACAGTATCGTCTTCCTTCATTGGCATCTTCTTAAATGTGTTTCAATAACATCCAATAATTTGTCCATAAAAAACATGTCCTGAGGACAAGGCAGACATCTTTTTCATCTTCCTATTTCCACTTATTCTAAATTGTGTACCTCTAACTACTTCAAGGGGGGTTGTTAAGTTAATTTGGGGACTTAAAACCTTAATGGCAGAATGTCTAGCAACAGAAAGTAGGCTGAAGTCGAGGTAGAAAGGGTTTGATGGGGGTTCCTTCTCCTAGCCCCTCTAATAATATCTTAATGCCATTCACTGGTGTCATCTACCCAGCCACGATAACAAACATCTTTCACACTGTACAGCTTGCAAAGCATCTCCAAGCTCACAGTATCCAACCCTCCAACATCAGAATCTATCAGGTGAGACTCCAGGAGTATTTTAAAGCAGATGCGTTTCTCCCTTGACATCTTCTGTCCGTGGTCCATCCCTCCCAGGGGGCCGAGTGCTCCCCTTGGAGGATCAGGGGCAAGGAGTCGGGGTCTGCTTCACGGCCACAACGGGCGTGTGCTCGTATTTGCCGTCTTGCTCTATGCAGCTCCTTGCTGCGTCTCGCCCTTATGTCTTTTGCCTCATGGTGGTTCCACTTGCATTTCCCTTCTCCAGCAAAGTGAGCAATAAACTTCCTGATCCCTTTCAAAGAAAGAGTCTTTAAAGATTCTAAAAAATATTCTTCAACTTACGTTTTCCCAACTACCAAAATAAGGAATGAGGGATGGCTTTGGCTTCTGTCAATGTCTGGACAGCAGTCCAGAAGCTTCTTTTCCACTTTCATCTTCCTCCCCTGACTTTCCCAACATAAGGCATGCCTGCTGAGTCTCTAAAGTCGTGTCCGACTCTTTTCAACCCTGTGGACTGTAGCCCACCAGGCTCTTCTGTCCATAGGATTCTCCAGGCAAGAATACTGGAGTGGATAGCCGTGCCCTCCTCCAGGGGATCTTCCCGACCCAGGGATCGAACCCGTGTCTCATGTCTCCTGCACTGGCAGGCGGTTCTTTACCTCTAGCACCACCTGGCAGGCCCAACATACATCATAGTCCTTATTAATATTAACCAGATTTTGGATGATAGATTTTTCTTTCCAAAAAATATATTTTTGACATGTGCACTTGGCTGCTATCCAGTGTCATAGCATCTGTTGAAGCTGAACCTGCCGTTTACCTGCCTCAGTCCTCCTCCTGTGTTTCTATGCCAGACCTTCTCTGACTTCAACACCTCTGAGCTTAACGCAACCCTCTGCTGCCAGAATACCTTTTCTGGCATTTTCCTTTCAAGACAGATGCCTGGCCCTCTAAGCTAGATGCCTCTGTATTCCCTAAAGCTACAAATGACAGCTGAGGTGCAGATAAAATCCTGAGATCACAGCTTTTCGGTCCTTATCTGCAGACCCTGAAATCCATTCTATTATTTTGAAATGTAATATTAGAAAGCATGTCTGTAATGGCCTGCTTCTTATTCTTTCATAAAGAGCTTTTCTTTCTTGAGAAAAACGACATTTAACCCTCGTAATGAAAGAAAACAAGGCAGAATGTGAGGTAGGCTTAACAGGCACTTTTTAAAGTTTTATTTAAGAGCTCGCCCCCTCCACCCACAGCAGCCTCATCTATGATCACTGCTTCTGGTCCTGTCGCTCTGGTGTTTTATTTGAAAACACCTGCGGCTCTCAGGCTGGCCCTCTCTCCTCTCCCCTGTCTGGCATCTTCCTTCTTTTCTTTCTTAAAGCCTCTTCCTTCTTGTGACACTTTTGTCTCGAGCCTCTTCATTGGTGAGAACCCGCGAGTGGGATTCCCTGCTCTTTCGGGCCTCTGAAACGCCCTTCGCCGGTCACTGAAATTCTGGGATCTTACAGGTGTTCCTCAACCTCCTCACCCCGTCCCACTTCTTCCTGCTTTCCGGGAGCTGCATCTCATCACGGTCCTTTGTCCTAAGCATCCCCCTTCCATCCACAGTGGCCGCCCTACGGGGACTGCGCACCGCAGGAAGTCAACGCCCCCCAACCGCCCCCACGCCCCTTCCTGCCTTACAGGCTGTGTGAGCACGGGGGTTCGGGGTGTTGGTGAGGCCGCGGCCGAGACGCCCACCCAGCAGGGCTTTTGATGGGGGCTTCCCAACCTCTTGCTGGCGGGCAGCACTGCGCTGGCTCCTGAACTTCCTGCCGAGTGGGAGCTCACGGGTCCTAGCTTAGTCTCCGCCTCTGGCAGTTTATCTCCGCTCCGTCTTCCTAGTCAGTTTAGCGGGAAGTTGAGCAAGCTGGGGCCGGGGCGGATGCTGCTTTGTCTGAGAAATCAGTCCCATGGTCTATAGATGCCCCTGCCCTGGTTTTATTTTTATTAAATAAAATAACTTTTATTTGACTAAAACCCCAACCAGGTTTGATCTTTTTGGCCACACAGTGAGGCATGTAGGATCTTACTTCCCTGACCAGGAATTGAACCTGCACCCTCTGTGTAGTAAGCATGGGATCTTAACCACCAGGGAAGTCCCAACCATCCAGGTTTTAGCACAAGATCACCCTCCTCGCCTTGGTGAAAGTGCCAGTGCCCTGGGGGAGCAAGGACACCTTCCTGGAATCTTCACCTTCCACACAGAGGCGAGAAGAAGGACGGGTCAACTCAGAGGCCAGAAACCCCAGTGATATCACACACACTGCTGAAGACCCTTAGAAATGACTGTGCTGGATTCACGTGGGCCCTCGCTCTAGGGGAGAAAAGACATGTATTTCTTTTCCCGACAACCACATTTTGTTAAAAGTATCGCAGGACTTTGGAGGACATATAACTGCTGATTTATGTGGGACAAATAACTATTTAATTGCTGTCTAATTACTTGACAATTAGAATTCCTATCGTGCCCGTGTCCTTAGGTATCTATTTATGGGCTGCGTGAGGCCGCTACAGCGCCCGCAGCCATTAAGAACACCAGGAACTGCGGAGCGGGCAGGGCTGCCAGCTACAGAGCATAATTACCCATGTAATGATTCTCTTATACCCGAGTAATTACAGGCTGGTATTATTTGTGTATTACCATTTATTCACACACCTAATCACAGACTCCTTTCACTAACTGGGACCCGGCCCAGGAAGCGCTGATCAATTTTTTAAAAATAACATAAAAGTCATCTGATGAGAGGCTTGGCTATCGGGCTCCCTTGTGTTCACAAGGGGAGGTGGCCGACGTCTGGAGGGGGGGAGCTGGGAATCCAGACCTGACACCAGGTTCATGGTGGCAAAGCCCACCCAGTCCAACCATGACCCAAGAGACAGAAGGACACTGCCCTGGGCATGGCATCCACTTGGGTGGGCTCTTTGCTGCTGCGTGGGGCCGTGGCCTCTGCCTGGTGCCCCTCTGCAGGTCGTGGCCCTCGTTGCCCTCTGGCCCAGCACATGCGACGCACCCCGTGTTAGGACTGCCCATCTCCATGCCTGTTGGCTCTCCTGGGCTTTGATGCTCGCCATGTCCAGGGCCTAGAGGGGCTTTATTGTTTTCAGTACTGCATGGTGTTGAATTCTGAGCCAGAATTGGGGGTCACTGTGTACCCACCAAACCAGGATGGAGGGACAGGCCTCACAGAGCTCTGACCCAAAATCCCATTTATAAAAGCAACCATTTCTCGGGGTGGGGTGTTCTGAGAGATGCAGATGAGCAATATCAAAGGTATTTTCCCCGAGAATTTCAGTCCCATTCTTTACGGCTCTATCCAGCATCTCTTAAATGGCCAGCTCAAAGCAACTGAGGGGGTGACCCAAAAGCCTCAGGAACAGGGTAACCAGAAAGAGGGGCCGAGTGTTTGGCAGTTGCCACACCTGTTAGTGCAATTAACAGAGCTCAACCTTGGATCAGGCATCCCAGGCTGCCTCCCATATTGTGAGGAGGAGTTGCTGTCTCCCACCACCACCAGCCCCGTGCCCCAGCCCTGCTCATCAGCAGATTCATGTTGGTGCTACATTCGACTCACCCCAGGCTTTGCGAACCAACCCCAGAACTCACTCTCTCTGTCCATCCCATCCCGCCTTTCACAGCCAGCTTCCCTGCGCTCCTGGCGCTGGAGCTGATGTGTGCATTCTAGTCAGTCCCCAGGGGCCTGTGACATGGTTGTCCTGGACAGGCCTGGGGACGAAGATGGGTAAGACATGGTGTGGGCCTGGAGGAGCCTTCGCCAGTCTGGGGACAATGGATGAGATGCACCCCGACGACGAGCTCTGTGCAGGCAGTGGGCTGTGAGTGTGCGTAGGAACAGGCATTAACTGAGCACCTACTATGCACCTGGCTGGGCACTGGGCCCTTCCCAAGCTTTACCATAGTCTTCCCTTCCTGTGCAGAGAACAACGGGCCCCATTGAGGACACAGGGTCTCGAGAGGCCAGTGGCTGCCAAAATTCTCCCCACAGTAGTGAGAGGAGGGGAAGGGACCAGTGACAGGTAGATTATCAATGCCCTTAGCTCTGGTCTGGGTTCAGGGCCTGCTGGCATGGGGATACCCCCCAGCTCCTCACCCAAAGCCCCCAAGCTCCACTGGGGTCCACATCTGGAACACGGCAGGCAGGGCTCTTCCACGGGAAGGCAAGCTGGCTGAAAAGTCTAGCTGTGAGGTCTTTCTTTCAAGCTAAAAATATACACTTACTGCTGTGTTTAAAGAGACAGGAAGAGAGAGTTTGAGGCTTGAAAGAAAAAATCCTCAGAAAAGGAAATGACTTTTTAAACAGTATAGTTAGAAGTGATTCAATAGGAGCAATGTCAGTAAATGCTGGTGGACATGGGCACTAGGCTGTTCTAGCTCCTACCTGCTCTTACAAAACCTCCTTTACCCGGCTGGGGACTCATCTTTTTCTCACTGTATTCCACCCTGGGTGGGCTGACCCCACCTCTCAGAGAACACATGACCAGACCTGGCCAATCAGAGCACAAGCTCCCTCTGGCCACAACCACTGCTTCAGGAACAGGTCACACGATCCCAGCCCAGCCAATGAGAGTCTTCCCTGGGATCTGTGCTGAAACTACTTGGAAAAGGACCCCTGCTCCTTCTGAGACCATGGTGCTGCAGATCATATGTGTCTGGGGTGGCCAGAGCTCATCTGTTCTGCCAAACAGCCAAATTGTGCCTAGGACTGAAGGTTGGCTCCAGGAGAGCAAAGTTAAGAAGTGGGGAGACAGACCTTGAGTCCTAACATCACTATTAAAGGTCCTGGATCAAGTTGTGCCTGAAGGAAGATCTACCCTTGGTCTTCACAGTTACATAAGCCAATGTGTTGCTCTTCCTGTTTGAGTGACTTCATATTACTTGTAATCAAATTAGTCCTGACGAATACAGCATGGGGGGACAAGGAGAGGGCAAGTATTTATTTGGTGGCAGATTTGTCAAAGGAAGACAAGTAGAGCAGAAAACACTAGAAATGGAAGCCGCCACTCCATCCCTCCGGCACCCAAGCCTGACACCATGGACCGGTCAGGCCTACTTCCCGCCGCATGAATGTGGCCCCAAGTCCTTCCCATAAAGACTTCCAAGGAGGGATGTAGGTAGGGAGTGATGGTCCAACTCATGTCTAGTTCAGAGGGAGGCGAAGCAGCTTGTCCCATTCTCCCTGCTAATCTAATCCCTGAAAGTACAGGAGACACTTCATTCCTTTGATTTAAATCTTCCCTTGTGTCTAACGATTTCTCAGCCACACCTCTTGGATAAGCCACATGACTTGCCGGATTCCCGGAAACCAGAGTATTTGTATATAAGCGGAGGAAGGGCATGACTGTAAATTACAGAACACAAATGCCAAAGCTGGGTGATAGGCAGATACTGAAGACATGCCTACAAAGCACTTGCCCTGAGCTTCCCTCTGCAGGCCCTCCCTACAGAGCCAGGAGCAGGGTTGACACGGTAAGAGCCCCTGCCCGGGCAGGGTCCAGCTGTGCCATGCCTCCGCACCACCCTGACCCTGAAGAATCACTCCATCTCTCTGAGCTGCCGGCTGCTCACCTGTCCGTGGACACCTGTGGCTCAGCCCCTGTGTGGCTTCAGTGGATAATAGTGTCACCAAAACTGCTCCCAGGATTGCCAACGGGATCGGTGCCCCACCCCATGCCCAGCACCCCAGAAAGCACCTCGTGAATCTTCACAGAAATCCCCTGATGACAGCACTCACTTCACCAGCTGGGCTCAGAGGGGCTCAGGAAAATTTCCCAAGCCCCAGTTCTGCCTGGACCACCTGTGTCTCCACTGCCAGGATGTCAGGGGGCCTCCCTTCCTCTCCCCAGGGCTGCTGTAAATGCCTGCTGCCTGAGACAGCACCAGCACGCCCATCATCACCACCAGCGTCCCCACAGACACACGCCTGCCCACTGTCCTCTGTCCCGTCCCCACATTGCAAAGCTCCTTCCATTCCGAGAAGCCCTTGAACCCTCACCGCAATGTCAATGAGACTAGAAGGAGGTGAGGCACCCTGGGGCCCCATTCCATGGTATTGGCTCTCCACAAGCACAGACACGGTGGTGTTCCTGGTCCCCACCGACTTGGGGGCCTTGGGACCCCAGGACCCTGGGACCCTAGTGCCTGACTTCCCCGTGGTTGCTGTGGCCAATTACTACAGCCTCGTGACTTAAAATAACACCGGTGCACTGTCTCCAGTTCTGGAGGTCTGAGTCTAGGTGTGAGCAGGGCTGGTTCCCTTCTGGAGGCTCCAGGGGAGAATCCACTCCCAGCCTTTCCCACCTCCTAGAGGAGCCTGCGGTCCTAGGCTCGCGGCCCCTCCCATCTTCAAAGCCAGCAGCATAACATCTTCCAGTCTCCCGGCTCCCTTCTCTCCTGACTCCCCCCAGCCTTCCCACTCTGTGACCATCTGCTTCCCTTGTTACATCTCCTCCTCTGATCCTCCTGCCTCCTCTTATAAAGATTAGTGTGACAACAGGGATTATCCAGGATAATCTCCCAACCTCAAGATTCTTTGCTTAATCACCTCTGCACAGTCCTCTTGGCTGTGAGAGGTAAGGTATTCACAGGTCTGGAGGATTAGGGCATGGACATCTTTGGGGGTCATGTTTTGACCCTAGCAAGGGGACAGAGAGGTGCCATCTGTCCTAACCACTTTAGGAGAGGCGGGACTCAGGAGCATGTATGTTGAGCAAGAGGAACATGGGGAAAGGCCTGAGCTGGAAGGGAGTGCCCCTTCTGATGGCCAGTTGGTCAGCAGGAAGGAGCCTCTGGGCATGAGATGAGGCTGGGAGGCAGACAGCCTGGCTTTCACACGAAGAACAATAGGTCAGGTGCCCCGGCAGAGCGGAGCTCAGGAAGCTGAGGGACGCAGGTCGGAGAGGACTGGAGTCATGAGGCAGCCACTGGGGTGAACCAGGCAAGAGGAAGGGGAAGCTTGTGTGGGGGTGGCAGAGGAGATGGAGAGAGGCCCAGGGCACTCACGAGCGTCTGCAATGGGCGGCGTGTAGAGAGAGGGTAAGGGAGATGGCAGTGCTAACGACTGCCCTCGGGGTTCTGCTTATGTGCCCGAGGGGATAAAGGGCTGGAGACCAGCTGACACATTACAGCAGGAGGCGATTTTGTAGTCTTGGGGTGGAGCCATGGCAGTGGTTTGGGGAGGTGGGGACCCAGTACTGGTGCTAAATAAATGGATAAATAAAAGATCGCAGAAGCTGGAGATGCTCTTGTTTCTCAAGGGCCTCCTTGTTGAGATCGGGTTTCCCTCCCCCAGAAATCACATTCAATTTTAAGCCGCTTTTACCAGGCTATGGCCCGTCAAGCTTCCTAAGAACCCACACTGCACAAGGACAAACTCTTCGCCTGCGTCTCTTTTCTGAGCATTTGTCTTTGAAGGGGAGAGAGACGAAATTCAGGCTGCGGCCAACAGCTGATCAGAAGCGGTTTTCTTAAGCGCGGATTCTTAATGGGGAAGCTGATCAGGGGCACCAAGGGGAGCTAGAATGGGGTCTGTGCTCTTCAGGAGGCTCACACCAGTGCCCGCAGCCTCGGGGTAGCATCTCCTCCACCACCAGACTCAGGACACAGCACCTGACCTTCAGTGGCAAGCGGCATGCGCGGGTCCCCCTGGCAGCCCCGGGGCATGAGAGAAATAAACCATCGCCTCCTCTCCCACCCAAAGGACAGCACTGTCCATCATGTCCTGCGTCTTGAGCCAGCCAGGGCTTCCGTCACCGCAATGGAGGCCACATCCAATACAGAGACTCAGGACCACAATGGGCTGGTGGGGGGTGTCTGCACCACCCACGAAGAGAAAGGAGCTTTCCTATTCCCAGGCTCCCTATGGGCAGGCTGGAGGTGCAGCTGAGCAATGCCCCCTCTTTCCGGCATCCAAGATGGGGGAGAAACAGCAGGGCCAAGGGGGAGGTGGGCACTGGATTGAGTGTCCACTCCTTGTCGGCTGACCAGGAGGCCAAGACTCTCAAGGCATCTGAGCTCCACGGGATGGTGATCGGCTGCCTCCCAGGGGCTCTGAGATGTGGCAACGCTGGTTCTGGGCCAGCCAAAGAGGCGCACCTTTGTTTGCCCTGAAGGCAGAGCCACCCAAAGGCTTTAATTTATCAAGGAAGGCCGGAAGGTCCAGCAAACACCAGAGCCTCCCAGGGCCTGCAGCAAGGAAAGAGTAGACTCATGCAACGTGGACCCCCGAGAGACGTGTCCAAACCCTGCTCACCACCCCATCGCCTCGCCTGTGGGCCCCTGTCTTTTCACCTCTAACACAGTGGCCACAATCACTGCTTTGGGGATGCTGCTGTGCCCTTGGGCGACCCCCTGTGGCTCCCAGCCCAGCCCTTCTGCCCCTCACTCCACCAGCCTGGAAGGACAGACACATGAGCACGGGGAGCAGTGAGTGGACCGCCGCAGGTGTGCGTCAGGAGGTCCCTGGAGCCTGCGAACCCGGATGGAGTCCCTGACACACAGGTGGCCAGCTGCCGAGATGCACCCGGATGGCCTTTTTGATACGTTCGAGTTGAGTTGTGGTTTTGGCTTTTTAGACTCTGCATCACCTGCAGAAGAGAGAATAAATCCAGGATCCCTTTCCTTCTCTGTTTATTAGCTCCAGAGGCCAGAGCCCAGGAGGTGTGTTTTCTGAGAAGGCTTTTTTCCTTCTCTCTCCTCTCTCCTGGCAATAATCTACTGGTTTCAGGAGGGCATCATTTTCCACACATTAGCTGGGGATTTGAGGGCTTCACTCCATGTCTGAGATGGAAGCTCAGTGCACCGTCAGGCCCAATTGAACTATTTTTCTCCTGGACGGGACGGGATGCCTGGCACTCCAGGGAAATGGAGACCATCACTGATTGGAAGAGAAGGCCTGTTTAACCTCTGGTCTACTTCCCCCTGCCCTGCAGGTCCCAAAAGCTGGCTTGTTTTCCCACCAGGCAGGGGCTCCTACTCCTGGTAACTGACCTCTGGGATCTGGCACCAAGCCGGGGCAGGGGGTGATGCCTGGGGACGGCAGGGGCTCTCCAGGAGCCTTGACTTTGTTCTCAGAGAGCCGAGGGGGTGGGGATGAACACACCACCCCGCTGGCCTCATCTTGAAGCTGAGGCTGACCAGAGAGCTCTGGAAGGAAGGAGGCCTGGGAAGCCTGCCCAGGCCGAGGGGGCCCCTGAGATCCCCCCAGAATCAGAACCACAGAGGGCACACGTGACTATTCTGTACCACTGGCCCTGATCACTGTCTCCCACTCTGGCCTGGCCAACCTGAGGGATCCTTCGCATCACCTCTGGATGCCATGGGCATCAGAGGATGCCCAGGGATTCAGCCTTCCCATCCTGGGCTCTTCATATGCCCCCTAAGGCCTGCCACCTCTCCAGGGCCCTCCCGTGTCCCTGTTAACCCACTGCTCAGACCAGAAGGCTGGGGCATCTTCTAAACACAATACATCTCCTGACTGTGTCCTTGTCTTCCCCATGAACCCGCCCACCTAGCTTCAGCCTCTTTATCACTAAGCTGGACCCCACCAGTGTTGGAGCCACAGCAGATGCCCATCAGATGGCTGGATGAGTGAATGGGTGGGTGGGTGGATGGATGGATGGATGGGTGGATGGATGGATGGGTGGGTGGATGGGTGGATGGGTGGGTGGATGGGTGGGTGGGTGGATGGGTGGGTGGGTGGATGGGTGAGTGGGTGGATGGGTGGGTGGATGGGTGGGTGGGTGGATGGGTGAGTGGGTGGATGGGTGGGTGGGTGGATGGGTGGGTGGATGGGTGGGTGGGTGGATGGGTGGGTGGGTGGGTGGATGGGTGGGTGGGTGGATGGGTGGGTGGGTGGGTGGGTGGGTGGGTGGGTGGATGGATGGGGAATGGGTGGATGGATGGGGAATGGATAGATGGACGGATGGGTGGGTGGCTGGGTGGGTGAATGGATGGATGGGTGCCTGGATGAATCCATGGATGGGTGGGTGGATGGATGGGTGGGTGGGTGAATAGATGGGTGGGTGGATGGATGGGTGAGTGAATGGATGGGTGGGTGGCTGAATGAATGCATGGATGGGTGGGTGGGTAGGCAGGTAGATGGGTGGAGAGTGGCTCTCCCTCAGTCCACTCCAGTCTCCCCATCACAGCAAAAGAGCTTTCTTAAAAAACAGGCAAGCCAGCACATCTGATCTCATCCTGAGGACTCCTCCAGTCTCGCCCTTGAGAACAGCCGACCCAGATGCTCCCAGGGCGCCTGGTCCCCCAATGGGTGGCCTGCAGGCATCCTGCCTGGAGAGCACTCTCTGGACATGACTCACTTTGCAAGCAAGCAGGAGCACAGGGCACCATGAGCATTCCCTGGGAGGCAAGCATCTCCAGGAAACCCGCCCCAGAGAGCCGATGCCGCCGGCACCTTGTCCCTCCCTGCCTCCCACTGGTGGAGCACACTCACTCCAAGGGAGCATCTGGTGGCTGCTGAGGGGTTTCTCATGGAGGCGGCAGCCCCCCGGCGGGCGCAGGCCCAGAGAGGCAGCCTGAGTGTGAGCACTGACCGCAAGGGCACCACACCCGGTTGCCCACGTCCCTGAACTGCAGCAGGCCACAGACATGGGGGTGGCCAGCTCTGCAGCTGCCCAGGACAGGCGTGGACACCCCTGAGCTTGCCACCTGAAGCTCAGTGTGATCTCAAGCCCATTTCCTGACAAGGAGATGGCGGTCCCCCTAGGTTGATGGGAGGACAGAGCAGGGGTCCAGGCTCAGGCCTGACAACGCCATCAGAAAGATGTGGAGTGACGGGGTTGGTCCTCCCAGAGTCCCCGTGGCATGGGCATTGTGCCCGCAGGCCACGCACTGGCCTGGCTAGGTGGAGGGGCACCAGCCTCTGGTGCTGTCTGACACACACGCAGCATCCTTGCCACAGGGGCCAGCATTGTGCTACCCTGTGCGTTTCCTGTGACCCCCAGTTACACCCCAGAGAGCCAGGACGGGGAGATACTGGCAAGCAAACCCCCTCAAGCCGGGTCCTCCCCAGCTCTGTGCCTCAGCCCTTTCTGGTCAGATGCTTCTGCGGAACAGGGAGACGCTGGTCAACACTCCAGAAGAAGATTTCAAAACAACAGCCATGCAACCCATCTCAATGAGAGGAGGAATGAAATGAAGGCCTTGATGCTTAGCACAGTCTTAGAAACACTGGAGCATACCCGGGCTTCCAAGCTCCCAGGAAACAACCTCTGACTGTTTGGCATGGAGGTGGGGGTTTGGGGGGTGCAGCAGGCATGCCTTGGGCCTGCTGCTCTTAATGTGGGCAGGTCAGACAGAGACCGCCCCACCTCGGAGTCCTCTGAGTGACAGCAGGAGGGTCTGAGAACGGCCAAGGCCATGGGACGGGGCTAACCTCGGCTCCCTGCTGAGGGCAGACCTCCCCTCCCCTCCCCCCCCCCCCCCCCCCCCCCATGGACTGCGGAGGCCACAATGAAGAAGCAAGACAAGGGAACTGAGCCAGGAGGTCAGCTGCGAGAAGGGGGCGGGGTTCATGCCAGAAAAGGGCGGAGCCTCCACAGCAGGGAGGGGGCGGGGCTTCTGCGCTGGAGGGGCGGGGCCTACAGATAGGTGGGCGGGGCGTGCATTCCAGGATGGGGCGGGGTCTCTACAGCGGGAAGGGTCTCTATACTAGCGAGGGGGCTCAGAGGTGGAGACTAGGTTTGGGACAAAACCCCAAGTATTTGAGGAGAGATAGAGACAGAGGCTGGAGAAGGACCTGACGACCCACTCCAGTATTCTTGCCTGGGAAACCCCGTGGACAGAGAAGCCTGGCCGGCTACAGTCCTTGGGGTCGCAAAGAGTCGGACATGACGGAAGACACCGAAGCCACAAAACAACTGTTAACAAGAGACAGAGGCAGAGATGGAGACACACAGCGTGCCCATTACCTGTCCTACACGTGTGGCCTTAGGGAAGACCCTGGACCTGTTGGTTCCTTCGCCTGTGAGATGCTGTACAAGCCCTGACTTTACAGGGGGTTGCAGGGATCAGAGGTAGCCTACGTAAGACTCCTAATACGAGGCCTGCTACTTTGAGGGCCTTCGGAACTCATGCCGTTCTTCAGGACGACCAGTCTCTTCCCAGGCACGGTTTGTACTCTGTGACACTGAGTTTCGAGAGAGAGAGATTTGCGGCCTGATTCATTTCCATCCTGAGTGCCTGGCCCGTGGCAGTTTCTCAGGACGTCTCGAGTGAGTGAGCAGAATGAACAAGTAGGTGAATTGATGGAGATCTTGTCCTGACCCCGTGCCTCCCAAATGAGGAGCCAAGGCCCCAGGAGGGCACCTGCTGGTGGATGGGCCAGGGGTCCTGAGGCTTAAAACTGGAGCCTTCTCCTGGGTCATCAGGTTAACAGAGATTTTTTCTGTAGAAAGTGTGCGTCTCTGTGTGTGATTTTAGCATTCAAACCAGCGCTGATACATCATGAAGTAAAGTGAAAATTCACATGAATTTTTAATATAAACCATGACACTTGAAAGCAATTCCATGCCCCAGCCAGCTCCCCTGGGCTGTGACCGCACACCCTCTCGCCCTGCCAAGGGGTTTTCCAGGCCGAGTCAGAAACACGCTCCAGTCCAAAGCTAAATCAGGAATTCAGACAGCACAGAAGGCATACGGGAACACTGAGGGGTCCTCAGGGCCCCCAGGGTCTCAGGTCATGCCGTGACAATGGTAGAATGTCGTGCCCATGGGTATCAAGGTGGGAGCTCTGGTTATACTACAGGCAAGACAAAAATAAAAGGATATTCATTTTGTAAGACAGGTTGCAAAGTGGTCTCTTAAGGGGCTATAAAGTGCTGCTTAGCCTGTAATTGTTGCTAAATGGACTCCTAATAGCATTCACATCTTCCTGCAAAACCTATCCATTGCTGGTAACTGCAGAGATAGACCCTCCACTCACGCTCACACAGGCGCCCCTGCAAATAAAGGACCCCGTCTTTTCCCAGATCAGACTCACGCTGGGGTAACCTCTTGCACCGGAAGGGCTCACTTTGGGCCCTGTTCTTATTCCTCCCACAGAAATGCAGCAGGAAGAGAGGTTTGGTCTCCCAGGGCTCCACCAGAGCCTCAAAGGCTCAAGAAGGTTTGCACTGTCTGTCCAGCTCACCTCCGTATCCCAGGGCCCAGCGAGGTGTTTAATCTGCATCTGATATCTGCACCATGCCGCAGGTACTTAAACTACATCTGGTATCTGTCCCGCATAGTAGGTGCTTCATCTGAATCTGATATCTATAAGATTGAACCGAGGGTTCTCACTCTGCAGAAGCAAGCTTGTCGCCTGGCGCATAGTAGGACCTCAACCCACATCTGCTGAATGGATGGGGGTTGGTGTTGAGATGCAACGTGGAGACCTGGTGGAACCTGCCCCCTGTGGAGAAGCCAGCACACGCGGTGGACAGAGCAGAGTCTGGGCTCTGCCCGTGGGGATCTCACTCCCCACCTGCTGCTCCTCCGCGGGGAGGAGCCCAGGAAAGTCCAGAATCCTGGAGCTGGGAGGGGCTTTGGAGAACCCCTAGTGCAACCTCTTCATCTTACAGAGGGGGAAACTGAGGCCTGGAGGAGAAATGGGATCTTCCAGAGTCAATTAGCTCAGCCGTGGTCAGATGGGGTCTGGTCCAGCCACCACCCATTACTGACACCCCTACCTCCAGCAAAGCAGGCTGGGCTGGGCTGGGCTGGGCTTGTACCGACATGGGGCCCACTATCTGCTCCCTAGAACTTTGCTGCAGGGTGCCCGGTGAGCTCGAGGGTGTGATAGAGCATGCTCTGGCCTCCAGTAGAACTGGATCCGAACCTTGCTCAATGCCAAGTACAGACACAATATGTTCACCGCATTGGTGACAGCTGAGCTACCCCACCAGCTGGGTGACCTGGACAACTCGCCCAGCTTCCCGCGAGTCTCTGTTTGCTCATCTGAGCAATACAGGTGATGATGCAAACCCCCGTCATGCCCTGCGTCCACACAAATAAATGACGACGACTGGCATCCGGTTCTGGACCAGGGCCTGGCGTACTCTGCATGATCGCCAGGGCGGGGCTGAGGAACGGGAAGCACAGACGAGCGAACGCATGGATACAATCGGAGGACGTTTCTGCTTTTCCTGACGGGGCCCCACCCCAGCCCCAGTCCAGCCCGCTGCTCCCAGGTATCCTGAGAATCAGCTGAGCGCTGATGCGGTGTGCCGTGTGCCTGGGCTGCTCCCCGACCCCTAGGACCACCCTTCAGAAGTTCGCAGACCAGCACGTGGCCCCCACGTCTCTCCTCCACCCTCCCCGATCCCTGTGGCTTCTGGCTCTTCATCTGACATGGTCTCACATCAGCCTTTTCAGTAACAGCGACTGTGGCTTTCTCCTTCCCGTATTTCTTGAGAATCAGCTGAGCACTAAGGCTGCGCATTTAGAACACACAGTGACATCACAGGTGGCAGACACTGGGAAGGGGAGCCCTCTGGGAACTGTCCGTCAGTATGTACCTTGAGCGGCAGTGAAATGAGCGAGGTGCTTTCTGCATTCACTTGTCGCGTCTTCCCGTGATCCTCACCCGATTAAGAGATGAGACGCCTGGGGACCTCCCTGATGTCCCCTGGCTGGGGGATCATGTCAGAGCTGGAATGAGGACAGGGGTCCCCAGTTTAGGTGTGGCTCCCTGGGCCCCCTCAAATTCAGGGGGCCCCAGGCAACCCCAGGAAGGGCCCAGCACACCATGGGCCGGCCACACCTGCTCTCCCAGGTGCAGGGGGAATCCGGGGATCAGAAAAAACTACGAGGCAATGGCATCCATTCAGCAGGACCAGCTGCTGCTTGTGACGCTCACTCACTCATTCATTCATTCCTTCAGCATCAGCTGAGTGCTTCTGCGGGGCACATGTCTACCCCCAGCGGTATTTCCAGGCTAAATTCTCAAATACCCTCTCAAAGGCATTACTGATCAGTGTTCTCCTTTTCTCTAAATATGCAAACTTCTCCCTGCCTGCACCCCTGTCCAGATGTTGTCTGCAGAGGAGGCTCTGCTTCGTGCCCCAGTTGGAGCCCCAACCCCCGCTCCATCTGCCCGAGCCCCCGGGGGATCAGCATGGTTGCCTCACTCCTGGTGCCCTTGGCCTGCTCGGATGCCCTATCTGAAGCCCCCTTGCTGAGTTCCTGCCCAGCATCTCATTAACGCCCACCCCACCGCCTTTGCCCTGCCGGCTGCTGCACGCAGGGCCAGGGTCTGTCTGTCCTTCCTGCTGTAGGCCTGGCTCTACATGAAGCCTTCCCTGGCCTCCCGGCCTCAGAGACACCCTGCTCCATGTCTGCACTGTTGCCTCTGCCTGTCTCGTTTCCAAAGGTGGACACAGCCTTTGGGGCCAGCCCTGGAGCCACGGTCACATCCCAGCTGGCGAAGCACAGTGGGGTCTCCTCTCATAGGGACCACGAACAGCAGCTTGGGGATGGCTTCAGGGCCAGGCTGGTCAGACAGACAGAACTTGGGGGATGCAAAGGGGATGAGTGGTGTGACCTCCTGTGTCCACTGCTGCCTAGAGTCTAGAGGTGGACGGGGCTCTCTAGCCTGGGTCAGCACCAGCCCCCAGGAGCCCTCCTTGGCCTCACCTCTGAGTCACAGTGACCCCAGGAAGAAAGAAGACAGCGGGCAGGAGGCAGGGTGTTTGTCCTTGCTCGTCCCAGCACTCAGCTCTCGTGGCCGATGAAGGGCCTCCATGCTCTACACGCTATTGTGCCCAGGCTAGGCTGGGGTGCTGCCTGGGCGTATCCCTCACTCACCACCCCCCCAAAGAGAGCCCTGCGGCTCAGAGGGTGGGGGCGGCACTCAGGAAAGGCAAGCTGCTCACAGCAGAATGAGGGTTTGAGTCCAGCTGTCTTCTTACCAAACTGGGCTGGAGTCGGACACGGGATGAAGACCGCTCGGGGGCAGGTGGGGCTGAGCTGTGGATGCTGTGAGTGTGGTGGTGGTAGTGGGTGGGGGCCACTCCCTCCCACTCACTGTCATTCTCCACAAAGGAAACTCCCAGCTTTGGACCCGGGTGAGGCTGGGGTCAAATCCAGGTCTCCCACCACCAGCTGTGTGATGATTGGCTGGTAGCCTCACCTTCTTAGGCCTCAGTTTTCTGCCCTGGAAAATGGGATACTAACCCCTCCTTTCCAGGAACAGAGTGAGACCGTGCATGTGAAGACGCCAGGCAGGGTCTAGGGAAACTCAGGCACTGGGGAAACCACCCCCTGCCTTTCTCTCTTCAGTCCCGAGCCCCCTCCAGGCACCAGTGTCCCCATGGATGTGCCCCTCCCCCCAGCAGCCCTCCCCATCTCCGCATAACCATTCTGTCCATCAAGAGACCTTTACAGCAGTAAAAGTCAAGGAAAGGGGAGGGGGGACGACCTGCAGAAAGCTGACATCGCATTAAAAGGTGCCACCGAGGTGATCTGGACAGCAAATGGCCACGCACACCAGTTCCCATGTTCCGTAAAACCCTGCAAAGGGGCCTTGATCCCTGCAGAACCTGCCAAGTGCACGCACACACCAACTCCTCTGGGCCCAGTAACCCACCATCAGTTTAACCATCACACCCTCCAGTGCCCTCCGCATGGAGCCCTCTGGCATCTGTGACTCCCTTCCTGGGATGTCCTCAGCCTACACAGGCCTTCCCAGGCTTTACGCTGCTCCGCCCTGTCCATTAAAGTCACCGTCAGAGCATCTATCCGTGCCCGTGAGCTGCCCTCGTGCGAGCAAGTATCACGCTCTGTGTTCTAATCCCCAGTTTGGGGTCACACCCCATTCCCCAGGAGGTGCCTGGCCTGTCCAGGTCCCTCTCTGTGACACGGATCTGTTTCTCTGGCGGGAGTCAAGCGTGCAGGACAGCTGGGGACACACCCGCGGTGCTGCCTCTGACCCATTCTGGGGTCCTAAGGGGGCCAGGAGGCAACCCTGGCTTTGCAAAAGCCCAAGTTCTCTTAGAACTTGGCACGAGTGGCAGTACCTGGAAATGGCCAAGTTCCCTGACCCACAACCAGGCAGAGAGCAGAGTCAGGAGACTCTTTCAGGCCAAGAAAACAGAAAGTAAAGTTCAGATGAAAAACCAAATCAACAACAACAAAAAAAGGCAGGAGATCAGACTGCTTTTCGCTGCTTTGCCAGGACTCCAGGCCAGAAAGACTCTTTCTCCCCTCTAGAGCAGCCACTACACCCCCCAACCCCTACTCTGCCTGGATGGAGGCTGGCCCAGGGCAGGTGCAGACACAGACACCAGGACAACCTTCCCTGCCCTCAGGCCCAGCCGCAGTTTTAAACCTCTTTGTCCAAATGAACTCAGGTGGAAGAGCGATGAGAGACACAGAGAGCTGAGAGGTTGACCCCTCACCTGCCTTCAGGGCTCCAGAGGAGCAAGGTGACACCACCCCCCCCACCCCGCCCAGAGAGGCGGCGGGCGCAGCGCCTACCTTCCTCTTGTTAGTCGGGCAGATGTAGAAGTTGTCGATGACGGTGGTGACGCCAGGCTGGAGGGTGAGCTTGGTGTAGGAAGTCCCGAAGTCCGACGACCTGGGGGGGACAGGACGACAGCTGTCAGCAACGGGTCCCCGCCACGCCTGTGTGTACTGATGGTGTCCGGCACAAGCTGTGTGCCAGGGGTCTCTGGGACACCCAGGGCATGCCCAGCACTGTCTTCCAGCGAGCTGCCTGCCCTGGGCATTCCACAGGGCCCCACCTGTCCGCGGTCTGTGCGAGTTCTGTGCATCACTCTCATTAGGAAGGGCCTCGCAGGTCCTGGCCACGTTATTTTGACTCCTCAGAAAACCCTGACAGATTATGTCCTCATGTCCATCTTGCAGAGGGCCAGAGGGGAGCTGTTCCTGCCTGAAATCACTCAGCTAACAGGTGGCCAACTCAGGACGTGCATACTAGCCTGCCCATGAACAGCTGGTGCCCTGTTTGTTCTACAGAAGGTCCTGAGTCCTTCTGCTTGTCCGTTTCCCTTTCTGGACCGTGAGGTCCTCCAGGAAGCTGCACCCTTCTCCTTGACCACGTGCGCCCCCAGGGGCCCTGGGAATCAGACCCCTGTCCTCGAGCCAGCTGGTGGGTGTCAGCACCCACTCTACTCAGCAGGGCCTGGGGGTCAGTCCCTCCTGCCCAGGGGCCCACGTTCCTGTCTGTAAGGCAAGGGCTGCAGGAAGGAACCTCCGAGCTCTAGCCTCCACCCAGAGCAGCCACAGCAGCGGAAGAGATATAGGCATCAAGGGCGATTTCACAGCAGCCAGCGCATTGGGACATGGAATTAATCCCATGTTAAAGCTCAGCACCCTCAGCTGAGCTCAGCTCAGGCACCCTGGGCCCAGCACTCCTTGGGACCAGCTAGTTAAAAAGTGCAGTGACCGCAGAGCCGGAGGCACGGTCCAACCCGGGTGGCACTTTCCACCCACTCCCTAAACTGACATGTGGAGTCCCAGAGGCCTCAGTTTCTCCCAGAGCATCTGGTCTTCTGACCAGTCAGGAAGATCACCCCGAGGTGGGGACATGGACAGGAGCGGGCACCAAGGGTTGCTGAGGCCCGCTGAGCTGGTGCCCCTTGGACCTATCCATCTGATCACCACTGAGACAGTCTTGGACGGAGCCGAGCTCCAGGGCTAAGGGCGGCCGATCTCAGCTATTGACGGGGCCTGTGTGGGGCCTGGGCTGCAGGTGGCCAGGGCAGCCCCTTGCCCTCTCTGGACCCATCGAAGGGCTGGGTCGGGCTGTGAGTCTCAGGCTCCCCCAGTGTGGCCGGGGTCCAGGGGGAGGCCTGGAGCTGCCCAGGTGAGGGCCCCAGCCCACCGGCAGTGCTGTAGCTGCACCCCGTTATAGGACAGCCTCACCTTTCTACAGGGATGTGTTTCCTCCCTGCCTCTTCCCTAAGCCTGCCCTTTCCTTGAGGCTCCAGAAAGATGGGTCATGTTTATGGCCCTGGTGCTCAGTGGCGCCTTGTCCCCAGAGGTCAGGTCCCTCAAAGGCCTGAGGTCACAAGGTCCTTCCCCAGGCCAGGACAGAAAGCAGCCCCTGTGCCCCCTGACTCCCGGGAACGCCAGCAGGGGCTGCCCAACCCCAGTCTCCTTCCCCCAACAGGATCCTCTGACTCTACACGCTCCCCTCCCCAGGTGACATTAGGGAAGCACTTACTCTCAACACCATGGAGAATTGATTTTCCTTGGGGAAGGAGGAAGCTGGAGGCCCATTACGGGAGGAATCGATTTAAAGACCCAGGAAATTCCAGAACCCCCAGGGAAACAAACAGCTGTGCTTGGAAGCTCTTGCCTGGCAACCTCCAGCCTCTTGATCCCCTCCCCTCTCCCTCCCACCTCCAACAAGCCACCTCTAAGACCTGTGATCTCTGCCTTCCAGACACTTGGCCACCTACGCTTCCCTCCATCCAGACACCCCAGCCCAGCTGCCTCCCTTCCTTCATCTGTGGCCACAGCAGCCTGTTCACACCTGCTTACTCAAGGGTACCTGCTGGTGTGAGCCCTCAGCAGGGAGAGAGTGGGACCCAGGCCCTGCCGCCTGGGAATCTGTATTCTATCAGGGCCTGGGAGGTGGCTGATAAAAAAGCGAAAACACAGCTCTGTCAAAGGAGACAAGGACTGGGAAGAAGCACAGACAGGGTGAAGGACAGAGAGGGCAGTAAGTGCTGTCTCAGAGCATGGCAGGGAAGGCCCCTCAGACACTGGGCTGAGATGGGAAGGAAGGAAGACAGGGTGCTGCGTGCCAGCTACAGACACCAAGGACTGCCAGCCACCCCCAGGAACTCAGAGAGAGGCAGGGAACAGATTTCCCCTAGATCCTCCAGGAGGACCCAACCCTTCCAACACCCAGAACCCAGGCTTCCAGTCTCCAAACTGTGGACCACAGTTTCCGCCTAAAGGCAGTATGGTACTTAATATGACAACCCCAGAAGCTAGCACTGTTCCAGGTAGACAGAGGCACAGGTGCAAAGGCCCAAGGACAGGGCCCCCTCTCCCCTGTCCTCTCTGGACAGGGAAGATGGGGTCTGTTCAGAGCAGAGTCCAGCTGTGAAAGCATCAGGAATGCCTCACCCTACAGGACAATGCAATCCAATTCCTCAAATGGCTGTTAGCACCAAGTTCCAGGCCGCTTGCCAGGGACTGGGGACATCAGTTCGTTCATTCCTTCACTCTTTCATTTAACTCTTTTTGTTTCTTTTGTTCAGTTCTTTTATGCTGTAAGCTTCACACCAGGACTGGGAATTGAAATTTCTGTATTCAAATCCATTCCCACCCCACATGTTTACTGCATATCTACTGTGTTCTAGTCACTTTATCCCCTGGTGAGTAGGACAGACACTGCCCTACCCTGTGGGGGTGGCAAGCTGGCTGGTGAGACAGAGAGAGCAGACAGATGGACACATCCAGAGAACCTTGGGAGACTCTAAGGGGGGACGTCACCCCGCTCAAGTCCAGGAGCCATGCTCATCCCCGTCTCAGGGCCAGGGGCCATGCCCAGCTCCCATGCCTCCCTCAGTTCAGTTCAGTTCTGTCGCTCAGTCATGTCTGGCTCTTTGCGACCCCATGGACCGCAGCACGCCAGGCTTCCCTGCCCATCACCAACTCCTGGAGCTTACTCAAACTCATGTCCATCGAGTCAGTGATGCCATCCAACCATCTCATCCTCTGACACCCCCTTCTCCCACCTTCAATCTTTCCCAGCATTAGAGTCTTTTCAAATGAGTCAATTCTTTGCATCAAGTGGCCAAAGTATTGGAGTTTCAGCTTTAGCGTCAGTTCTTCCAGTGAATATTCAGGACTGATTTCCTTTAGGATGGACTGGCTGGATCTCCTTGCAGTTCAAGGGACTCTCAGGAGTCTTCTCCAACACCACAGTTCAAAAGCATCAATTCTTCAGCACCCAGCTTTCTTTATAGTCCAACTCTCACATCCATACATGAGTACTGGAAAAACCATAGCTTTGACTAGACAGACCTTTGTTGGTAAAGTAATGTCTCTGCTTTTTAATATGCTGTCTAGGTTGGTCATAGCTTTTCTTCCAAGGAGCAAGCGTCTTTTAATTTCATGGCTGCAGTCACCATCTGCAGTGATTTTGGAGCCCCCAAACATAAAGCCTGTCACTGTTTCCATTGTTGCCCCATCTATTTGCCATGAAGTGCTGGGACCAGATGCCATGATCTTAGTTTTCTAAATGTTGAGTTTTAAGCCAACTTTTTCACTCTCCACTTTCACTTTCATCAAGAGGTTCTTTAGGTCCTCTTCACTTTCTGCCATAAGGTGGTGTCATCTGCATATCTGAGGTTATTGATATTTCTCCCGGCAATCTTCACTGCCCAGCCAATCCACAGACCCCCCATCTTGTCGACTCTTCCTCCTGAATTGGGCACGTTTCACCCCAACACCACCAGCCCTCCACCCAGGCCCTCTTCATCTCCATTGTCCTTGAGGGGGTCCCAGTGGATGACAGGATCAGAGGAGGAGGCGGCCAGTGCTGACTGGGTGGCTGGTGATCCCCAAGGAGGGTGGTGGTGGTGGTGGTGAATGAATTTCCAGTGGCTGCTGTAACAAATTACCAGAAACTTAGAGACTTATAACAAGACACATCCATTATTATGCATCTCAGGAGATCAAAAGTCCAAAATGGTTTTCTGAACTAAAATCAAGGCATCTTGATGCCCTGGAACACCTGCTGGAAGGCTCAGGGTGGGGGCCATCCATTTCTTTGCCTTTTCCAGCTTCCAGAGGCCTCCTGCACTCCTTGGCTCATGGCCCCATCTCCAGCTTCAAAGTAAATGCCTCCCGTCTCCGCTTCCGTAGTCAAATTGCCTTCAATTATGGTCCCAGTTCTCTCTTACTCCTATGATGAAGACCCTTGGGATTACACAGGGCTCACACAGATCATCCAGGATAATCTCCCCACATTCTTATTTTGTCCAAGCCACTTGGCTTGTGGGATCTTTGTTTTCGGATCAGAGATTGAACTGGGGCCCCTGGCAGTGAAAGTAGCCTAACCACTGGACCACCAGGGAACTCCCTCCCTGTCTCTCCATTTTATCACACCTGCAAAGTCCCCTTTGCCATGTGACATATCCGCAGGCTTCAAGGATTAAGATGTGGTATCTCTGAGGATTCCTGGAGGAGGAAATGGCAACCCACTCCAGTATTCTTGCCTGGGAATTCCCATGGACAGAGGAGCCCGGTGGGCCTCAGTCCATGGGATGGCAAAGAGTCAGATGCAATTGAGCACACACAGAAACAGCAACAGTCTTGGGAGGTATTATTTCTCCTTCCCTGAGTGGGCATTTGAGCCAGGTCTGGGGTTCCATGAGAAGCAGGGTGAGCAGGCGGAGGGGCTACCGTGGATCGGGAGAAAGATGACAGGGCCAGGGATGGAAGAGGTGGACGGACCAGGCACGGATGGCCCCAGATGCCGCAGAGAGCCTGGGCCTGCCCTGCATTACAGGCACCACTTAGTAGATCAAAAAGAATGCAAAAGATTCCATGATAATGTCATGTTGGTTCCGTACCAAGTCGCTTCAGTTGTGTCCAACTCTTTGCAGCCCTATGGACTGTGGCCCGCCAGGCACCTCCATCCGTGGGATTTTCCAGGCAAGAATACTGCAGTGAGTCACCATGCCCTCCTCCAGGGGACCTTCCCAACACTGGGATCGAACCCACGTCTCCTGCGGCTCCTGCGTTGTATGCGGGCTCTTCACCGCTGAGCCACTGGGGAACCCCATATTGGTTGCCTGTTGACATAGTATTTTGGATATACTGAACTAAACAAAGTCCATTATTCAGGTGCATCACATCCGTTTCTTTAATGAATAGTTAATTTTTTAAGAGGAATTTTAGGTTCAGAGCTAAATGGAGAGGAAGGTACCGAGGTTTCCCAGGTCTTCGGGCCCCACACGCGCGTAATCTCCACTCCCCACCAGAGCAGCACGTGTGTTCCCGCTGGCGCGCCCGCTCTGACGGCAGCATCGTCACCCAGAGTCTACAGCTCACACGGGGGCCACTCTTGGCTTGTACGTTCTATGGACAAACATGCGGCAACAAGGACCCAGCACCGCGGTGTCAGAGAGAGCAGTGTCACCGCCTAAATCACCCTGGGCCCACCTGCGCACCCTCCCTCCCCGCCCCACCCCTGTAACCACTGATCCTTTCACTGTTTCCATACTTCTGCCTTTCCCAGAATATCACACACAGTACTGGGATCACGCTGTCTATAGCCTTTTCAGACCAGCTTCTCTCCCGTGGAAATATACCTTCCAGGAGCCTCCAGGTCTTCTTAAGTCACCCGTTTCTACTTTTTCATGACAATCCACATTCTATTTCTACTGGGCTCGCTGGTCTAGACACAGATGGAGGCCAGGGCGGGCTCTGCACGGTGTGAGCGGGGCTCTGTGGTCGGGTCTGCGTCCCTGTCTGGAACGCACCGTCGCAGGGGGGATGAGCAGAGTGACGGGGTGAGGCGTGTTAGACAGTGTCTCGAAGCAGCCGGTAGGAGCTCGTCGTCACTGTTACTTTAGGAAGACTGGAGTGACTGCGGGGCTGGGGAGGAGCAGAAAGGAAGGCAGGATGTGTGCCCAGGGGGGTGGAATCGCTTGAGCAGGGCAGATGAGGTGTTAGATGGTGGGAGGTGGTGGAGGGTGACCTGAGTGGCATGGGAGACACTGCTCAGATGGGGTGTGGCCCCCGGTGTGGCTTAGGAATGGACTGGACTGGGAGTCAGGACAAACCTGAGGCTTGCCCACCAGCACCTGACCAAGCTGGCAGGACGCAGTGGGGCTGGAAGATGGGAGAGTTCAGAGAAGCACGTTTTCCCGGTGCCCACAGCCTGGCTATCCTTCACCTGGCACCGGTCGGAGAGTCCTGAGACCCCTGAGGTTGAGAGGTACTGTGATATCCGGCTAGCTGGGAACGAGGGGTCTAGTGGTCGGGGTCTGGGCCGTGCCCCCTCGCTGCTACTGGGTGTGAGCTCCAGGCACACCCTCAGGGTTGGGCATCGGTTTCCCCTTCAGGCACCAGAGGGATGCAGTCAGGGTCCCTGGGGCCCCTGTGAATGGAAAAGGCTGAGGTCATATGCCCTTCTTCTGCGGCGTCCCTGCCTGTTATCTGCCTCCTGGCCTCCCCGCCCTGAAGCTGGTTTCCTTGGGGAAACCCTCACCCAGGCAGACCTTGTTTCCCGGGGGCCACACAGGTGTCCAGATTTCACTTCATTCTGTCCTCAGACCACCTGCTTTTCAAAGAAATACAAGTGGAAGAACAAGCCCAGCAGGGACGGTGTCCGTGTTCAGAAGATTTACTCCAAGGAAGGAAAGTGAAAGCTGGAGTGCTGCGTGGTCCCTGCCTCTTCCTGTGTGTCTGGGGGCTGCCAGAAATAGGCACCACTCAGTATGCAAACCAGAGATGGAGATCAGAACTGCCTGGGGTCACCCCAGACTCCAGATGACGCACAGGCCAGGTCCCCGTCTCTTGGTACCTGGAGTGCGGTATCTCTGTAATGCGCTCACCAAGCTTGAGTCACGGATGACTCAGTTAAATGCCTTCCATTCCTGATTCTTCTCTAAACTTCCCACAGCCCCAGAGCACCAACCCTGAATCTAAGGCTGCCTCCTTCCTACAGTGCCGCCAGGTACCAGGACAGGAAGGCTGTGTGACCTGCAGTGAGCAAGTATCCATCTCTGGGCAAGTTTCCCATAGAACCCAGTCAGATGTGCCCGATGTTTCAACACCAGCCAACAAGTGCCCCCTGGACTTGCCTGTTGAGGGGAGACTCCCCGGTTCATCTCAGGATGGTCAAAATTCCTGTGAGAGCTGAGCATGTCCAGAAGGGAGAACAGGAGTGAGGGGGGGAGGGGAAAAGGAGGATGGGGGAGAGACGGGGAAGAAGAGAGGAGGAGGGGAACAGAGATTACCCAGGGTCTCCTCTGGGCCAGGCCTCCTCCCAGCCTATACCCTGACCTTGCCCACTGCTAAGACCGTCTCCAGGTTCTTCTGACTGTAACTCAAACGTGATCATCCCATCTAGATTTATTCAAATTAAAAATTTTGAATAAAAATAGACTCTACATCCGGCAAATAGATATATGAAAGGCAAGTGCAGTTGGAAAACTGCTATTTGTAAATTGGCTGCTTAATTGCTAAGTGTTTGTACATGTGCACTTTTAAAAGAAAAATGATTTAATTGAGCCGTTTTCATACTCTATAATTATTTCATTGGCAGGGACATGTGTTCAGCTCCCACCCCTCCCCCACGGGTGAGCCCCCGGCTCTGAGGATCTCCTTGGCTACCTTGGAAAACCACACAGGTGGGAAGGGGACGCCCCCTATGTGGCTGGTGCCACCTGCAAGCTTGTGGTCTTGAGCAAGGCCTGGACCTCAGCGAGACTCAGTTTGTTTATCTGTAAAAGGGGCCAACAGCACAGACCTCAGACACCTACGATGAGACTGGACATGGTGGGAGGAGGGCCCGTGCGGTGGACTCACGGTCCCGGGGCCACCTGAGGGGTGCTGACTCCACACCGCGCCCGTGTGGACCTCTCTGGCAGGATGCACAGCTGCGTGGACTTGCCTCCTGTGCCCTGATGATCAGAACTCTGAGGACCAGCCCCGCCTCCGCATGGTCACTGTGCATAGCCCCTGGACAGACCCTAGGGCCATGCCAGGGCTCTGAGGCCCGGCTGGGAAGGGACGTGTGCAGAGTCCCCTGGGGGTCCATGGCACAGCCGGGACTCAACTCCAGTCTCCGGGGACCTCCCCCACCTCCCTCCCAGCAGAGGGGGCATTGTGTGTTAGGACGGTTTCCCAGCTGACCACCCTGCTGATGTGAGATGAGAAGGGATGGATGGTGAGGGGCCACCACCCCGGGGTCCTCAGGAACCGACAACCCCAGGGGCTCTGGAAAGATGAGGCTTTGATCTGCCACCCAGGGCAGACAAATACATCCTCGTGGAATCATCGAGGGAAAGATCTGCCCAAGCCACTGATAGACTGGTCAAGTCATTCTAGAAAATTCCATGATGTGTCTTGAGATTTTGAGTGTGAAATGTGGGGTCAGGTGCCAGCTAGATGGGTGAGCTGCTGGAAGGGGTCTCAGTGTGCCCTTGATGGGGCGTGACAGCAGTGGTGGGGGAGATGCCAGTCAGGTTGCCCTGAGACTCTAAGACCGTGGTCTCCCTCCAATGGGAAAGGAGTCTTGGGGGAAGATTAATAGACCTGGGGACTCACACACTCTGGACACCACACCCAGGGTGGAGCTCAACCTCACTTGGACAGGATGACCACACTGGACCAGGAGCAGGCCTTCCCATTTTACAGGTGGGAAAACTGAGGCTCAAGGCATATCACCTGCCTTGCGCAGGATCTCACGGTAACTACAGGAAGCTCAGTTTAAGCCCAGGCTGTTGGCTCAAGTTGCCTCCTCTGCTCCACCCCGGGCTGTGTCCAGACATGCACTCCTGTCCCTGGGGGCTTCACAGGGCCGGGCACTCACCCTGTGTGGCTGGACTTTCTGACTCCATTTCTCCCTCTCGCAGAGCCTGGCGGGTGATGCTCTCTGCCGTGTCAGCTTTCATATGCTGACTGCAGCCCAGACCCGCTGCGGAGTCCTCTCAGTATTTCCTGAGGGTTTTCTCCCTAGTGGAAATCTTCTCCTTAACTCAGGGCTAGTCTTTTTTTTTTTTTTTAATCTCTTTTATTGACGTATAGTTGATTCACAATGTTGTGTTAATTTCTTTTTCTTTTTATTTTTTGTTGTGTTAATTTCTGCTGTACAGCAAGGTGACTCAGCGTCTTCCCTGGGGGCTCAGATGGTAAAGAACCCGCCAGCAATGCAGGAGACCTGGGTTCGATCCCTGGGTTGGGAAGATCCCCTGGAGAAGGGAAAGGCTTCCCACTCCAGTGTTCTTGCCTGGAGAATTCCATGGGCAGAGGAGCCTGGTGGGCTACAGTCCAAGGGGTCACAAAGAGTCGGACACGACTGAGCAACTAACATTTTCACTTCCATGTACTTTTTCATGTTCTTTTCCATTCCGACTTTTACCCCAGGACATTGGATGCCGTTCCCTGTGCTTTGCAGCGGGACTGTGCTGTCTGCCCATCCTGTAATAACGGCTTGTGTCTGCTGACCCCAAATCCCACGCCACCCCCCATCCCCTCTCCTCACCGGCAACCACAGGTCTGTGCTGTGTCTGTGAGTCTGCTTCTGTTTCAGAGAGAAGTTCATTCGTGGCATATTTTAGGTTTCACATGTAGGTGATGTCGTGCAATGTTTGTCTCTGTCTGTCTTACTTCACTTAGAAGATAATCTCCACGTCCGTCCATGTTGCTGCCAATGGCCTTATTTCATCCTTTTTTATGGCCGAGTGATATTCCGCTGTATGTAAACACCACCTCTTCTTCATCCATCCGTCTGTTGATGGACATTTAGGTTGCTTCCATGTTTTGAGCCCAAGCGTAAGCCCAGGCAGTGTTTCTGGCCAGCCCCTTCCTTAGCAGGGGGGCCCTGGTTTTCCATGCCAGCACTCACGATCACATGTCAGTGCCCGCCTCCCCATCCAGGAAGTGTCTGCACCAGGAGCTCCTCTCCCAGCCAGCTCTCCCACACGTGGTTTCTAGCCTCCCTGCCACGGCTCTGTGGATGCTCTGTGCTCAGTTGTGTTAGGTGCTGTGAAGCTTGTCAGTGGATCTTTCTAGAACAGAGCTGGGCTGGGCAGGGCCTGGCCCTGGGGCCTGCTTCCTTAGCCCCACCTGCAGCTCTGCCAACACCTTAGGGATGGGAAGTGGTGCAGGGCCTGGGACCAGGCCACCCTGCAGGGCTGCCCGCAGGACGGTCTGTTCGAGCTGGCTTCTGACCGGCTGCATCTGCTTACTCCATAGTGAGGACCACTTCCCTTTCAATGAACCTGTCTTATCCTTCAGAATCCCTGAGACACGTGATTCCCTTGGCTCAACAGTTCCTTCCAGTGCACCTTTCTTGAGCGCCTGTTCTGTGCCGGCTTCAGGCTGAGTGTGGAGGGAAGGGGAGGGGGGGGTTCTATGGCTGCTGACGCCAGTGCGACTGTACTTCCTGTTCAGATGCTGGAAACTCCACACCCACCAGCCAGCAGGCACTGCCCGAGCCACTGTTCCTGGACCCTGCCCTCCCGAGACCTCACAGACCAGCAGCAAAGGGCTTACACCCAGCTTAGCAGGGGGCCACCAGGAGCCTGTTCTGGGCTGTCCCAGGGTCCACTCTGAATGAGCAGTGCTCCGAGGAGCAGGGCAGGGTACCGGGCTCTGGGAGTCCAACATCCAGAAAAAGGACCTTGGATTTGGGGCCAAAGAGGAGCCTGGAGCCTGGAAAGGCGCCAGAAGCTCTCAAAGCCTGGGGGCAGGGGGGCAGCAGTGTGGCGCCAGGGGCTCCCGGGGAACCCGAGCAGAGGTGCTGGGGGTCCCAGAGAACCCGGGGGAGTGTCAGGGGCTCCCGGAGGTGGGGCTGGGGGGCGGCAGTGTGGTGCCACGGGCTCCTGGGGAACCTGAGCAGAGGTGCTGGGGGTCCCAGAGAACCCAGGGGGGAGGTGTCAGGGGGCTCCTGGGGAAACCAGGGGAGGTGGGGGTGGGGAGGGGGGCTCCCAGGGAACCTAGCAAAGACTCTATGTGTGCCTGCGGGTCTGAGGAGGGCCGGCAGGGGAACTGGCAGGAACCGAGAAGGGAAGGGGAGAAAGAGGGCACAGCACAAAGCAGGAGTGTTTTTCCAGAACCTTCCCTGACAATCGGCCCCGCCCAGGTGCGGTAGGGAGTTGTCTGCTCCGCGCAGCGGCGGTGAAGCAGTGAAAGCCCGGTTCTCAGGCAGAGGCTGTGGAGCGGCGAGGCCCCGAGTCCAGAGGAGACACCATACTACACGGTCCTCAGCCTGGACCGCCCACGGGGCTGCAGCTGCTCCAGGTCCAAGATAAAGATGCTGGGTTTACGACCTCATCTGACCTTCATTCCCACCAGTGACCCTCACTGCACAAACGAAGAAACAGACGCAAGCAGCTGGAGCCCCCTGCCCGGTTCACATAAAGGACAAAGTGAGACCCTGGGTTTTCAGCTGGGCATCAGCTTCCAGCCTCCAGCTCTCTGGATGGTTCTGTTGGTTTTATTTCTGGGGGTGGGAAGATGACCCAAAGCAGAGAGGGGGACACCTTTGCAATGACTCTGTTCCCAGCTATGGGGTCTTTCAAACTGGGTTACAGCCATCGGGGCTAAATGAGGGCCGTGTTGCTGGACGTGTCCCTGGGCACCGTCCTGAGGGGTCAGGGCTGAAGCCGCCCGCTTGCTCACCTTGGTACCCAGGTCTCGATCTTGAGGACCCTGCCCTTTTAGTCCCTCTGCACCCCTCAGCCGGGCGTGCCTGCCAAGGCCACGGTGAGTCTGGTGGCCCTGATGGAGCGGGGCTGTGGAGAGGCTGGGGGGTAGCTCATGTCACTCTGGATTTGTTGGGAAGGACACACAAGCTAGTCTGACAGCGGGCCAGGCCAGTCGCTCCCTGGGGACAGGCCCTACCATGTCCGGCTCCTCTCCCCCACTGCCCAGGGTCAAGCGCACCGACGCACACCATCTCCCAGGGAGCCCATCGATTTGGGAGGACGCCAGGCCCCTCCGAAGCCCAGAAGTGTCATTTCAAATAGGAAGCACCCAAATAGAACGAGACAAATAATAACACAAATGACTTGCTGCAGACCAGACCACGCAGTTCCTGAGAGCTTCCGAATTCCGCAACTGCCTCATTGTGGGTGGTTGGGGGGTGCGGCCGGGAATTCCCAGCAGGAGTGGGGGGTGGGGAACAGAGGAGCTGGAAGAATGCTTGAGGTGCGGGGTGTGAGCCACAGCATCGGGGACTGAGGCTTGGCATCAAAGCCTGGTGGGGGCTGGGCCAGGTTAGGCGGCCCTTGAGACCTGGAATCCACCCTTAGGAAAATTCCTGAAGTGTAACGATCCACACCCGATAAAATGTCCTTCCTGATAAGCTGACACACTCTCCACTCTTCTTGGAATCAATAACAGGAAAAGAATCTTCCAGTTTAACCAGCAACCGGGTCCCTTTATCCCAGCGGACCTGTTCCCTCCTTGTCCTCAAGAGAATGTGTTTCTATACGTGAGCCCAAATTCTGATCTGACTTTGTAATTGCAAGGTCAGCATTTCCTGCCCACTGTGTAATGTTCCACCCAGTGCAGGTGGCAGTATTGATGGGTCATTGGTCAGGATAAACTTTTCAAAGGCCTTTCTATAAACACTGAGTGCCTACGATGTGCTGTGCATTTTGGAAATTGACTGTTATTTCTAATGTAAACCCCTCTGCCCCTTCCCTGGGATTAAGTCCCAGGGGCTTTAAGTTCCCGAATGGCTTTTAGAAACTATATTCTTGGATCCTATAAACTCTTAGAACTCAATAATTTAAAAGCAAGAGTCTTCATTTATTCTTAGGGGGTCCTGGCATAAGATGGTAACATTTTTACATGCCAATTCCCAGATTATAGAATCTGACAGTCTAAATTGATTTTTTGAGTAACTGTTGACTCTACCCAGCTTCTATTAAAGGCAGCCCAGATGATATATTGAACATTTTTAAAGAGGAAAAGAATGTAAAGAGACATTAACAGATGAGATATGGGCGATCTGGAAGGAAATTCTATTTTAAATGTTCAGAGGAATATTTCAATACAAAGTACAAAAACTGAGTAGGAAATAAGATATTTTGAACACAACTCCCCATCTTAATAAACATCAAAGAAATGCTTGGAGTCATGAATATGGGGACCTTCCATTGACTTTTTTTAAGGCAAAAAGTTCATGGAATATAAAACAAAGGTTGATTCAATGACAAAACTGAATAGTTAATCCAGTAACCTACAGATTTCCATTTCCAAACTGTATCCTTAAAGACACACTCTCCAATACCTGCCCCTGGGTTTCTGCAAGCCCCTGGCCTCACATTTCTTAGCAGGAGGCCCCATGACCTGCTCTGTGTTGACATTTCAAGATCTGGGCAGGCCTCCATCCTTCCTGGACCTTGGGCAAGTCAACCAATATCTCTGAGACTTAATCTGCTTGTGATATCAGGTGACAATAATGAGAATAATGGTCATCAATCATCATCCATAAATAATCATCAATAATTATTGCCCCATAGGTCAAGTTCCATGCTCAGTGCTTTGGTTGGATTAGCTCACTTAATCCTCCCAACCCCTCTAAGAGGCAAGAATGAGGCACCAGCCCATTTCACAGAGTGAAAGACTGAGGCCCAGAGAAGTGAGGTAACCCGTGGGGGAGCTGAGTGTGAGCCCCACACAGAGTGGTCTGGCTCTGAGCCCAAGGAATTTAGCCCCACCACATGTAACCCCCCACATTCTCGCTACTACTTTCCAGAAGGATGGTGTGAGAGAAGAGACTTCTCCAACCTGTGTCTGCAAATGTGACTGTGTGGGTGGGCGGCGGGGAGTGGGGGGGGCAGTCAATGGGGAGACCACCCAGAGAAGGAGGCCACAGCTCCATGTGAGTCAGAAATCTCCCCTTCCTGGTCAGACTGGGGGCGGGAGGTGAGCCTGGCCTAATTCCTTCTGGGGGCGGGAGTGGGGAGCATGCCGTCTCCCCAGGAAGCACCCTGTCTCCCCACTCCTGCGGGCACGCCGTACACATCAGCCACATGCAAGGACAGGGCCTGCCTGGGGGGTGAGAAGTGCCACTCATTCACACCCGCTTGGCCCGTGTTTTCCCAGCTGATAGAACCTGCAGGTGTGTCGGCCAGAGGCCCAGATGCTGCGTCCCGTCAACATACACTGGTTTCCTCTTCTCCCACGTCATGCCAATCACCCTCTGAATAGCCGCCGACGTCTCCCTAGAGCCGGAGTCCCTAACGAGAGCAGGGCCTGGGAAGGCACACAGGGAGGACGCTGTCGGTGCCCGTTCTTCAAGGAGAGAGGCAAGGCTCTGAGAGGGGACCCTTACTCATGGCAGAGGCTCCAGCAGGTGCAGACAGGACACAGGAAGCCCAAGTCCCCCCTGCGTGGGTCCCCTTGCCGCTCTTCTGCGTGCCCACAGCCCCCTGTGACACTTGCTCTGCTGAAAGTGGATCTCCCGGCCCCACTTGACTCACTGGAAAAGACTCTGATGCTGGGAGGGGTTGGGGGCAGGAGGAGAAGGGGATGACAGAGGATGAGATGGCTGGATGGCATCACTGACTCGATGGACGTGAGTCTGAGTGAACTCCGGGTGTTGGTGATGGACAGGGAGGCCTGGTGTTCTGCGATTCATGGGGTCACTAAGAGTTGGATACAACTGAGCGACTGAACTGAACTGAACTGATCCACCTGAACACTCCTCGATGGCTGGGACAGCATCTGGGCAGCCCTCTGGCCCAACACACCCCGTGCAGCAAGTGCTAGTAGATGCCGGTTGAACAAGTGCCTGAAAGAATGATACAGTTCTCACCCAGACACCGTCCCAGGTATTACTGACACCCCACAGAAGCTGTCAGCACTCAACCCCACTGCACAAGCCAAGAGGGCCCCTGAGACCTCCAGGTTTCTGGCCACACCCCTCTTTATGCAAAGGACACAGGCTCAGAGAAGGGCAGTCACTTGTTCAAGGTTACACAGCAGCTGAGCAGCCAAGCAGCCAAATCTAACTGAGGTCTCCTGGCCCCCAGGGCAGTATTTCTCTATCCAGGCTGCTCTGGGCTGTTTTAGGCAGACAGCTGCAGGGTGGATGGTAGAATCGTCCCCACTCCGGCTTACAGTCAAGGAGACAAGACAGACCCGGCCCTTTGCCCCTTCAAGCACCAGAGGCTTCTTCAGAATGCACCAGGTGAGTGAGGCGGGAGCAGAGAGCAGGCGGTCTGCAGCAGCGTGTCTGTCCCCACAGCCCCGGGGAGGTGGTAGGACAGACAGGCTTCCAGACAGACTCTCAGCATGCAGAGGAGGCAGCCAGGTGTCGACACCGGGTGGGCAGCCGAGCCTGCATGCCAGGCGCCCTAGGAGAGGGTGAGCTGGGGCCGTGGCAACAGCCTGAGAAGGTGAGTGGCTCAGCAGAGGCTGTGCGGTTGCGTGAGTCCCCTGCAGAACTCCCCACCCCTGCCAGGCACTTTCCTGGCTGAGCCGGTGGCTAGCCTGGGAGAGGACCACGTCTTCCCTGGAGCCGAGCTCCCACAGATGCCCCCATGGCTAAAGCAGTCTTTCCAAGAGAGCATCCATGGTGGACAAGGCGTGGGGACAGGCTGACGCCCACCGGCTGTGTGACCAGGAGCTGGCTGCTCAACTTAGTAGACCTCAGGTGTCCCTTCTGTACCAGGCCCTCCCACCCGGGGTGGTCACAAAGGTTAAATGAAGTGCCGAACTGGAACCTTCTAGCAGAGCCCCTGGCCCTGGAGGCAGTCAGATCCTTCCTCCCACTCTGTTCCCTGCCCACCCCTCCTGGAAGCAGAGGGAAGGTGATGACGGTGCAGTAAGGGGTTAGCTCAGCAGGGCTGGGTTGTCCGAACCCTGCACGCTCCCAGTAAGGGTCTGGCCTTTGACTGGCACCAGGAAGTTTACCTCTAAGCCCTGGCAAGGTCCTGCCTGTTCCGAGCGTCTCTATTTTCTGAGGCTTGAGCCAGACAGTTAGTCTCAGCTCACAATAGGATTCCTGGTGGGGTCTTGGGTCAACGGGCTTCCCAGGTGGCGCTAGTGGTTAAGAACCCGCCTGCCAACACAGGAGACAGAAGAGACCTGGGTTCAATCCCTAGGTGGGGGAGATGGCCTGGAGAAGGGAATGGAAACCCACTCCAGCATTCTTGCCTGGACAGTCACATGGATGGAGGAGCCTGGCAGGCTCCAGTCCACGGGGTCGCAAAGACTCAGACACGACCGAGCACGTATATAGTGGTAACTGACCCATGATATCAACAGTTTATAATAAATATTAACACGGAGATGTGGGTTTGATCCCTGGGTCAAGAAGGTCCCCTGGAGAAGGGCAGGGCAACCCACTCCAGTATTCCTGCCTGGAGAATCCCATGGACAGAGGAGCCTGGCGGGCTCCAGTCCATGGGGTTGCACAGAGTCGGACACAACTGAAGTGGCTGAGCACACATGTGCACACTTGGGTCAGCGGGTCTCAGCCTTACCTCTGGAGGGGCTGGAGACCACGGCCAACCACGAAGCTGCATGACTGACTTTAGTAAACACTTTGGACACCAAGACTTGGTGAGTTTCCCTGGTTGCAGCCTTTCCTATGTATTGTTACATGTCACTGAGTCACGGGGCTCAAAGAGTGAAGCCCTGCCCATATGGCCAGCCAGGGTGACCAGGGCCTTTGCACACGCCATTATCCTTCCGATGCCCACGCAGACTGACTCCTCACTGCATTCCAGGCTCTGCTCAAACGTCCCCTCAAGCAGGAGAACACCCCACCCCAGCCCCTCCCGGGGACTCTCCCGCTTGGCTGTGGTCCATGGTGCAGGTTGCTGCCTGACACTGCGCATGCGTCCTGCTGATTTATTGTCTGTCTCGCTCCAGGACATCAGCTCCCGGGAGGCGGGTGCTGGCTGGTGTCTGGTTTCCCTCCACCCTGGGAAGCTGCAGCCATATCTCCCAGCCCGGGGGGCCCTCATCACTGACGCTGTCTTGGGGTTTTGTTTTATGAGTAATCCAGAGTCAAGGTTTATTTTCCCCCCACAGGCTGCTGCATGTACTGAAAATCCACCTTCCCTCACTGCCCTGGGTAGGAGCCTTGCTTGTTAAGTCAGGGCTGGTCTGGGCCTGGGCTTGCTGCCCGTGGATCTGTCCCCTAGCCCCTGTGACCCTGTAACAGCTGCAAGACTGCGGCCCTCACCTCTGTGTTCCCTGCTCCCAGCCGAGCAGACAGGGGAAAGTGTGCTGATGTGAATCAGTGACGCCCAGACTGTTTCCATAATGGCAATAAACAGCAGTCAAAGTGCAGTGAGGAGCCGGCCGCGTCCCCACCTCCCGAACACCCTGTCTCTGCAGAGGAGCCCTGTTCCTCCGCCTCTACCCGGGTGCCCTGGAATCACTTAATGCACTTGGCTCTCCAGGCAAGGAAACCCAAATGGGTGGAAATTGGCAGAACGTTATTTCTCCAGTTCCTAAGAATCCCATTTGAGAGTTAAATAATGACAAGATGCCTTTAAGCGCTTGAAAATTATGAGCTAAGCCATTCTCAGGGAAGGTGCGTCATCCAGCAAGCATGCAGAATTGATGGTTCCAACCAGACAGGTCTGTGGGCCGGGCGGGCAGGCAGGGAGGGAAGGCTAGCCTGGGATCCAGGCTTCTCCCAAGCGCGTGGGTGTGACCCAGTCCTGGGAATCTCACCACACCGGCAGGACTGGCCACCCCTGCTCTGCGTCTCCTTCTGGCTACCCCATGCCCCAGCTGTCTGCCAGCCTCCCCGGCGCTAGCCCTGCGGTCCTTGGCTCTGGCCAAGGCCCTGGTTTGGCTACACATGGACACTCTAAGTTCCAAGCCTTGTGAACAGAGAATGTGACCCTTCATGAACATCTCACTCCTGGAACCAAGCTGGAGCGTGGTTCTCCCTTGCCAGGGAAGCTTTTACCATCCCAGCAGGGTGGGGCGTGGGGGCTTTTGCCATCTGGGGCTGGAACTCCCACTCGGCCTCAGCAAAATTGTTTTTTAAAAGGCCTGCAACTCACACCTGCATGCGCACCCTGCTTTTTCAAAGTGCTTTCTCTTACCAGAGAGGGTCCCATTTTAGAGACTAGAAAATCAAGGCTCAGAGAGGTTAAGTGACTTGCTTAGAAAAACCCAGAATGAGCAGGTGGAGAGGCAGGGGGACCCAGGACCGTCGGATCCCACAGCCCTCGAACTTCCCCTTCTTCCTGCAGAGAAAGCAGTGGCTACAATCCCCCGAGTGCCCTCGTGTTCCAGGAATAGTGCCGGCGGCTCCACCTTCAGCCTCTCACCGCACCTGCAGCCTGGAGGGAGGTGTGAGAATCTGCCGTGAAAAAGGAAGAAATAAAGCCGAGGTTCCGGGACCAGAAACAGCTTGGCCGAGGCCCTGTGGTCAGCGACAAGAGCGCCTCTGGAGACGGGCTCGCATCTGGGGGAAGCTCCCACCCCTGGGGCTCTGGCCCTGCAGAGGTGTGGGGTTGGGTGGCACACTCTCATGGACAGCCACACCTGCCCGTGCCCATCAGTAGAGGGTGCTGCCCCTCGCATGGTATAAATAACATGGAAAAGGAGGTGAACTCAGGCCTGAGTGGGTCCTAGGAGGAGGGGAGGAGGGAGCGGACTTTCTCTCAGGGTCTGTGGGAAGCCTGAGGGTGGGTACCAGGCTGGTTGGTGAGGTTGGAGTCTGGGGGGCGGGGTTCTGGGGAGGAACCAGTCCCGTGGTTCACGCTGGGGACCAGTGAGCCTTTCCTCGTGGGATTCCGGGTTTGTTTTTGGTTGGACGCCCCCGGCCCTCTTGGAGCACACTTCCTCTCTGCTTCTCTCAGAGACGGTCCATCCACCCTTCCTCCCATCGCTCCATCCATCCTTCCATCATCTGCCACCCACCTGTCCCTCTGCCCTTCACTTCCTCCCTCCCCGTCTCCCTCCCTCCCTTCCTTCTTTCCCGCCCTGCTTCCGTCCGGCTCATACAACACACATTACCGGGTCCCTGCTCCACGCCTGGCCCTGCCCTGGCCTCTGAGGCGGGGACACAGAGATGCCTTGGAGAGACTGCCTCCAGGCACACAGGGGATGTTTGACGAGCACCTGAGGGAGCCCTTGAGATGCTCTCCCGGCCACTGCCTGCCTGGAAAGTCATCCCTGGTGCCCGTTGACGCCCTCGTTGCGTCTCCTGGATCCCAGGACCTGCTCCAGAGCTGATCTCAGAACATGACGCAACTTTTCCCTTTTAGAGGCACCAGTCTGCCCCTTGCAGTGTCCTTCAGAGGGAGCCCAGGAAGGAACCTCTGGGGCCTGTCCCGCTGCCCACGTGGGGGCGTCCCATGTCTGCAACAGCCGGGTGCCACCTGCCAGGACCTGCCTAAAGAAGAATGCGTGATTGGACCCCAGGGTGGTGTCAGTTCAGTTTTCCTCCCCATTAAGGACATTTTCTCCCGAGGACAGATTCTCGCCTGGAGACAGGCCAGGCCAAGGTGCATCTGAATTTTCTGCGTCTGAGTGTCTGGGGGAGTGGCGGACGGCTGACACTGGGATTCCAGACACAGCGAAGGAGAGGCGCTCGGCCTTCCGGCTCCGCGAGAAAACGCAGTTGCAGCCCTGGCCGGCCTTGCCGGCGCCCGCCTCCCGGCCCTCAGGGCCCCCTCCAGCCTCCGCCGGGTGGGCCCGCGCCACAGCCTGTGTCTCCGTCTCTCTGGGCACGGACCTCTGTGTCTCTTACTGCGCCTGGAATTCTGCCTCTTTCTCTCCGTGGGCATCTCTGTCTCCCTAGGTCCCTGAGGGTCTCCCCACACACGCAGCTCTGTCCTTGCCTCTCTCGGTCTCTCTGTCTGTCCACATCTGTATGAGCCAATCTCTCCTCCATTCACCCCTCTTACGTCCCTCTTCCCTTTTCCCCTAAGGGCACCCCAAGAAAGGACGATCCATGACAGAGAGGCCTGGGGAACAACGTGAGGCATCTCCTGCTTGGCCACCCGGAAGCAGGAACCTTCCCTGCAGTGCTCCCAACCCCGGGAGCTGACTGACGCCCTGCAGGAGCAGGCGACCAAGAATAAACAGGGAAGCATAGGGGCGGGTGTGCTGCGCCTTGGGAATAAAGACAAAGAAGCAGTGGGGAGCTGGGGGTGCCCTCTCAGGCAGAGTGGCCTCTCTCAGCGAGGGGACACTGGAACAGAGGCTGGAGTGCACCCAGGAGCCAGCCCACGTGGGCATCTGGAAATGACAGCAGCGTGTGCAAAGGCCCTGAGGTGGGACTCCATGACCAGGCTGCATTTCCCGGGCACGTCTCCTCTCTGGTTGCTTGCTGATGGCCACTGGACTCCAGGGCCCTGGAGCTGGCCTGTATCATGAAACCAGTGCCCATCAGATTCAGCCTCAGCCTACCTGGCTGATGTGCTGACCGAGGTACAGGAGACGGGGCAGGGGGCCGCCACACACAGAGGAGGGCTGACAGCTGGGAGCGCAGGGCCTCCGTGCAGCCTCAGGCCTCTAGCAGAGCTCTCCTGGCCACGACTCTGGAAACTTCCGCAGGGGCAGCCTCAGTCCCCTTCCTCCGGTTAAGTTCACCAGCCAGCCCCACACTCAGGCGGGGTCCCACAAAGCCCTCAGGAAGGGGAGGCTTGGTGTCCACGTCCCCGTCTTGACCTGGGGCTCTGAACACAGCAAGGCCACGGACCCCATCAGAGCACTGGTTAAACCCCCTGCACAAGACACCCCCGCACTGTCTGCAGACATCACACTGACACTAATAAGGCAAATAAACACGGCCTTTAAAGATCAGAGGCACCGCGCTACAGTCTGTTACATTAAACTCAGCGTCAAGGGTGAAAGGAAAGACAGGCTGGGATTATTCTCACCGTGGCAATTAAGAAAAAAAAAAGAAGGAAAAAGGGGTGTTTGGAGGGAGGTCATTTCATGGTGCCTGAAGCAATGATGGCGCTGCCTGGATGGAGTTTGTGATGGGGAGAGGCAGGCCTGGGCCAGGGCCTCCTCCCACCTCCTCTGGCTCCACGCACACGGTTGGGGTGCCCTCCTGAGACACAGCCTCTCCCCGGGCCCCCAGGACACAGCCCTGTAGGGTGGGAAGGCTGAACCTTCTCCCAGAGCCTGACAGGGTCACGGCCAAGAGGAGAGCCTGGCTTTCCTGGCCTCCCCGCAAGGCTGTTTTCTCTGCCCGTCCTACGTAGCTGTCCCCAGCCAGCCAAGCCCTTCCCTGGGGACTTATCCAGCCCTCCTGAAGCCTCATGGCTCCCATCTGTGAGATGGGAATGGTGAGGGTGTCCTCTCCATGGGGTCTGCCTCAGAGCCCTCCTGTTGGGGCGAATGAGCAGAGTGGACTTGGAAGGGTTTTCCTGGCTGGGCAACCAGCCTGCTATCTTCCTCCGAGTCCATCCTCTGACCTGCTCCACTCTGAGCCCCAGGAGCCCCGGCCCTATTCCAACCTGTCCATCTCCCAGCTCACTTCCTGTTGGGTTCAGCCAATGGGAGGCTCTGGTGGGAGGCCGGAGGGTGGGAGGAGCGAGAGCTCAGTTCAATTCAGTTCAGTCGCTCAGTTGTGTCTGACTCTCTGTGACCCCATGGACTGCAGCACACCAGGCCTCCCTGTCCATCACCAACTCCCGGAGTTTACTCAAACTCATGTCTACTGAGTCGCTGATGTCATCCAGCCATCTCATCCTCTGTCGTCCCCTTCTCTTCCCACCCTCAATCTTTCCCAGCATCAAGGTCTTTTCCAATGAGTCAGCTCTTCACATCAGGTGGCCAAAGGATTGGAGGTTCAGCTTCAACATCAGTCCTTCCAATGAATATTCTGGACTGATCTTCTTTGGGATGGACTGGTTGGTTCTCCTTGTAGTCCAAGGGACTCTCAAGAGTCTTCTCCAACACCACAGTTCAAAAGCATCAATTCTTCGGAGCTCAGCTTTCTTTATGGTCCAAACTCTCACATCCATACAGGACCACTGGAAACACCACAGCCTTGACTAGACGGACCTTTGCTGGCAAAGGTCGGAGAACTCAGGGTTATTTCTCCCTCTGCCTCCAGGCTGTCTCCAGCGGAGGCTGCCTCCGCTCCTGCTCTGGCCTCTGCTGGCCCCGGCCCCTGGCCTGCAGGAACACCATGCTCTGTTTTCGTCTTCCTGATGCAGAGGAGGTGAACCCCACAGGCCTCGTCTCAGCGGCCTCCCTGCCTTGGGCGGCTCCCCGGCCTCACCATCACAAGGTGACCCACTCTCTGGTCCCTGCATTTCAAGCAGGTGCTGATTTCCTCTTTGGGCCTTGTCATAGGCTGTCTCCAGCTTCCCAAGTGGTGCTCGTGGTAAAGAACCCACCTGCCAATGCAGGAGACGTAAGAGGCCTGGGTTCGACCCCCTGGAGGAAGGCATGGCAGCCCACTCCAGTATTCTTGCCTGGAGACTCCCAAGAATGGAGGAGCCTGGCGGGCTACAGTCCACGGGCTCGCAAAGAGTTGGACACGCCTGAAGTGACAGTAAGTAGCACACGTGCTGTCTCCACAGAAACTGGACAGTGAGCGACGACGCTACCGTGTGTATTCTAGGTGTCCAGCACGGCCCGCGTCTCCTTCATGCCCTGCTCGTTGCGACATGCCTTCCCAGGGAACAGGGACCCCTCACAGGGCACCTCCAGGCTTCCTGTCACTCAGCCCTTTCTTCTCTTTTCTATTTTGTCTTCTTTCTGTGATAGTCTCTGTCACTTTCTATCAATATTGGGTTTAATTTCAATCCTTTGGGTCTCCCTTTGGAGCTCTGACACACGGCACAGTCATTTTTTTTCACGCCATGAAAATAGCTTTGCTGTTTAATTTCTGGTTTTATCAATCACACTTGTGCGTTGTAGAAACCCAGTGATGCTCACACATACAAGAAGAGAAAGATAAACAGTCTGCAATCCCACTGCCCTGCCGTGACCACAGTGGTAGGTGAGCCGGCGGGTGGGACTGAGCTGCACCCTTTATGCTTGTCTCTCACTTCCCTCCCTTTCTATGCCTTTTACAAAATTCACTGTCCCCCCGACCCTGCCCATCTAGCTTCCCACCATCCGCTCTGAGATAAGCAAGCCAAAACTAACATCCCAGCAAGGACCCCTCTGGATCTTTCTATGAGCTCACGTGTGTGTGTGTGTTGCTCAGTCGTGTCCAACTCTTTGCGACCCCGTGGACTGTAGCCCATCAGGCTCCTCTGTGCATGGGATTCTCCAGGCAAGAACACTGGAGTGAGTTGCCATTTCCTCCTCCAGGGGATCTTCCCAGCCCAGGGATGGAACTCGTGGCTCTTGTGTCTCCTGCAGGGGCAGACGGATTCTTTGCCACTGGGCCAGCAGGGAAGCACAAGCTCACACATGTGCACACACAAGTGTCAACACCGGGGTGGCTGTCCCCGTTTGTTTCTTTTCTCACTTAACACAAAGTGGGAGCCCCTTCATGTCGACTGAGAACACCCCTTTCCGTGGCTGCCCAAGGCTCCCTGGAGTTAATGGCCTCCTGCAGAGCCCTGTTTATGGGCGTCCACCTTGCTCCCCATCGTGCTTGTCTTTGTCCCCATCAGCCCTGCTGGATGGAAGGGATGCGTCTGCCAAGAGAACCTTGAGAGCTGCTGCCTTCACGGCTCCAGGAGGATCAGCAGGATAGGGACTGCAGAACGCGGGTCTTCCCTGGTGTCAGATGTTGCTAGCAGGCTCATCCCACCGCGAGCACGGGGGATGCTCACTGACTCTTCTCACACCCTTTCTAGAAGGTTGCTGAGAAAAGGTTTCCTCTCTCTCTCTCTTCCCATCTCACCCTTATTTAAGTCTCTTTGATGGGCCAGTAGATAACGGCAAAGTCCTCCCCTTCCCTCGCATCTCCCTGCCACCTGGAGACAGAGCATCTTTCCCCAGATAACTGGCTTCCACCAGGTAGCCCTGCCGTTCTGTGACTCTCCACCCACCTCCCATCCATCTGCCCCTCTTCCCCTTACAAGAGCTGTCTAGAAAGCCCTCGGGGTGAGTTTCCACTCAGTGATAACCCTGTCCTCGTGGAAGTGCTGCATTCCTCATCAACCCACTTTAGCTGTTGAGTTTAGCTTCAGTGTTCTTGTCAATTACGTTTTATATATCAAATGCATCAAGATGGTCTCTTATGAATTCTGAATTTCCTGTCTTGCTTAAAGGACTGTATGTATTCTCCTTCCCTTACAATATTCCTTGCAAAATTCTCCAAACATTTCCTTACAATATTCTCCAAATCTTTACAATATTTGGATTTTTTACCTTTCTTTAAATTAAAAAGTTTTTAATATTATTTTTTAAATCTTTTAGGCTGTACCATGCAGCATATGGGATCTTAGTACCCCAACCAAGGATCAAATCCCTGCCCTCTGCATTGGGAGCACCGAGTCTTAACCACTGGGCCACCAGGGAAATCCGCCTTTTTAACTTAAATTTCATTGATGTGTCTGAATTTTATTTGGGCACATGTCTTCAGTCTAGACAACCTTGTGTTCACACCTAGTCCCTCACCAAAAACAGGGCACGATTCTCCTCTCATTGGAAGTACCAAATCGGCCGGTGACATTTTCCCCCACTGACTTGATAAGAGATCTTCCTCATTAATTCTCATCTGTCACTGTGCAAGTATGTCCATTGCAGTCTATTTCGGGGAGGGGCTGATTCACCCACCGATAGACTGTTTCTGAGGGCAGCTACTTTATGGTAAGCTTTAATAGCTTCTAAACAAGTTCCCTTTCTTTGGTTTCTTTTACTGTTTTTAGAAATGTTTGCTATTCTTGAATAGTTACCCTTCCAGTTAAACGTTAACAGAATTTTATCCATGTTCATTTGTATACAGTAAAACTGCTAAGCCCAGGGCTAAATAAATATTGGGTCTCGGATGCCACAATCCTTGAGTAAGCCAGAGACACTCAGAAACACACTTAATTCTAATAGTCACAGCCTCCTGCCAATTATCATGGGCTTTTGTGGGTATTCTGGACAATTAGATGCTGATGCAGTCATCGGTTCAAGCGATCCTGTGGAAATCCTGCTAATGTGGAGGAAACATTCTTAAAGTCTCAATATAATAGGTTATCGTAATTTTCAATTTGTGGCATTTACATTGCTTTGTTTTGTAGCTATGTATCGGTGGACGAGTGTCTATCTCTTAAGCTCTATTTCAGACTTTGCTGCCTCTAGGAAGCCCTCCCTGACTGCACAAGGCCTCAGGTGATGTTTATGTGGCTCCCACTGCACGCATGGTCCATGCGCTTCCTCAGTGTTGTTTCATTCAACCTCCCAGCAGCACCACGAGGTCAGAAGACTGAGAGGCAGGAGGACTGAGGCTCAGAGGAGCAAAACGACCAGCCAGGGGCACACGGTCAGCTTGGGGCTCCTTCGCACCCCCTGTCATCTTGCTGCCCTGACAGAGTGAGACCTCAGTAATGTCTGCTGATGACTGAATAGCTGAATGGATGGACAGACACACAGATAAAACAACTCTGTCTGCAGCTTCTGGAAACTGCTAAGTGGAAAACTACACATGCATTGCTGTGGGGGGGAGTTAATCCCCCCCCCACCCATGGCACAGATACAGCTGCGCCAAATGGAGCTGGATGCCAAATATTGCCCACCAGCCACAGCCCCCATGGTTGACATCTTCAGGCTCATTAGACTCAGACCACAGCAGCCTCCTGTGCTTCAGTGGAAGTGGTCTGTTCAGACTTCAGAAAGTTTGTTTTCCCACACGCTGCTGCGTGGGGTTCATGCAAGGAGGATGCTGCAGCTGAAGTGAATGCAGGCCCTGTGCTGTCCCCCATGCCCCCCAGTTCCCAGCAGCCGCCCCCCAACCCCAGATGAATGCCTGACTAGACAGTGGGGATTTAACCCTTAGCAGGGTGTTGTGTGACTTTTCCTGACACCCTTGGGACCACTCTGGGAGTTCAGTGCTGCTACCCCAAGCACAGATGGGGAAACGGAGGCAGAGGGGAGTCAGGGGTTAGTAACACTCTCCAAGAGGCTCTATTCGAAGCATGCTTTACGTGCCACCACCAGATCCTCACTCTAGTTCCAGGAGGCCCCCTCAACAAGAGCCCCATTTTTCCTATGAAAAAAAACTGAGGCTCTTGAAGTTCATTAACTCACAAAGGTCACACAGTAGAACCAGGCTTCTGACTCAAGCAGCCTGCAGCTAACCCTCTCACTGTCCAACTGCTGGGAGAGATGGCTTTGCGTCCTGAGCCTGGATGCAAACTGCTTCTATGCAGGACTTTTTTTTTCCTTCTCTACAGCCCCGGCAAAATTGACTGGTCTACAAGGATCATTCAGACGTCCTGGGGTTGGTCAAGGATAACCTAGGTGGCAGTGCAGGAGGTTGAGGGGCAGGGGAGAGTGTCAGCCGGCGGGGGTGGAGGGTGGTCAGTCATGTGAGCAGAGAGAAGAACAGGCATAGAACAGACCCATAGGAGGGCCAAGAGCACTTTGGGGCTGAGAGCACTTTGGGGTCAAGAATACTTTGGGCCAAGAGCACTTTGGGGTCAAGAGCACTTTGGGGCCAAGAGTTGACTTCTGGAATGGGAATGAAGTAGGCAAGTGATGCCTACAGGGTCTGAGCTCCCTGTCCAAGGAGGGACAGGAAGAGGCGGAGACCCCCAAAGGGAAGAGGCCAGGCCGGGGCCCAGCATGGGGCTGGCAACTAGGGTCCCTCCTGGTGTGGGTGGACCAAGCTGTCTGCTGTCTTCATGGGCACACAGGGTTCACATGGCCCACTTTGGGGGGACTGATGAGACAGTTCACTGTGGACAGGCCCCAGGCTGGTGCCCACCCCTCCCTTCAGGCAGGATGGGTGGCAGCTCTGCGTGCCAACCCCGCCGCCACGGACCGGCCAGCACTGCCTTCTTGGGCCCATGCCCTGCGCAGTTTTCACAGGAAGTAGCCTTGCCTACTTATGCAGTCACACTTTCTCTTAAAATTAAGTAGGTCTCAGCGAAGGGAAAGCTGTTCATCAATTCCACACCTTCAAGTTTCCATCATATTTATTGATTCATCCAGTTTTTGCCATGGGGTCCACCATCATGCTTCCAACTCCCATTTACACTCCAGATCCCCACCTTTGGGGACCCTGCTTACTTTACAGGTGAGAGACCAGAGCTTTGGTCCTTTGATTGGCCCTGGGCTGGAATTTCTCCACTTCAACAAGGAGCATGTGCAAGAGGCTGGCAGGACACACAGCCTCTGGGCTTCCCTTCTCACCACTGGTCTCTCGGGGTCCCTGATGATCAGGGTCCAGCTCGACCAGAGCAAGAAGGTGGCACGTGGGGACAGAAATACCACAAGTTCAGGCAAGACTGGCTGAGGGCAAAGTAAAACTTCTGACCCCGAGGTCAAAGGTGACCGGGAATTTCAAGATGGCAGCAGGAAAGCAGGCAACCCTGTGGATCTGCTGAGTGTGGGGTCCTGGCGACCCCACAGGTCACCAGCCCCGGGGTCAGGAGTTGTCAGAAGGATGTGAGTTCAAATCCCTTCTTATTAACTGAATGATGATAGCAGTGATTAACCTCTCCACATTTGGCTTCCTAGTTTATAAAACGAAAAGTATTCATACTAAGATGAAATGGATTGATATTTATCCAAGGTCTTAGTGGAATCCTCAGCACCAAATAGATACCTAATACATCTCCCAGTCTTCCACTCTGTACCCCCAGCAAAGTCATGTGAACAAGGGAAGAACTGAGCCTAATGCCAAACCCACTTGAAGATATTCCAGGTTCTGTAATGGGTTCTAGGTTCACCAATGGCGCGTGGGTTTGAATGATGTTAATGAACAACTGTCCAGCGTTTTAATAGCATATGCTGTAATAAAAAGAGCCTTGAGCAGAAGCCAGAAGCCCCCCATCTGTCATTCCCAATTCCAATCTGATGGCTGAGCTGCAAAGAGATCAGGGGAGACCACAACAGAGGCTGCACAGGAACAAGGCCACAGCCCTCACCCCGGCACCTGCAGAGCGGTGAGAAGACCCAGGCAGGACCACGATGAGGTCTGCAAGGGCTCAGGGCCGGTGGTGTGCACTCATAGTGGCATCATCTCCTCCTCTCCGCCCAGCGCCTTGCGGGGCGGGGTGCACCACAGTTCCGAGTCAGAGGGGAGGGGCCGGCGAGGGGAAACCTCTCTCTTCTAGGCCCCAGAACAAGCTTCGGAGGGGCTCCAGAAGCATCCGCCATGGCAACCTAGAAGCTCCCTGCAGCTGGCCTCTGGTTCTCTGTGAAGTTTAAAATGAAAAGTGTGATATCCAGCCAGCCAGGGGTCAGGCCTGTCTGTTTAGGTCAAAGGATGCTGCAGGAGCATCTATCCTGGGCTTGGGCCCGCGTTAGCCCCTGGGGAGCACATGGTCAATTCCATCAGCATCTGTGCCTGCGTCTAAGCCACCTCCACCCCTGACTCCGTTTCCACCTCTGATCTGCGTCTGCCTCCATTTCTGTCTCCATCTATATCTGTATCTCTCCCTGGACCTCCATCTATACCATCTCCCTCTGTTCCTGAATCTGTATCTTTATCTGCATCATCTTCATCTTATTTCTTTGTGGTTGAGGCTGGAGAATCTGTATGGACCAGATTCAAGTCACGGTCACCACCAGCTTTGTATTTCCGTGTGTGTTAGTTGCTCAGTCGTGTCCAACTCTTTGTGACCCCATGGACTGTAGCCCACCAGGCTCCTCTGTCCATGAAATTCTCCAAGCAAGAATACTGGAGAGGGTTGCTATTTCTTTCTCCAGAGGATCTTCCTGACCCAGGGATTGAACCTGGGTCTCCTGCCTTGCAGACAGATGCTTTACAATCTGAGCTACTAGGGAAGCCCATAGCTCAGTTGGTGGAGAATCTGCCTGCAATGCAGGAGACTCTGGTTCGATTTCTGGGTTGGGAAGATCCCCTGGAGCAGGGAAAAAGCTACCCACTCCCGTGTTCTGGCCTGGAGAACCCCCTGGACTGTACAGTCCATGGAGTCGCAGAGAGTTGGACAAGAATGAGTGACTTTCGCTTGTGTTTCTAGAAGATATTAAAAATTTGTACCCCAAACTCCGTCACTTTATTTCTAAGCAAGTAGCCTCACTACTCTTTTTCAATAGGCCAGGAATTCCAAGGCTATGAATAGGTGACAAATGTCTGCATTTTCTCACCTCTTGACTTTGGATTTCCCCGCTCTGTGAAGGAACAATACTCCTACGTGGGGGATCTTCTGTCATCTTCTGAAAAGATGACAAAGATAAGATATAGAAGTTTATGTAAAATATACATATTTTTTGAAATTTATTATTAGTTTTTGAATCTCCCAAGTCTCAGTTGAGTTTGGGCTCACATACAGAGATCAGTCTATGATCTAAGCGCTAGGATGCTATTATGGGCAAAGCCTCTCTGCTCAGCTGTTTAATTTTAAAACATGAAATCAGATGGAACTTGTCCAATAAATGCACTGAGATTTAAGGAAGCAGCCAGATTCTTTTTTAAAAAGTGAAATAACATTTAAATAGGTTGCGTTTCCCCATGGGTCACTGCCATCCTAATAGTTTTTGAATATTCTTTTCTCCCTGGGTTGCCGAGACTGAAGGTGTAAACCTTGGAGCAAAGCGTGTCTCTGGGCTGCCTCAGGGGGAAGGGCCAGCCTCTCTTTCTCCTGCACAGTAATTTTGAGCACAGAGGTCATATTTAAATTCTGGCTTTGCCCCTTCCTGCTGAGTGGTCTTGGGCAAGTCCCTTCCATTCTCTGCACCTCACGTGTGCTCCCTGTCTTCAAGGAGTTGTGGGCCAGAAGGAGACAGACCTGAAAGCAGGAGTCACGGGAGGGACGAGGTGATCACGGGGGCTGCGGCCAAAGAGGAGACGCAACCAAGGCTGCCGGCGTGCTGCTCACGGACAGGCCAACTGAGTCCACCAGCTCTTCTTTATAAATGGTCATCGCCATTCTCATCATAATCATCTCATCTCTTGCCGCCAAAGGTCCATATAGTCAAAGCTATGGTTTTTCCAGTAGGCTTGTATGGTTATGAGAGTTGGACCATAAAGAACTGATGCCTTCGAACTGTGGTGCTGGAGAAGACTCTTGAGAGTCCCTTGGACTGCAAGGAGATCCAACCAGTCCATCCTAAAGGAGATCAACCCTGAATATTCACTAGCAGGACGGATGCTGAAGCTGAAGCTCCAGTACTTTGGCCATCTGATGGGAAGAGTTGACTCACTGGAAAAGACCCTGATGCTGGGAAAGACTGAAAACAAAAGGATAAGGGAGTGGGCACAGGATGAGATAGTTAGCATCGCCGACTCAATGGACATGAATCTGAGCAAAGTCCAGGAGACAGTGAAGGATCGGGAGGCCTGGTGTGCTGCAGTCCATGTGGTCGAAAAGAGTTGGACACGACTTAATGACTGAATAAAACCATTCTCATCATACCCTGACCATCCCACATCCACATTTTAATGACTTTCATTTGCATTCACGTAAATCATCTCTTTGAGAACAGAGACTGCTACCCAGCTCAGGATTCAGAATTGTCACTCAGACTCGTGGGGACCGCTATGACCACGGGATCCTCTTCCCCAGACAGAGATGCAAGGCACAAGTTACTAAGCCCTGTGAGGCCTTGTTCGACTCTTTGCTTTAAACCTCTCACGTTCCTTTTGAGGGACAGGTAGACCTCCAGAGCCTAGAGGCCATCTCCTCACTTCTGACGGTGCTCTTCATGACAACCCCAGCCCCTCCGGGCTACCTCGCGAGGGAAGGAGCAAGGATACACGCAGTGCATTTGGGCCAAGCGTCCATCTCGAGTCCACAGGCAGAGTTCAGGCTCCTCAGACACCCAGGCTGGCTGCTGGGCCCACGCTTCCTTCCCGGGAGAGCCGGGGGTGACTGTTCTCCTGATGTAATTACAGCGAAATTAAGAAAATCACTAACCCTACTGTCAGGCGCATAGTTAATTTGAGAATCTTAATTGTGTCTTAGTGGGGGAGGATCTCCCCGGTCGAGATGAGACATACTTTAAAAAGAAAGTAAGAGAAAGAGGGGAGAACACAGCTCCAGATTCCTTCAGTCCCAAGGCTCAGAGACACAGTCAAACAATGAAAAGATCCTCTTTTGTTGGGAGGATGCTGGGGTGCAGAGAAGTCTACTGTCTGGCATTGGGCTTTGGTACATGAATTTTGGTATATTCGCCGCAGAGGGAGGTGCCCAAGCCACTGTGCCCTACGAGGCCAACCTTCAGTTCTGGCCACTAGCACCAGCCTAGTGCCTGAGACTCTGATGGTCCAACCGCACACAAATCCCACTGAAAGCAAGGATTTCAGGAGGGTGGCGATGGCCGGCTCCCCACCCACTTGCTCCTCCCGCTAGAACACGCCAGAGTGCCCCTGCCACCTTCCCGTCTTATCTGTGTGCCACCCAAGCCAGGAGGGAATCACAGCAGAAAACCATCTCTCAAAACTCTTCCTGTCTGTGCACTTATCTGCCTTTTTTTTTTTTTTTTTTTTTGATTTAAAACAAAATTTCCGGTGGCCCTCTGACTTCTGCATTTCATGGCAAGGAACTTTCTGAAAAGAGGACAGCAGACCTTCCTGATTGTGAACATTCACTTTATACCCCTCTGCTTTTTACAAAAGACCTGCATTAGCACGTGTTTTAGCTAGCTGAAACCTATCTGAAGAGGACTTCTGTTTTTATGGGAGGGAAAAAAAAGGTGATAAGTGAAGCTAACATTCAGTATGTGTCTTGCAGCAAGGTATTAGGGGCAGTGCACCGTCCCCCTTCCCCCAAGCAGCAAGAGCAACTCCCCTAGTCTCCTTGCCCAGAGACCACACTCAGCCTCTCAGCACAGAGCCGCCAGAGCTGTGAGCCGCGTCTGTCAGCCTCTGCCCATTACCTCCACGTACTGATAGTCCATGCATGTTAGCAAGATGCGCCCTAAGGTAATGGCTCCTTCGCATTATGCCATTTTGACTTGGGAAAGTTTTCGTAGAATCACTCTGCTCTGGGACAGAGGAGTAACCTGTATGGGGTCTGGATCTGGCCCTCACACTAGGCAGCAATCGGGGAAGTCACTTCCCCTGACGACCCTCAGTTTTACCCCTCTGTGCAATGGGATCACAGAAGCACCACCTCCGTGGGTCGTGTAGGGATGAGCTGTGCTGGTTCTTGACTGTGGAGCTCACAGAGCTCGCCCCAACAGTGGCTGGGCTGGTGACTGTGAACGAACGGAGAAATCCAACCCGGGACTTTCCGGAGGTGATGGTGCAACTTGCGTGACCCTCGGTGGGCACCCAGCCAGGCAGTGAGGTCACTGGGGGTCAGGCTCTTGCAGGGATGCTGGGATGCTCCTGGACGGTGGGCAGCAGGACGGCTTCCCCCACTCGGTGGCGCTGGGTGCTGGCAAAGGGAGGAGCCACCTGGTTTACAAAGTTCTGCAGTCCCAGATCTCCCAGAGCCTCAGACTCCTCATCTGACAACAGAAGCAACCCCACGGGGCTGTGGGGAGGGCTGGCTAAGACCCTCCTCGGGGGAAGCAGGGCAGGGTGAGAGGCACAGCAGGCCTTTCATCACCATCACCCTCCTTCCTCTCCATCCTTCGTGGACCAAACAGCCCGACCGAGGGAAGAAGGCATGTCGGAGCACGGAGGGTGGGGAAAGACAGTGGGCCATGGGGCCCTCCACGCTGAGACCTCCGCCACTGCTATCAGCCATGTGGCGCTGCTGTCTCTCTGTGCCACTCTGACCCTCAGTGTCCTCTTCTGCAGAATGCCAGTAGGCACTCACAGCATCTGGGTTTGCAATAGATCAGGTCACGTGTGTAACGACAAGAGCCCCTGCTCAGGTTGTGTTAGACCCTCCCACTACGTGTGGGTAACTGCGCGAACTAGCCCGATGAGCAGGCCCTCTGAACCGAGGCCAGAGCTCAGTGGTGCTGGACAGGTAGGCCTGGCCTGCCTGACAGAGCCCAGCTGTGCCTGCAGCCACGGGATGTCCACAGCCCCTCGGACCCCGCCCTGAGGACCAGGCCCCTCCCGGTGGCCACCACCCTCTGCCTGGCTCCCCGGCCAGGCCCCCCTTCCAGCCGCGGCCCTTCCACTCACGCCCACTTCCTTTCTGTGGCTTTGGCCTTTTCAAACGTGGCCCATGAATAATGAATCCCTGTTATAAATTTAGAAAACGTCCTTTCTCCCTGCAAGTTGGCCTTTCTCTTTATTTTTATCATGCTGGTTTGTAAGAAAGCGAATCTCTTGGAAACTCATTTTTCTCTCAACTGATTATTCTGACGGCCAAAATTAAGTTGCTAATTTTACAGCGTCTGTGTGGAGCTCCACTGGCTTTCTGCCCCACCCCACGCCCCCATCGGGGGTCAGGGAATGAGCGAGGAGGGCCCCAGTAGCTTTCCAGAAAGTTCTAATTCCTGGGGGCTGGGTGGGGAGATGGGAAGGGAAGGGGCCTTGGAGTCAGACACCGATGGGAATCCTCACAGCCTGCTTCCTGGGCGGGCTGGGCAGGCATCTATCTCACTTCTCTGGGCTTTGGGTCTCTTATTTGAGTAACACAGGAGAGGACATTCTTTGCAGGCTTCCTGAGAGCTTTGTGATGTAAGGATGCATGGATGGGTGGTGATGTTGGCACAAAGTGGGCCCACTGCTTCTGTCTCCCCATTTATACTGCAAAATTCACAAGACACTAGACTCTTCTGGAACATTCTCAAGAGAGGTCCAAATTCCCTCCCCATCCACTCTCTCCTGCAGGGCTTTAGGAGCTGACCTGTCCCTCCCAGGTCCTCTGAGGCTGGGCCTGCTCCCTCTGTGGCCAGGCCTCACCCCCTCTTCCTTGCTTTGCTCTGCCAGGCCTGGGCGGGTGCCAAGGACACAGGAGAAGGCCGGGCATGGGGACTACCCTCCCAGGCTTCTCATCCCCTGGGGGCAGCAGGGTGAGACAAGCAGAGGGGATGCCCAGGAACTCGCCAGGCCCTGAACTACAAGGGGCAGGGGCCCAACCCCCTTTGCTGTGCTCCTGTCTGCTTCCTCAAGGCCCATCCTCCCCCTCTGTCAAGGTCGGTGCCAGCCTGGTGACTCAGCCCTCGTTAATTCAGGCCCTGGCCCTCCTCTTGTCCTGGCTAAGTGTGCAGTGGCGTTGGTCCTCGGTGCTCTGCAACCTCAGGCTTCCCTTGCCAGCTGCTCCACCCCACCCCACCCCCACACACCCCTCTCCAGCCCACCAGCTGCCACACACTTAGGCTCCAAGGGTTTCAAGAACTAGGCCTGGCCTCACGCCTCACCACCAGCCCTGACCCAGTCCTAGGACCTTAGACCCAGTGCTCAGCACAGCTCCCAGCCAGTGTGAATGAATCTGAACGATGAGCCTGTTACCATGAAGACCTCATTGCTGGGCTCTTTGTGCAAATGGGAGGCTGCGCCACACTGTGGTCAAGGCTGCAGCCTCTCTACTCAGACCCCAATCTAACCCCTAACTGGCTGTCTGGACTTCCCAAGTCACTTAGCCCCTCCGTAAAATGGAGAGAATGCAAGGTGATGTTAAAAACCGACCTTAAAGTTCTTCCCTGTGAGTGTTAAATAACTCACATGGAAAGAATCAGCACAAGGCAAATACTCAATAAATTATGATAATGATGGTGGTGATGATGGTGATAACGGTGGTGATGGTGACCATGGTGGTGGTGGTGATGGTGGTGATGGTGGTGACGGTGGTGATGGTAGTGATGATGATGGTGGTGATGATGATGGTGGTGGTGGTGGTGGTGGTGATGGTGGTGGTGATGGTGGTGATGGTGATGGTGGTGGTGATGATGATGGTGGTGGTGATGATGATGGTGGTGGTGATGGTGGTGGTGATGATGGTGATTATGGTGGTCATGATAGTGGTGATGTTGGTGATGATGATGGTGGTGATGGTGGTGATGGTGGTGACAATCGTGATGGTGATGAAGGTGCTGGTATGACATATTGGGGGAAGGTAAAGGACCAGTGTTACTAAGGACCTTGATGTGCCAGATGCTGTGCCAGCTGTTTTACAACCAAGTATCAAAGCTCTGAACTTACTAAAGCCCCAATTCCCTGGGTGACCCCAGTAAAGCACCCAAGCTCTCTGGGGTTCAGACTCTTTCCTGGGTCCCTTGGTCTGAAACATGTTCACGATGGTGTCAGGCAACTCAGATAAGGAAGCTGAGAATCAAGAGTAAAGTGTTCCTGTTGAGCCAGAGCCTGGGCCCAGCATCAGAACCATGGACACCACTGGCATCACCGTTCCCTCCCCGTCTCAGTTTCCCGATCTGCGCCACAAGGCTGCTGACGTCCATAGTCTGCCCGACTCTCCAGCTGCGCTGTGAGCCAACGGCCCGATGCAGTAATCTGTTTCCAAGGTGAACAGGGAATACTCAGGCTTGGGTGGGTGGGGGTGTTGAGGAGGGACTCTGCAAACCTGTGACCTGTGCTGGGACAACATTTGCCCTCACGACAACAGCCGTTCCCATTTAATGGATGACAAACTGAGGCCCAGAGAAGGGGGTGGCGAGAGCTGCCCAAGGACACTCAGCTGTTTGGGGCAGAAGTCTGCCCCAGGTCTCCCTCTGCTCACGTGGATTAGAGGAGGGTGTCTGAAAGGCAGCCGTGGACGCTGCCCTGAGGGCTCGGCGCTGCCCCTGTGGCCGGGCGTCTGCGCTCCTGACTCCTGAGGCGTGCGTTTCTCATCTTCCGCATTTTTGACTCAAGTCTGTTGGGTCCACTCTGTGCAATCTTGTGTGATCCTTGTACAGGGAGGGCCTTTCCCAAACTGCTGTAAGCTGGATGTGAGGCCCGGTGCCTGGATTGGGGGCTCTGAGCTCTCGCCTCTCCCAGCACAGTGAGGGCAGCCTCCCCGCTTCTTCTGTTTGCTTTGGACGCCGAGCGGCTGTGTTTGCTGGCTGACTGCACTCGGGAGCCCTCAAAGGAGGTAGAAGGCCATCTCGCGTCATTAACGGCCCAGCCTGAGCAGGCAGCCTGGGGTCCTGGGACCAGCACGACGCTCAAGCCGAATGGACTGTGATCTGAATCCCAGCCTACTGCTAGGCAGCTGCGTGACCTGAGGCAAGTTGCACAGCCTCTCTGAGTTCCCGACTGCCTGATGGGGCTCCACCACAGCCGCGTGAGATTGCCTTGAGGTTGAGGGAGGAGGCACACTTCAGGGCTCGGCGTGCCCTTTCCTGACTCCTCAAGGGGCCACTGCCGGGGCTAAAACATGCTCACTTGTGCTTGGCACAGACCAGGGGCTCAGGGAAGGGGACTGCCCGTGGCATCCACTGTCCTTCCAAAGCCGGAGTTTCCTTTGTCGGCACCAGAAGTGGGAGGAGGTCCCTTGCTGGGCGGTGGTTGTGCATACACCACTGTGGTCACCAGAGCCCCCCGCTTCACAGTCCCTGGGGATACATCCACACACACAGACTCTCCTGCGAGCAAGGCCAGGCCAGCCTGGGTATTCCTGCTTTTCAGACGAAGATCCTGAGCTCCCAAGAGGCACAAAGACTTCCCAGACCCCCAGCTGGTCAGGGCTGGAGAAAGACTCTGGCTTGGGCCTGGGAAAGTCCAAACACCAAGCTCGGCCATCTCTCCAGGGTCAGTGGGCACATCCCAGTGCTAGCTGGAGCCAGGGAGGGGACCAGGAAGGGGGACGGGGGCCAAGAGGGGCAGCCTCAGAGAAAGCTGGAGGAGACCACAGCCCGACAGAGACCTGGCCCAGATTCCCCACGCCGGCCCCGCTAGGAAGCAGGTCATGGGGGCTGAAGCCAGCCGGGAAGGCCCGCCCCCCAGACCTCAGCTGACGGCAGCCCCATCCCTGACCTGGGAGATTAGCTTTAAAAGACACGAGTGCAGGGCAGTGCACGTGGAGGGGATGTGAGGTAACACCTACTGAGCCCAAACCACGTGCTGGGCATCTCCCCACAGGCACTCAGACCTCTCGCTGAGCAAGACGGGACTGCACCCATTTTGCAGGTGGCGAAACCGAGGCTCAGAGAGGCACGGGGAGTTAGAGGGTCACACGGCTCGAAGGAAGCAGGTACGATCTGAGCCCAGCCTCGCCTCACTCCCAAGTCCTCCCTTTCTGCCGCGTCTCCTGTTACTCCACTGGATCCCAGGACCCCCTGGGGCCCGAATCAGTGCCGATCCCAGCAGAGACAAAACCCAGTAGTTTCAGCATCTCATCTGGGTAAGCAAGGTCACGGTGCCGAGGCTGGGTTATGGTCCACGAGGCCACACCGCCTCCAAGTCCACTGCCCCTGGCCTGTGGGACCCTGAGCCAGCCTCCTAACCTCACCTGACAAACAGGGATAACAGAAACAGTGCTGCCTTGGATGTGGGTGTGGGGCTTGGATGAGCTACCGTGCATGCAGAAAGGGCTCAGAGGAGCTTGATAAAAGGACTTAATAAATGCTAAATAAACACCAGCTGTTACTGTTTGCATCCTTTTACAGATGCAAACATGGAAACCCAGAGAGGTTGAGTGACGTGAGCAAGGTCACACAGCATCACGCTGTGTGCGTGCGTCCCACTCTGCGGCCCTGTGGACTGCGGCCCCCAGGCTCTTCTGTCCATGGATTCCTCAGGCAAGAACACTGGAGTGGGCTGCCATGCTCTCCTCCAGGGGGTCTTCCCAACCCAGGGATGGAACAAGCATCTCGTATGTCTCCTGCACTGGCAGCAGGTTCTTTATCACTCGCGCCACCTGGGAAGCACCACGTAGGATCAGCAAGAGTGAAATCCAGACAGATCTTCATCACAGCGGCTGCTCTGCATTTATTCAGTCAACAAGCATGACATGAGTGCCTACCGTATGCCACACCCTGCCCTGGCGCCTGGCTATCCGGGGCCGCCAGCATGCAAACTGCAGCTGCTATGTCTGCCCTCAGGGAGGACGTGCCCTCGTGGGGACCTGGGATGGACGCGGCAGGTCTGATTCACAGTCATGTGCAGGAAAGCACGTGACCAGGGTGCAGAGTGGCTGTGGGAGCAGAGGCAAGGGTGCCCCACCCTACCACGGCCTCAGGGGCACTCAGGACCACGGGCAGCCTCCTGGGGGCTGTGTGCTCACAGCTTGCTGCTGGTGCTCACTGCCCCTCCACACCGGCTGTGCCCCACCCCACCGACCCCTCCACATGGCTCTGGAGCCCACGTTCACCCTGCCCAGTCCACACACTGCCCAGCAGGACCTCTGAGGGCTCGAGAGCCGGAGTATGGGGACAACTCTCGAGCATCACCCTAGTGATGGGAATCCCTGGTGGCTCAGACAGTAAAGAATCCTCCTGCAGTGCAGAAGACCCAGGTTCAATCCCTGGGTTGGAAAGACCCCCTGGAGAAGGGCATGGCAACCCACTCTAGTATTCTTGCCTGGAGAATTCCATGGACAGAGGAACCTGCTGGGCTACAGTCCATGGGGTCACAGAGTTGGACACAGCTGAGCGACTAACACTCCCACTTCCCAGGGACAGACCATAACTGCCTCCTTTTCATGTTAATAAGGTGACTTTTGGAAGGACCCTGGGTCACCTAAGGATGTGGGCTGCTGCCCAGTGAAGCTGACGCTTGTTTGGAGGGTTGGAATTTTCCATCCTCACCCCACCCCCATCACCTCCAGGGAGTGGAGTGGGCTGGAGGTTGAATCAGTCAGCTGATGGCCAATGATTTAATCAATCGTGTCTATATAATGAAGCCTCCATAAACCAGCCCCCCCAAAGGACAGTGTTCTGAGAGCTTCCAGGTGGTGAACCCATCAAGGTGCAGGGAGAGAGGAGCCTAGGGTGCTTGGACACTGCAGCCCCTTCCTCAGGCCTTGTCTTGAGGATCTTTTCCATCTGACCAGTCCTGAGTTTTATATCTTTTATAATAAACCAGTGGTACAGTAAGTACAATGTTTCCCTGGGTTCTGTGAGCCACTCTAGCAAATTAATGAAACCCAAGAAGGGGACCTCCTCCCCCTCCACCCCCTGCCGATCTGTAGTTGGTCAGTCAGAAGCTGGTGTCAAAAGTTGCGCAGTCTGGTGGGTTCAAGCCCTTCCCCTGTATGGTCTGATGCTATCTACAGGTAGACAGTGTTGGAAATGAGCTGCACGGTAGGACATCCACCTGGTGTCGAGAACCATTTGGTGTTGGGAAGAATCCACACTCCAGAATTGGTGTCAGCAGCACAATTACTCTGAGACACAAGGGTCTCCTGGGGGCTCAGAAGACAGAGGGTGTCCTCTCATCTCCTGGGGGCTCAGAAGACAGCAGGGTGTCCTCTCATCTCCTGGGGGCTCAGAAGACAGAAGCACAGGCCGCGGGCAGCACGGGTCACACATCCACAAACACAGTGGGGTCTTTTAACATGAGGTGGCCAGTGACGTGGGTGCCACTGGTGGTCCCTCTGTAATGGAGCAGGGCTCTGCGTGGCCTTTCCAGGACAGACTCCCCTGCCATGTCCTGTGCCTGCCTCTTGTCTATAAGGGAACCAACATCAGACAAAGGAAAGATTTAGTCAGAGGGTGAGAAAATGCGGAAGCAAAGGAAACCAGTCAAACAAGACAAAAGAACGGTTTAGCCGCTAAGCAAAGTCAGGGACCTTTATTTTTCTTCCCAACGCTTAGAGATCATGTTCTAACCACATCCTGTGAGCAGTGTTACAGAGACTGAAACCCCACCAGGTGGAAGAACTTAGCTACACGATGATCAGACTGTCGCCATGACATGAAATGGCCACAGTTCTGAGATCTGGCCTCAAGAAACAAAATCAACCCTGGAACTAAAGGAGATGGCTTTGGTTTTGCCCTCTGCTCACCTTTTGCTATGCAGCCTGGTGCCTAACAGGCCACGGTGGGTACCAGTCTGTGGCCCAGAGACTGGGGATCCCTGGTGTATACCATGTGGATGGGGGGAAGCGGGACACATGGAGACAACTACCCCTTCTTCCCAGCCTGATTTCCCAAACTCTGAGGCTTAAGCTGACCCATGGGGCCCCAGTCAGAGCCCCATGACCCACTCGCTGTGGGACCCTCCCAAAGACAGCACAGCTGCGGCCCCCACCATGGGTCCAGGCAAGCTCTGGGAGCTGGAAGTACTCCCTGGGTGACAGCAAACCAGGCTGGCCAGACTGAAAGAGTTGGCCAGAAAGGTAAATCGATGGTGCAGACCCAGTGCCCTCCCCCGAGGACGTGGCAGACATCACTAATCAATCACCACGCTGTCACTGAAACCGCGTTTATTTCAGCGTCTCTCCCAGCTCAGAGTCCAGGCACCAGACGACCTGTTAATAAATTACCTTTGATGCTGAAAACCCTCACCCCCTCTAGGCTGCGCCGCTGGGAAGACAGCTCACGACTTGCTGGAGAGCAAGCCTCTCTGTCCTGGATTCTTCCTCCTCTGTCCCTGGTTGGAACTGGGCCGTGCCCAAGGTCTACAAAGAGGAATTTTCACAGAATCACGGCAAGCCTGGGAAATCATACCGTTCACCGTGACCCCGAATTAAGACACAGAGCGCACACAGCCAGCATCGCTCGGGGCCGGAGCTGCTGGGGCTTAATTGAGAGGAGGTGGCACAGAGGTGGCGAGCCAAGCAGTATGGGGCTGGGACAGGGGAGTCGAGGCTCTGAGCCTCGAAGGCGACTCTGAGCTCCCGAAATGGGCCAGACCCTCACAGTAAGCAGAGTCTCGTGGAAGCTGGTATTAGCAGACGGTCTCCCCACAGGCTGGCAATCCCCAGACAGCGGAAAGGGCAGAGGCCAGCGGACTGCCGCCTGGTCTCTCCAACCCAGGCAGGTGAGAGAATTTTTGCAGCTCCGTTCTCGTAGCCTTCCCGTATAATTTACATCGCAGCCAACAAGCCACCGCCCAGGTATCTGTGCTGGAGGATATTCTCGGGGCAGCCTGGACAGGGGGCAGGAGTCTCAGGTTCAAGATCACATTCTGCCTCTCCCCACAGGGACCTTGGGCGTGCCAAGGCCTCTCCAAGCCTCCATCCCTTCCCCTGAAAGATGGGGCAACTTGGCCCTCAGGTGAAGATCGTTCTGATGAAGGAATGTCCGGGGACCTGGGAAAGCAGAGCTTCAGTTATTCCTGAGAGATGACTCCTGCTGCGTCTGACATCATGGGCTTCTTGTGCAGGGAGAGGTCACGCCGGGGCCCCTCGTGTGCGTGTGCAGAAGGTAAGTCACCCAGCCCCAGCCGGCAGGGGAGGGAGGCGGGGCTTTGTGCCCCCTGAGCTGGTCCTTGGTGAGGTGGGTGGTGGGGAGAACCTCCCCCTCCCAGGGGACCAGGGAGCATCCAGGCCAGACTGTAACCTCAGCATCTTCCCTCTGGGGTTTGTAAGGGGCTTGAACTGTTGTCTTTCAGCCACTCAGTCGTGTCTGACTCTTTGCGACCCCATGGACTGTAGCCTGCCAGGCTCCTCTGTCCGTGGGATTTCCCAGACAAGAACACTGAACCAGGTTGTCATGTCCTACTGCAGGGGACCTTCCTGACACAGGGACTGAACCTGCCTCTCCTGCACTGGCCGCCAGACTCTTTACTGCTGAGTCACCAGGGAGGACCCAAGGGGTTGAACAGCCACGTCCAAAAGATGTGTCTGAATCCTAATCCCTAGAACCTGTGAGTGGGAACTTATTTGGTGGGGTAGGGGGGGGGGGGTGGCGAGGGGAAGGTCTTTGCAGATATAAGCTAGTTAAGCATCTCAGGACAAGATCATCCAGCATTATCCGAGAGAGTCTTAAACCTTATGACAAGTGCTCTTATAAGATGCAGAAGAGGAAACATGCAAGGAGGCGGCCATGTGAAGACAGAGCCTGGAGTGATGTGGCCACAAGCCAAGGACATCGGGGGTCACCAGAAGCTGGAAGAAGCAGGAAGCATCCCCCCGCTACAGCCTTCAGAGGGAGCCCAGTCTTGCTGACACCTTGCTCTCAGACATCTGGCCTCCACACCATGAGAGAAGTCCTTTTTAAGCCCCCAGTTTGCAGTGACTTGTTCCCTGGGACACTGATGCAGTCTTAGTTATTGGGGGGGATCTCAGCTTGGCCAGGAGGGGATGGTTCAGCCCCAGGTCCTCAGGAAGCACAGGCAGGGAGGCCCCTGGATGGGACCTTCTCGTGAGAAAAGGGGCTCCACCCTGGTGACCCTGCTCGGGGCCAGGGGGGTCCTCAAGGAGGAGGCTAAGTCCAGCCCTGAGTGCGGTTGAGGCCGGAAGACCCTCTGAACCCAGGTCCTCCGGCTCTGCCGACAGCCGCCTCCAGGCCCACATGGACTCAGGGCAATGTATTGTGGCCCCTAAAACGGAGCAGGACTCATTTTCAACTGCTGGGAACAGCATTTAGGAAAAAGCCTCAAGAATGCTGGGGAGCCTGCTGTTATGCGCCCACGGAGCCCCAAGCGATTCAGTGGAAAACAAAAGAGACTTTTCTTCCCGGGAGCGGGGATCCAAGGTCGTGGGGAGGTGCCCTCGAGGGCGCTGTGGAGCCCGGTAGCCAGCGTGAGTCATCAGGCAGCGGCCAGGATGGAGACCGTGATGCAGGCAACGATGGGGCTGCAGGTGTGGTGGGTTTAAGGGACGCACTCCCTGGGGCCGAGCTGCCACAGCCCAGCCCTGGTCCTGAGCCGTGGGCCTCCCCGCTCTAAGCATCCTTCCGGACCCTCCCCAACACCAGCCTTTCAACCCGGTATCTGCTCTTTGTCTTCTGCGTGCTCAGTCACTTCAGTCGTGTCTGACTCTTTGCAGCCCCATGGACTGTAGCCCGCCAGACTCTTCTGTCCATGGGATTCTCCAGGCAGGAATGCTGGAGTGGGTTGCCATGCCCTCCTCCAGGGGATCTTCCCGACCCAGAGGTCAAACCCACGTGTCTTACATCTGCTGCACTGGCAGGCGAGGTTTCTTTTTTGCCACTAGGGTCACCTGGGAAGCCCTTCCTCTGCCTGTTCTAGGTCTCACCTAGTCTGGCTCCCCTGGGCCCAGGGCAGGCCCCTAGAGGCTTCCCCCACCTGCCTCCCTGGATCTCACAGGCTGTCTGCATGGAAGCTGCCCTTCCCGGAGGGGCTGGCTGTGGGGCCACCCACCCTGCCCTCCACCCCCAGCTCCCCGCCTCCACTGTGTCCACACCAAGGCCCGAGTAGGAAGACCTGGAGGCCAGCCGACCCCTTGACCTGTTTCCCAGCTGGTGTTCTCCATCGTGAAGAAAGAGGGACAGCAGGCTGGGGGTTGTAAAGGCAAAGCTGGGGGAGGAAACTTCTTGTGGGGCTCGACAGAGGCTGTGTAGAGGAAGGGGGCTCTGTGGGGCCAGGCTGGACCCCCATGTGATGGACAAGTCGGGGGACGGCCCCCCAGGCTCTGGGCTGGTGAGACCCCGGTGCTCCGCCTGCAGCCCATCCTGCCCAAGGCAGCTGTGTTCCCAGGGACTCGGGGTCCCTGTAAGAGCAGGACAGGGCTGTTCACGGCGATAAAAGTGATGAGCGGGTCTCACCTGGAGATGGGCGAGGGGGTGCTGTGAGGACCCAGAAAGGCAACGGGGGTGCTCAGGTTTCCCACAAGGCTCTCAGGAGTTTGTGCCCATGGGGAGGTCCAGCCTGGGGCCAGAGTCCTGCGTCACTTGCTCACTCATTCATTCAACAAACACCCCTTAAGCACTCAGCTCGTGCCCGTATGGGAAACAAGTCAGCCAGGCTCCACACTTGGGGAGGGGCCCCCCTTGCAGCCGGAGTGGCAGACAATACATACACACACACACACACACACACGCTCACGCACACACACAGGTGCACAATGCATGCACACACGTGCACACACACGCGCACACACACGTGTGCACACACACACAAGAAAGGAAGAGGGGACCCGCAGAGGGATGGGGTTGTGTGCAGCGAAAGCTGACATTTAATCTGTAACGTCCCTTTCAGCTCAGCATCCTCTCATTTAAAGATAGCATCATCTGGTGTTTTTTTCCTTTTGAATGAGATGAGAGTGGAGGAGGTAAAAAGGAGAAGAAAATCCCGCAGGGGTGCGAGCAGCAAGCGGGCTGAGGACTGAAAGCCTCCTCTTTCCACACTGTCATCAGCGCTTTCTAGCCAAAGCCTTTTAGATCTCATGGGGCCACACTCCTGTCTGTTCCGCAGATCTCACTAAAGCAGGCTTCCCCGAGACCGTGTTCCTTCCCACGGCAAGGCCATGGTAATCCCATCCAGCCGCTCCGTCTCGGCTCCATCAGAAAGAGAACTCGTGAAATATGAGGAAGATAAAGTTGATACAGTGCAGGCCTCGCTGGTTTCCGACTCGGGAAATATGGGGGGGGTGTGAGTCGTGTGACAGCGGCGGCCTCTGTAGGGGAAACAGAGAGGTAATTCTCGCACACCTGAATCCATCCCCTTGGAAAACACGCTTGGAGGAGCGCAACTTGCCAGCGGGTGAGTCCCCGCGAGTGGATGGTAGGGGCCTTGATAACTCTGAGACGCCTCTTATCACGTGTTGATTTTCACTGCGCTGTGTTTTCTAGGAAACACCAGAGAAGTGAAGGAAGGCAAAAGCCCCTGAGTGCTTGAAAAAGAAAAAAAAGCTGGGAAGTAACGTCTGTGGATATAGAACAGCCTGACTTTCTGACTTCCAGAAACGCTCCTTCCGCAGTCAGTGGGATTCAACGTGTTTGGCTTCAGTTTCCCAACTGTGGGGACTCAGGGAGCCTCCCTTTATTAAGGGACTGACAGACGCGTAAAAGAGAAGATGTTCGGGAGATGGTTGGCCTGTGACCCGGCCTGTAGTAAATGCTCGATAAGTCTAAATTTCTCTTTACCCCGGAGGCCCCGCCTCTGATAAATGAAAGGTTTGCATTAGACTATCTCAAAGTCCCACAGTTCTGAGAATCCAGGTGGAAAAAGTTCTGTTTAGACTTGATTTCCAAGTTATTTTCAGAGACTTCTCTGGTGGCCCAGTGGTTAAGAATCCGCCTTCCAAGGCAAAGGGACAAGGGTTCAGTTCCTGGTCGGGGAACTAAGATTCCACATGCCACGGGGCAGCGAAGCCCTCGTGCTCCAACTACTCAGCCTGCGATCTGGAGTCTGCACCCCGCAGCAAGACAGAGGCCAGCACTGCTCAAGGAAGAACCCGGATGCCAAAAGTAAGGCCCGATGCAGCCAAGAACGAGTGAATGAATAAATGAATTCATATAAAACAATTATTTTCATATTTACCTTAGTGGAAAACACTACCAATAATGTCTATCTTTCACTCACTTATCAAAAACACATACACACATCAAGGACCTGCCGTGAGCCAGGTACTCTTCAACCTCAGTTCACTGGACCTTTCTAGAACCATGAGGCCAATAGAGCAGCTGATACAAGAGGCCCGGAAAGTCCTGAGGGCATGTTGCAAATGGGTGGGGTCCATTGCAAATGGGTGGGTCCATTCCCCCACTTGAAGGCCCATGCCTGTATTTCTCGCCCGGCTAGCACATGGTAAGGACTGCATCAGAAGATACAAGGTCCAGGCGGTTCCAAGTGCTTTTCAAACGAGCATCTCATTTTCCACCATCTACCCCTGCAAGAGGGGGTTGCCTAAGTGCCTACATCTGCATTTCACAGACAAGAAACTGAGGCTGGGAGCTCTACAGGGCCATGGCTGCGCCCAGGGGAGATGCGTGTGGTTCTCTCCAGTCCCTTCCTGTCCAGAGCTGCCTGGGGAGGGCTGTCGCTGGTGAGGGCAGGCCCTGCCCATCTGGCCACGGCTGGTTGTGCCAGGCCTGGACACGGGCCCTCAGTGAACGGGTCATCTTCTCCCTCCTGGGAATTTGGAACTAGGCCTGGAGAAGCGGGCTGGAGTGGGGCCTCTGAGCTGTTCTCTGATAAGGACTCTGGTTGGAGGCTGCCGTGATGAGTGGGTCTGTGGAGCAGACCGAGCACCCAGCTGCGGGGCCAGCAGGGGAAGAGGCGTCCTTAGACGGAAAAAGGGGGGAGAAGGTGTCTGATGAAGTGGGGAGTGGACAGGCCCAGTCCCGCCCCACTCCACGATGCTCGCCCCCCAGTACCGTCTGCCCGGCCCCGCCCCCATAGCACCATCCTCGCCCCCATAGCACCATCCTCACCCCTCAGTGCTGTCTGCCCCTGGGATCAGGAGTATGTCTGATTTCCGACTACCAGCCTCACTGTACTTAAGTCAAACGGAGGCAGTTTCTATTTTGCAACCTGCAGAGCTCTGACTGGGACACACCATGGTTCCCCCTCGGCTCTTTCTGCTCCAGACACTGAAGAATTACACTCCAGGAGAGAGAGCCAGAGAGAGGAGGGGGTGCCCAGAGGTGTATGCTGGCTTTGGCACGGCCTCAGGGTGGGCGCTTGCCTCGCTTCCCTGCCCGGCGCCCGGCGTCCAGCGTCCTATGTGTCCATCTTCCGAGGTACCCAATTTCACACCTGCCAAGTGACAATCCAGGCTGTGATAAGCCTGTCATTATGTGGCCCCTCCCATGTGTCCCGGGACTGCTTGCAAGGGTCCTCCTCCCTTGATCCTTGGGACCAGCATCAGAAAACCCAGATGAGCTCTCACACCCTCCCTGCTCTGCCCAGGCTTGTGCACCCACAACACACGTGTGTGTGCCCCGTGCCCCCCTCTGTACTGAGCCCAGGGAGCAGGGGCTGCCAGGCCACTTCCCCCACGTTCTGGGCACTGACCAAAGAGACACCAGGCACCCACAGCCAGGGGTGCAGAAGGGAACGGCAACCCACTCCAGTATTGCTGCCTGGAGAATCCTGTGGCCGAGGAGCCTGGCAGGCACAGCCCATGGGGTCGCAGAGCCAGACACCACTGAGCCCCTGAGCACTCGTGCACGCACAGCAAGGAAGCTCATCCCAAACACACTGGGGGTCTGGGGTAACTAAAGTGGGCCTGTCCCCAGGCAGAAAAGCCCCTGAAACATGTAAAGAGGGGGCTTCCAGGTGCCCTGCCCTCCAGTGGGGGAAGGACAGGACAGACCAAGCCCCTTGCCTCCTGGCAAGGAGAGTAGACGCGCACAGGAGCAATGTAAAGTCCGGGGGAGTCAGTGCCCAGGGGAGAGCAGCAGCGTGTTGGGGGAGATGGAAGGCCTCGCCCAGAAGGACGTTTCAACACAGGCCCCAGGAGGTGGGGGCGAGTCACACAGACCTGGAGGGACGGTCTCCTGGGCCGGCCACAGCCCCAAGAGGAAGCCCTGCTGCGGAGTTTCCTTCGCCATCGCTGGATTTTCAACTGTTTCTTTCTGTCTGTTACTGCACACCTACTATGCACCAGGGATCTTCTTAAATCGCCTCATTGAGCAAGTGTTCCAGCTGCCGCAGCAGCAGGGACTCACAGGACAGACTGACCTGCCACCCAGGTCCCAAGCTGTTCACAGGGGGGCTGCTTAGCACACAGCCCCCTCAGGGCACCCTCATGCCCGCCCGTGTGAGGGTGAAAGGGGCCTGGGGCTGGGGGGCTAGGAGCACGGACATGAGTCCCAGGGTCAGGGACATGGACACGTCTGCATGCGGCCTTCTGCACGGCTGACGCTGAATCTGCAGCCGCAGGCTGCTCTGGGAAGGGCGCTGAGCTGCTCAGGATCAAAGCCCCCTCCACCTGGCCATCCCCAGTCGTGCCTCCTTTGCCTAGAGGAGGCGGGGTGCTGTCCAGCCCCTGGTCCCCCTGGGGTGTGGAACCACACTTGGCTGAGCCACCAGCTGCCCGAACTCTGCAAGAACACGGAATCCGGAGCGGGGGTGGGGGTCACTCAGCTGCTCTGGTCCCCCGGCCGGGAGCCCTGGGGCTGAACAGTTCCCAACGTGTGTCCCCCACAAGCCCCCCTATGGCCACCAGGATCGCCCAGTGGACTTTGTGTGAGAGATGCTGGCTTTTTCCAAGACTGGGATCCACCTCCTACAGGAGGCTACGTCTCATATCACATTACCAAACACCATCCTGCCTCTGACCCTGTTGGCTGAGACCCCTCCCCAGGGCCCAGAGGGGATCCCGAGGGCAGTTGCCAATCTCTCGTGGTCACTGCAAGGCCTCAGGTGGTGGTGGGGGGTCGTTGGCACCCCAGCCATGTCCCCAGCGGTGCCCTGGGGTTAAAGGAGACAGTCAAGTTCACAGCATCTTCAGGGAAATTTTCTTAGATGCCAGGAGAGCCAAGGAGGTGTGCACTTTCCCAGACGCAGCCCTGAGACTGGCTTTCGGACCTGCTTGCTTGAGGAAGTGCAGCCCTTCCCTTACGGGAAGCGGACAGCAGGCCCACGCCCTGGGATGGGATGTGAAGCTACGACCAGCGCCACAGGGAAAGGGCAGCGCAGAGAGAGCTGAGAGCAGGTGCTGGGGGGGCTCTGCTGTGGAGGAGGGGCCGGGGGCGAGGGGCGGCAGAGGGAGGAGGAGCGGGAGGAGGGGCAAGGGTGAGGAGGGGCTGCAGGGGGAGGAGGAGCGGGAGGAGGGGCGAGGGTGAGGAGGGGCTGCAGGGGGAGGAGGAGCGGGAGGAGGGGCGAGGGTGAGGAGGGGCTGCAGGGGGAGGAGGAGCGGGAGGAGGGGCGAGGGTGAGGAGGGGCGGCAGAGGGAGGAGGAGCGGGAGGAGGGGCGAGGGTGAGGAGGGGCTGCAGGGGGAGGAGGAGCGGGAGGAGGGGCGAGGGTGAGGAGGGGCGGCAGAGGGAGGAGGAGCGGGAGGAGGGGCGAGGGTGAGGAGGGGCTGCAGGGGGAGGAGGAGCGGGAGGAGGGGCGAGGGGTGAGGAGGGGCTGCAGGGGGAGGAGGAGCGGGAGGAGGGGCGAGGGTGAGGAGGGGCTGCAGGGGGAGGAGGAGCGGGAGGAGGGGCGAGGGTGAGGAGGGGCTGCAGGGGGAGGAGGAGCGGGAGGAGGGGCGAGGGTGAGGAGGGGCTGTAGGGGGAGGAGGAGTGGGAGGAGGGGCCGCAGGGGGAGGAGGGCCCAATCCTGCGGACCTGGGCGCTGCTGGCCGGCCAGCACTCTGGCTTCTCAGGAGCATTTTCCACTCTGCTTTTTCCCAGGCCCATGTCCCCGCTGTGTGTTGTCAAGAAAGTGTCCAGCCACCGGTGACGGTTCCTGGGTCCACCGGGCCAGACCACGGCCTCAGTGGCTCCCCCAAACCCACGTCTAGGCTTGGCTGTGAAGGAATCTTGTTGACGTGGTTCGCATCTACGATGCTCAGTCCGTCCACGCCGGACTTTGACTGAGGAGGTGACCCTTGATCATGCCGGGGCGCTTCCTCCAGCCTGTTCAAGGACTCAAGAGCAAGTTTCCCAAAGAAATTCTGCCTCAAGGCCACGCCATCAGCTCCTGCCTGAGGGTCCAGCCTGCAGGTCTGCCCTGCAGCTTTCTGACTTGCTAACTGCCAATTAAGTAGCCATGTCCTTAAAATAAATCCATTAACCTAGGCCTCCCCAGGTGCCACTGGTGGTAAAGAACCTGCCCGCCAGTGCAAGAGATGTGAGCTCGATCCCTGGGTCAGGAAGGTGCCCTGGAGGAGGGCATGGCACCCACTCCAGTATTTTTGCCTGGAGAATCCCGTGGACAGAGGAGCGGCCTACAGTCCCTGGTGTTGCAAAGAGTCGGACATGACTGAAGTGACTTGGCATGGCTCGCACACTTATGCCTGTATCTTCCTATTGTCTGTCTATCCATTCATCCATCACCTGTCCATCCATTCATCCATCCATCCATCTACCTGCCCATCGTCTCCCATTACTTCAGTTTCTCTGGAGTGTCCTGGCTGCCACGCTGCCCGAGCCCCTCGCACCTGCGGAGCCTCTCAGGAAAGAGGGCCCACTGGACCCTGGCCAGAGACTGCCCTCAGGCCCACCCGCTCCCCTCTGGGCGCTGGCGTGGTGTCCACTGCAGCGCCTCATTCGCTCCCTTGGGGCCAGGGACCCAGTCCGTCCTTCTCACCAGAGCTTTCAGGTGCCAAGCCCCCACCGGCCCTCTCTGAGCAGCAGAGAAGGGTCAGTCACTGCGCTGTGCTCTGAAGGCCCGGGCCGGGCCCCAAACCGCAGCAGCAGAGTCCAAGCCAAAAACTGTGTGTGTGTGTGTGCATGCGTGCATGCGTGTGTATGCTTGCACTCATGTTCATGTATGTTCAGGGCCCTTTGTGAACTGATCCCATCTGGGGTCTGGCCTCTTCCCAGCAGGATCCCTATAGTACGACCCCTCAACTTCTGCTTACCAACCTTCTGGAAGGTTCCAGACGTCTTCCTTCTGACCCTTTGCACCTGCTGCTGCCTCTGCCTGGCGCAGTCACCCTCGAGCCCCACTTGAGCCCATCAGCTCACTCCCATCTCTGAAGCTGTCTTTGGCCAAGGCAGGCTCTTCCCGGGTGTCTCCTAACCACCCATCCCCCACTGAAGATCACGGTCCCTTTAGGTACCTGAGTCACCCCAACAGCTTCCAGGCTCCCTGGGGACAGACACTGTCCTTTGCCCCTCTGCACAACCAGAATACAGGAGACCCCCGCCTCCCATCCCCAGCTGCTGACCTAACGCCTCACATTCAATTCAGCAAACACACACTGATGTTTTATTCATGGTATATTTGTTCTAGAAACAGCTTTTCATCTTCGCTCATTAGCTTTTTGCATTCCTGATAACATCCCTCCTATAGATGCTTTAATATCAAAAAATTAATGATCAATGCTTAGAACAAAGGTTGGCGAACATCGTGAGCCTAAAGGTGTTAGTCTAACAAACTCCTCCGTGTCCAGCATACAGAACGGCACACGCCAGGGGCCTGTACCATCTTTGTGAAAGAAATCAATGAAACAAAGTATCTAATTGGCAATTATGGTCTCAAGGATGAAATGTTTTTTGTTTTTTTTATTAATGCTCAAATCCCGCTTTCCTCCACAATCTGAGCTGACGAAGTTTTGTTCCGTTAATCTGGTCCTGCCTCCCAGTCACATGGGTCCCAGAGGGTGGGGACCCCCCAGGGCGACGTTAATGATAAACAGGATGAGGACCTACCCACCCTGTCTCACTCAGGGAGCCCCTCCTGACAGGATCGCAGGAGGTGGGGCTGGAGGCTCTTGCTCCTGGCTTGTGAGTTTCTGCTCCTAGCTCCTCTGAGAAGCATGGATCCGGGAAAGCAACAGGATGGGGGGTGAAGGGTGGGCAGAGGGCTCTGTCCATCCCTCTGCCTCTTCACAGGCCGCTCCTACAGGACGGTGACCGAGCACCTGGGTTTGACACCGACACGCTAGGTCCTTCAAGACCTGGGCTCCGTCCTTGCCACCTGCATCTCCCTATAGCCGGCCCCTGTGCCAGCTGTGGGCTCTCTGGAGGCTCCATGTCCCCTTATTCCACTGAGGTGGGGCGTCCACCTAGCCCGGTTCGTGCTCCCTGGCCCTTCCCTACCCAGTGAATTCCCAGCTGCCCACTGACCCTTCCCCAACCAGCAGTCCGTCTGCACAGCTGGCCCAGGAGGCCCCAGGAACAGAGCTGGCAGCCAGGGCATCCCTGGGTGCCCCGGGCCACCTGCTGGTGTCAACCTCAAATTGGCGCTCACCAAGAGCATCGCCAGGGCTTCCCTGGTGGCTCTGACGGTAAAGCGTCTGCCTGCAATGCGGGAGACCCAGGTTCGATCCCTGGGTCGGGAAGAGCCCATGGAGAAGGAAACGGTAACCTACTCTAGTATTCTTGTCTGGAATTCCGTGGATTGAGGAGCCTGTTAGGCTATAGTCCACAGGGTCGCAAAGAGTCGGACATGACGGAGTGACTTAACTTCACTTGCTTCAAGAGCACTGCCAATGATTGAACAACAAAGGCATTTGCCATCTGCCTCTACGGAGATTGAACCCCATGCTGCTATATTGACCTTCAACACCCCCTGAGGGAGTTCAGGGTGGAGTGAGGCCCTCTGTGCTCCAGGGAGTCTGGTGGCACAGGTCTTTAGATAGTTGGATGTTTTTAGGAACAGATTTTATGATCTCCATCCTTGCATCTCCTCATATCTAGAGAAGCACTCAATCCCTTCATGGGGACATCAGATCCTCACGACTAACAAAAAGCCTTTTGTAAAATGAGTGCTTCAGAGTATTGAACTCTCCCCTCACTAAAACCTTATATATTGACTTTTGGAGCAGTCTCTTAGAGTTATCTGAGATGCTGCCTCCTGGGCTGTAGTTCTCATTTTGACCCAAATAAAACTTAACTCACCTCTGGAGAAGGAAATGGCAATCCAGTATCCTTGCCTGGACAATCTCGTGGACAGAGCAGCTTGGTGGGCTGCAGTCCATGGGGTTGCAAAGAGTCAGGTGCAACTGCGCAACTAACTAACTTACTTACACAACTCTCAAGTTGTACATCTTTTTTTAGTTGACACCAGTATCCCAGCGAGCCAGGGTGGGGACACTCATATTGCTCTACAGACAAAGAAATGGAGCCTCAGGTGTCAGAGTCCAGGCACTATGAACTGCCAAGTGGACTCGGATGCCCAGGCCTTCCTCCAGAGCCCGGCTTCCTACTCCTTAAGGTTTATGTTCTAGAAGCATGGGGCAGGCGGGCAGGTGGGGCAAGACACCTTGGACCTTGACCTGCAAGTCCGTATCAGCAGAGCCTGTATAAAGGCTGCCCACTGGGGATCATTCTGCAAAGCAAGGCCTGCTTCCAGACCTGGAGGAAGGAGCCTCACGCTGGGCCAGCAGCACTCAGGACCCGCCTGGTCCACGCACAGAACAGCCTCCTCCCGGGAACACCACGCATCAAGGGGACGAGAGCGGTTCAGACCTCCCCTGGGTGCCCGGTCCGCTTGCTGTGTGACGGAGGGTCAGGGAGCCCAGTGAGCCCTCCTGGGAGCACCGCTGCCCTTTCCCTAGAAGGAAGGTGAAGGTGGTGTGGCTGGGATGCCCAGACCTGCCCCATCACCAACAAGTGCCATTTAGAAGACACAGGGGCAGGGTGGCAGGCTCGGGTCTGCAGGCCTTTCTTATCAATTCATAGCTGGAGGCCTGGCAGCATCAGCTTTAATTGAAAAGATGCTCACATGGGGGAGCACAGAGGCTCTGTCCTCATGAAGGGAGAAGGCATGGAACAGCTCTCTGGCATCTGAAGTGGGTTCTGTGAGTCCGAAGGGTCAGGGCAGTGGAAAGGATGCTCGCTGGGACACTGGGCAGAGGCAGCCCCTTCCGAGCTCCTCTGACCCACAGGGCCTGGCCTAGAGCTGCAGAAACACGACCCAGGCCTCCAGCCTTGGCCTCAGCTGTTCCTTGGCCTGGAACTCTCTCTCCTTTTGCCCCTCCAGGGCTGGCCACCGCCCTCATATGGTTCCTTCTGGGTGTGGGGCCTCCCTGACCACCCATCTGAAATGCCAGCTCTCATTCCCTCCACCGTGGTCACCCCTCTCCTCCACTCATCATTCTGACGTCACCGATCTTCACGCACAAAACGTTCACCTGGCACCGAGAACCACCGTGGGCTCGGGATGAAGCAGCAAGGCCATCGGGGTAAAGCATCAGTGTTTCTTCCTTTTGTGGCCTGCCTTCTGCATGGGTGGAGAGGGACATGGCAACCCACTCTAGTATTCTTGCCTGGAGAATCCCCTGGACAGAGGAGTTGGCAGCAAACAGTCCACGGGGTCGCGAAGAGTCCGACACGACTGAGCGACTAGGCCTTTCTGCATGGACTTGTGAGCTCCGTGGGGCCAGGGCGCTTTGTTCAAATGCTCAGCCCCGACAGTTCTCAGTTCTCTCCTCCTGGCTCAGGGTCCTGCCTGTGTGTCCCCAGGCATCTCTCCAAGACCATTGCAACAGCTCCTCCTTCCAAAGCAGCCTGTGGTTCCCTCAGCCCGAGGCAGACCGACTTAGCTTCCGGCAGCCAAGGCCCCCACAGCATGTCGATGCACCTGTCCAGCAGGCCCCCACCAGGCCCACTACCCTCTGGACTCAGGATGGCCCCAGACACTCCTGCCTTCTCTTTCCTGCCCAGGTTGTTCCTCCCACCCAGATCCCCCTCCTGAAAATCTTCAAGAGAAGTAACTCAGATGCCAGCTACCTACAGTGACCTTTGAGATCAGCACAGGCAGAATAACTTTGAAAGCTGTCAGCATCTAAAATAATCACACCCTCTCCAGGTGCCCCAGGGAGAGACCCTCACGATGGCCCCAGTGAAGCACGAGGCAGCACCTCCGTGTGCATGAGGAAGGGGAGGCGCAGGGAGGTTGAAGCGGGTGTCCTGAGCCGCACAGCCCTGAGCTGCTCATCTGAAGGCGGCCTCTCCCAGCCTCATTCTCTGACCTGGCTCCCTGCGTGGGTACCTTCTCCTCTGCCTCTCAGACAACCCTGATCACAACCTTGTGTCTGTCGGCGGTGTCTGCTCCTCCCCAGACACAGCCACAGACCCCTTGAGGGTTGCTTCCTGCCTCAGTCTCCTTTAAAATCCCAGCACTGCCTGGTCCAGGGGCCAGGAAAGAGCACATGTGCTGGTGGATGGGATGCCCGTAGGGGCTTCAGCCCGGGGTGCCCCCTGCTCATCCTAGAGCTCTGCTTCATTTTCTTCCTAACAAGACTGAGGTGGGAAAGTGGATGGACGAGAAAGTGGGAAGATGGGTGGATGAATGGATAGGTGATGGATGGGTGGGTGGATGGATGGATGGAAGGATGGATAGATGGGTAGATGGATGGCCAGATGGGTGAATGGATGGATAGATGGATAGGTAGATGGATGGACGGACGGATGGATGGATGGATGGATAGATGGATGGGTAGATGGATGGATGGTAGGAGAATGACTGGATGGATGGATGGATGGATAGGTGAATGATGGATAGATGGATGGGTGGGTGGATGGATGGAAGGATGGATGGATGGGAGATTGAATGGATGGGTAGATGCATGGACAGATGGGTGGATGGATGGATAGATGGATGGGTGGATGGATGGAAGGAAGGAAGGAAGGATGGATGGTGGGACAGTGAATGGATGGATGGGTAGATGGATGGGTGGGTGGATGGGTGGGTGGAGGGATGGATGGATGGATGGGTACATGGAAAGAAGGATGGATGGTGGGAGAGTGGATGGATGGGTGATGGATGGCCAGATGGGTGAATGGATGGATAGATGGATAGGTAGATGGATGGATGGATAAATGGATAGGTGAATGGATGGATAGATGGATGGGTGGATGGATGGATGGATGGATGGATGTGAATGGATGGGTAGCTGCATGGACAGATGGGTGAATGGATGGATAGATGGACGGGTGGATGGATGGATGGAAGGATGGATGGTGGGAGAGTGAGTGGATGGGTGGATGGATGGATGATAGATGGGTGGGTGTGTGGGTAGGTAGGTGGACGCATAGATATGGTAAGTTGCTGTAAGACCCTGAGCAACTCCCTAACCCAATCTGAGTCCCATTAATTCATTTGGGGAAAAGAGATGATAAGGCCCAAGGAGGAGAAGGAAATGTCTTCCCTTGGCCACAGACCTGCCTGAGGAAGACAGGAACCGCTAGTCCTGTGATTTCAGTTCATCTGTCTCCCTCCTTCGTGACCTCTGACCTCCTCTCTTTTCTTTTCTTTTCAACATGACTGAATGTGAGGACCACTGTCTGGCAATAGCTGCCTCCCTCTCTCTGATGACAAACTCTGGCTGTGACACTAATCTCACCTCCCCACCAGATGTCAGGTGGGAGATTGTTTTTAAACAGGTCTGCAGTGTGAAAAAATGAAATTCCTTGCAGTGTTCTCAGTCTTGGCTGCAGATTGAAATCATTGGGGGAGCTTTTAAAGCAGACACAAGGGCCCTACTGCAGTCCAATTTACTCAGAATCTCTGGGGGTGGGGCCCAGGCTTGTAATTTTTAAAGCACCCTCAGAGACTGGGGCCCAATCTGCTAGAGACTTGGCAGCCCTTGGTGGCTAGAAGAACGCGACAGACTAGACAGGTGTTTTGAGAGCAGAATCTCTCTGGATGATCAAGATTCTTTCTGTAGGCTCTGATCCATCACCTGCTCTCCCAGGAATCATCCAGAGAGCTGAGGGAAGAGAAATAAACCACACCACTTACCATCAGGGTCTGTGCCAAGCCAACTGCGACTTCTCAGAGTGCTGAAGCTCTTGAAGAAACAATTCTTATCCATCAGATTAATCACAGGACCCCTATCTCTGTCATCTTCTTTTCAGCCCCTTGCTAATGAATTTCATTATCATCATCACCATCATCACCACCACCACCATCCTCACCACATCACCACCATCCTCACCATCCTCACCACATCACCATCCTCACCACCATCCTCACCACCATCATCACCATCACCACCATCCTCACCACCATCATCACCATCACCACCATCATCACCACCATCACCATCACCACCATCATCACCATCACCACCATCCTCACCACCATCATCACCACCATCATCACCATCCTCACCACCATCATCACCACCATCATCACCATCACCACCATCATCACCACCATCATCACCATCACCACCATCATCACCACCATCATCACCACCATCATCACCACCATCACCATCACCATCACCATCACCACCACCATCACCACCATCATCACCATCACCACCATCCTCACCACCATCATCACCATCACCACCATCATCACCACCATCACCATCACCACCACCATCACCATCACCACCACCATCACCACCATCACCACCATCACCACCATCATCATCACCATCACCACCATCATCACCACCATCACCACCACCATCACCATCACCACCACCATCACCATCACCACCATCATCACCACCATCATCACCATCACCACCATCATCACCACCATCACCACCACCATCACCACCATCACCACCATCACCACCACCACCATCACCACCATCATCACCACCATCACCATCACCACCATCATCACCATCACCACCATCCTCACCACCATCATCACCATCACCACCATCCTCACCATCACCACCATCATCACCACCATCATCACCACCATCACCACCACCATCACCATCACCACCATCATCACCATCACCACCATCCTCACCACCATCCTCACCACCATCATCACCATCACCACCATCATCACCACCATCATCACCACCATCACCATCACCACCATCACCACCATCACCATCACCACCATCATCACCACCATCATCACCACCATCACCATCACCACCATCACCACCATCACCATCACCACCATCATCACCATCACCACCATCATCACCACCATCACCATCACCACCATCATCACCATCACCACCATCACCATCACCACCATCACCATCACCACCATCATCACCATCACCACCATCATCACCACCATCACCATCACCACCACCATCACCACGATCACCATCATCACCACTACCGACATCATTGCTGTCTCACGTCCATTGCAAGCTCTGTGCTGAATGCCTCTTTGTTTTTCCTCACATCTGACCTCACAACAATTCTTCAAGATACTGCAGTTTATTTCCCAGATGAACACACATGGTAGTTCAGAGAGGTTAAACAACCTGCTCAAGGTCACACAGCCACAAGATGGTACAGTGGGGATTTGGATGCACGTCTGCTGGACACCTGATTTGGTGCTTTTAGTGGGCAGGGAGGGCTTTCCAGGTGGCGTTAGTGGTAAAGAATCCGCCTGCCATTTCAGGGGACGCAAGAGATGCAGGCTCGATCCCTGGGTCAGAAAGATCCCCAGAAGAGAGGGACCTGGTGGGTTATAGTCCATGGGGTCACAAAGAGTCAGACATGCCTGAGCAGCTGGGTACACAGCAGCACAATGGGAAAGAATGGTATCAAGACTCAAAGTCCTCGGTGCCCAGGAAGAGCCCTGCCTTTGCCTGATCGAGTCCCCCCACAATGCTGACAGTGAGACTCGATCAAGGTACAGGAGATGATTGGAGTCCAAACAACAGACTAGGCAGAGCACTTCGACTAAGAAGATCAGATTGGGTGTGGAGAACAGTCAGGCCCTGCTCCTGCTCTGTATCAGCGCATTCACTCAGGCATCCATCCGCCCCGCAAACCTTCCCAAGTACTGCCCTCCTCTCACACCCAGGACCTTGAGGCCCCTCCGGCTCTCATGTGAGCAGAGGGTGACTCCATCCTCTGAAGCTTCTACCTCGTCTTTTTGCAGAGCAGGCTCTTCAAATCGTTCTGGAGCCCTGGCTCCATTCCAGGCCCAGGCTGGTCCCAGGGATGCTGAAATGACTGGGATGCGGTTGAGGAAGATGAAGAGTGTTTAACAGCAGCCTGCACAAAAGGTCTGGGCACCTTGGGGCAGGGAGCCAGCCAGGCGTGGCGCAGGAGTTAGCTACCGTCAGCAAGGGCGCGGCCTGGGGCTACATTAAGAGGCACCGCTCTGTAGCGAGAAGCAGGCTGGGGCGTCCTCCTGGGACCGGGGCTATTCACACAGAAGCCTCATGAGCAGCGACTGCGGAGACACGGAGCCGGAGTAGGTTCACAAGAGGGTGGCGGAGCCCCATGCCTTGCAGGAGACAGTGGAGCTGAACGCAAGCGTGGGAGCTGGGCGTGGGGGTGGCGTGAGGGACAGGGACCTCCCTTCCGAAGCCAGGAGGGCAGAGCCTTAGGCAGGTGCCGGCCCCAACCAACCCTGTGAAAGTGAAAGTCGCTCAGTCGTGTCTGACTCTGTGACGACACGGACTATACATTCCCTGGAATTCTCCAGGCCAGAATACTGGAGTGGGGAGCCTTTCCCTTCTCCAGGGGATCTTCCCAACCCAGGGATCGAACCCAGGTCTCCCGCATTGCAGGCAGATTCTTTCCCAGCTGAGCCACCAGGGAAGCCCAAGAATACTGGAGTGGGTAGCCTATCCCTTCTCCAGCAGATCTTCCCGACCCAGGAATCGAGCCAGGGTCTCCTGCATTGCAGGCAGATTCTTTACCAGCTGAGCCACAAGGGGAAACCCTGTGGGCATCTCCAATGACAGGGGTCACTGGGCTGGAGTGGCCAGAGCCCACCAGCAGGACAGACCGCTGAGTGCAGGAAGAAGGGTCCCTGTGCTGGGGAAGGCCCTGGGCCCGTGGTCTCCTCATCTCACGGGGCCGAGAAAGAAGAACGACGCATCCGAGTTTTCTTGGAAAATTCCAGTCTGCTGCTGCCATCCCCAGCAAGGGTCCATGCAGACAACTGTGGCAGTGTGGGGTGACCTGTCACTCGGCCACGCTCGGCAGCTTCTAGCAGCAGCTCGCGGGCCCCACAGATCACCCAGACTGCCGTCCGGATGCCCAGGGGCCCATGGGACCTGCTGCACCAGGACAGCTGCAGCCGCCAGCACCTGGGCCAGAGCCAGGCTGGCCGGGCAGGGTGGCCAGCTGCCGGGTGACACTAAGCCGTGAGACCTCGACATCCCTCCGAGAAGCCTTGGGCACCCACAAGCCCCACACGACTCCAGAGGGAGATGCAGCCGGGTGTCACCCCCGGACCCCCCGTGGACCGTGCCCAGGCGGCCACACTTCGAACAGAATCCAGGTGACGGCATCTGGCCAGGGTTCTGGGCCCTCTTCAGGGCCTCTGTCTTGCAGGACCCACAGCCCAGCCAGGGCCCCGCTCCAGGAGTCTCCCTCCCCATCACCTCCCATCTAAGGCATCAGCTGCCCCCTAGTTCTGCCTCTTAAATGAGTCATGAGTCTCCCTGCCCCCAACCTCCCTGCTTCCCCAGCTCAGGCCTCACCAGTTCTCAGCCAGACTCTCCCTAAAGCTCATTGTCCACCAGCAGCCAGAGGGATCTCATAGCCCTGACTCCACTTTGGGAAACGGGTGGTGTCAGAGGGTGGGAGGGTGTAACAGGGAAGAGGCAATTTCCCTAAATGGCTCACCAAGCTGCCCGCCACCTCCCCAACCCTGACAAACCCCCAGACATCATCTCCCAGACCACCTTGCGTGAGGCAAGGCCGTAAGACGGAGTCCTGGTCAGCGGCCTGGGTCCCACTCTGGACTGGCCCTTTAAACCCCCACCTCACGCCTCCCTGAAGACCCCAAGGAGGGCAGAGGAGCCACGAGACGGAAGGAGCCTGGGCCCCTGAATGACAGCAGGGGATAGAGCCCAAGACCTCCCTGCCCACCCCACAGGCCACAGCAGGCTGTGCAAGGCCAGGAAGGCGCCTCTGGGTTTGGGGTTGTGGGTTAGAGCAGGTAACGCCCTGGGACAGTTTTTGGCTCTGCATCCCCGTGTGGGGAAAACACTGGAGGAAGGTTTCCCATGTGCAGAGCGGAGGGTCTCCCACCAGTGAGATTTGGAGCCATCTGGTTTTAATTCTGCCAGTCTAACTTCCAGCCCCGGCTCTGCCCAGGCCTCTCTGAATCTCAGTCTCCTCATCTGCAAAATGGGAACAACAGAGAAGCCCCCTTCTCAGGACGATTGTGCGGTGACCCTGGGACCACTCATCTTCAGAACAGGAGATGCTAGGAATCGTCTGTCTGCTTGGTTTGTTTTCTGTGTTTGTCTACAGAGATTAAACATTAGCCCTATTTAAGATGCATACCGCTACAAGGAGCAAAGCCTCTCATCTTTGGCAAGTGGGATTAAAGGTGAGTCTTTTCTTGTCAACATGTCCTACATTTTCTCGGTATTGTTTATAAAGGAGACTTTATAAAGACTCTGTATTTTTATAAAGGAGGAAAAAAACAAACTTGGAAAAAAATGGTGAATGGATCTGTAAGCACAGCCCCCTGGGGATGGGAGACGTGTCGCTATAAACATCAAAATCAGCAGAAACAAGGACACGCCACGCAGCCCAGCTCCTCCCCCATGGACTCGCTGCCTCCCTGCACTTGAGCCCAAGTCCCGCTGCCTGTGGAAGGAAGCCAAGACACCGCGCGTGTTACATTGTAAAGAAACCTGCACGATTTGTACCATTCCACTAAATTAAAATGAAAGAGAGTCTTCGCAGTGCAAAGGAGAATGGAAACCATGAAGATTAAATATTGATGCCCAGAGGATTCTTCAGGGCTAAACGTAGGAGGACATTCCTGACGCCAGGCCTCCTGGGCCGTGGGAAAGCTGGGACACACAGTGGTCCTGTGTGGGCGCTTTTGGTCCTCCACTTAAGGAGAGGTCAGGTAACTCGGCTGGGACTTCCAGGACCTGGGGCAAAGCCCCCGAGGGCTCCGTGCCCCTCAGCATGCAGTGAGGGGGGCAGTGCCGGGGGCGTCAGGGCGCGGTAGGCCATGACCAGAGCCGGGCACAGCTGCCCGCCAGGCACACATTTGGGCTCCTCACCTCAACACCAGGTTCTACAGCTGCTAGAATTCCAGAAAGTCTGGGTACTGGGGAGAATTTGGGCTTCCTGGTGGCTCAGAGGTTAAAGCGTCTGCCTGTGTCTGCCTGCAACGTGGGAGACCTGGGTTCGATTCCTGGGTCGGGAAGATCCCCTGGAGAAGGAAATGGCAACCCACTCCAGTATTCTTGCCTGGAGAATCCCATGGACAGAGGAGCCTGGTGGGCTCCAGTCCATGGGGTTGCAAAGAGTTGCACACGACTGAGCGACTTAATGTATGTAATGTATGTATGGTCCTGGTTTTCATTCTTCATTGATTTCAATGGAAATGGTCACAGCACTGTTTCTGCGGGTCGCCAGGGGTGTGGGTCCTCCCGGTTCTCTTACCTCCACTGAATGGAACCAAACACCCTAGAACAACCCATTCTTGATTGCAACACGTGTCTTCCCAGATGGCAAATCTGGCCGTGGCCCACCTCTGAGGCCCCCCTGCCGTCAGGACTCGGCCTCCGCCCGCAGCGCGCAGCAGTCAAGCTCTCTTGTCAGGCTGGTTGCTCTCCTCCTTCCTCCCTCCACCCCATTCAACCTACTCCTCACCTGCAGGCTGCTGCTGCTTTCCTGAACACACCGCAGTTCCTCGGGCACCCTGAGCTCAGGCTGTGTCTTCTCCTGTAGCACCTGCTTCCTGCCCTCCAGCGAACTTCTATCCATCCCTCAATCCCCATCACAAAACACCCCACCCATCCCAGTCCCACGGAAGCTTCTCTGATTCCCTCAGCTAGTCAGTGGCTCACCCACGAGGGTTCTGGCAGGTTCTGTGGGTTGGATCCCGACACCATGACCCCACAGGGTGGTGGAGTGGTCTGGGTCCATCTCACTCCTCTAGACTGGAAGCGTCTGGATTGTAGAGCTGTGTCCCGTTCGCTGTGACACCTCCGGCTCTTAGCTCACTTCTGGCCAGAGGAGAAGCTCAATGCATGCGTCTCGAGGGCAATGATCAAATTAATTAATACTGTGGTTCACAAGTGGTCCCAGAAGCCAAATAGAGAAAGGATCACCTTGCTTTCTCTCGTTCTGCATCCCTCAGCCTAGAGGCACAGGGGGGCTCGGGGGGGCCGGCTTGAAACCACGGCTGCCCCACACCCCGGTGTGTGCTGCTGTCTCTGGGCTCCCCGTGCATCCACCGGGAAACCGCGTCACGTCAGTCTGAAGCGCATCAGTACGCAGGTGGTGTGGCCTCCTGCCGAACAATTAATCAGGCCCGTTTGCATGCGCCCGGCTGTGCTTCTGAGCCACGAAGGAGCGGAACCACCATCTCCCCAAATCCTCCCAATCTTCCTGCCCACTATTTGCAGATTCAATAAGCACAAATCACTGGTCTAATTTTTTTTTCTTCCCAAAGTTAAACAGCAAATTGCTTCGCCAGCTCCAACATTAGCAGTTCTTATGGGGTGTGGGGGGAACAGCCCCTTCCCTTGCCGTGATTTCACGGTTTCCACCCGGAGCCCCGGGGCCAGCAGAGGAGAAACTGGTTCACAGACTCTCCGAGTGTCACCCATCTGTCCTCTCCCTGACACTCTCACTGAGCTTCTCTGGAAGGTTCAGTTTTATTCCTCGGAGTTTTGGGCCCCGTGACTGTCAGACGCAAGCTGCATCCGGCAGCCTTTGGACAGGGGGGAGTCCAAGTGATGCGAACCCAGCTCACACCACCGAGGCCTGGGGGAGGCGGGCTGGGCTTATCTGGCAAGAAGCCATAGTCCGACGGGTACGTGTTGGAGGGAAACACCCTGAGAGAAGCGTCCCCACTGCCACCCCAGAGCACTTACCCCCCGAGAACACACAGGCTGCTGTCAGGGTATCACCCCTTTCCTCCTGGAAACCCAGCTGACCTGCGTGTCACCATCTCCACGGAGCCCTTCCCAGCAAATCCATCTCCACACTCTCGCCACAAAGGCCCAACGTGAAAACTCCAAGCCTCTCTTCCCAACGCCCTGCTCCAGGAGAGGAGCCAGCAGGGCCCTGTTCCGGAATGTTCTCACTGCCTGGCTCAGACGCCTGTCTGGATGCCCCTCCGAGTAGCTTCTCCCACACTCACTTCGCCGATGCCTCTCTCGGGAGGATGGACTCTCCCTGCCCTGTCCTGGCCTCTAGCCATTGGCCCAGGGCCTGGGTGAGGAGGATCCGTGAACAGGACCGACCACCTACTACATGCAAGTCCAGCACTGGGCTCTTTCACAGACGTCGGTGACGTGATCCGCAGATCTCTCTGGCTAGATGGGTGTCAACAACCCCACCTTACAGAAACAGATGCTTTAGGAAGACATGACCTGTTCAGCTGAGGCATGCAGGTGCCCGGTTCGTGACCAGGTCGTGAGAACACTTGCACGTGGCAGCCGGCGTCACGGTGCCTCCGTAAGGGTGGGCGGTGCCTCCACCTGCATTCGGAAGCTGAGAGGCAGGCAGCCCGGTCTCCCCAGGTCCCCGGGGGCAGAGCCGCCTAGCTGACCAGCGCCTGGGTGCAGACGCCTGAGTCAGCTCGGCCCAGGGTGCTAACCTCCAAGGTCAGCTACAGAAAGGTTGCTTGCAAAGTCCCTAAAGTTCGGAGCAGTTTGTTACACCACGAGAGCTAACCGGCACACAGCTTCTCACCACAAAGCCCCCTCTTTGCGCTACACCAGGCTGTCTCTCGAGGGTCCCCAGGCATCAGCCGAGAAAGCAGCTGTCTTCACATTCACCTACTGCGTCTCCCTCTCCCTTTGTTTACAGGCGGCTTTGCACGTTACGGCATGCACTCTACACGTGAGCCCCCACTTCACAGATGAGGAAACTGAGGTCTGTGTTAGCAAAGGGCAGAGTTACGATTCAGCTCCAACCACAGAGCTCACACTGCAGGGTCCCCTCTCACGCCTTCCCTCCCCCCTCCAAAAACCAGCGTTCAAAGGTCTAATTCAGGGGGACCAGGCATGGGGGTGGACTCCAAAAACCTCAGGGCTGAGGGCCACCATCTAGGAGGTTTCTAGCTGGGCCTACATATTTTGAGGACATGTTTGATGGTGGTGGTGATCCCAGCTTCTACAATGATCCGGTAAACCTGTACCACCTGTGTCCTGCCCAGGAGGGAGGGAATCTTACCTTGGTACACTGGGGCTGAGTACTCCCTCCTGGGCAGGACACAGGCTAACGGCCCCTTTAGCTCTCACTCAGCAGAGACAGGAGTCCGGGCCCAGTGCCGGAGGAAGGGGCCCTGGGCTCCAAGTCCCTGCTGCTGATCGAGGTGTGTGACCCCAAGCAAGGAGCTCGTGCCCTCACCTGTGAAAGAGGAACCAGAATCTCTTGCCCATCTACGTGCGGATCAGATGAGCATGTAGAGAGCCTTTGCAAACCATCAAATGTGCTTCTCTAACAACAGGACAACAAACCATCCCCTTAAAGATGGACAAAGGACTGAACAGGCGTTTCCCCTCAGAAGATAAACAAATGGTCGAGAGGCAGGTGAAGAGATGCTCCGCATCGCTGGTCCCCAAGGAAGCGAGGGTCAGAACCGCAGTGCGACACCACGCCAGCGCCATTAGCACGCGCGAGCGCTAAGTCACATCAAGGCGTGTGCGACTCCTTGCGACCCTATGGACTATAGCCTGCCAGGCTCCCCTGTCCTTGGGATTCTCCAGACAGGCATACTGGAGTGGGTTGCCATTCCCTTCTCCAGAGTCATTCAGTTCAGCTCAGTCGCTCAGTCGTGTCTGACTCTTTGCCACTCCATGAATCGCAGCACGCCAGGCCTCCCTGTCCATCACCAACTCCCAGAGTTTACCCACACTCATGTCCATTGAGTTGGTGATGCCATCCAACCACCTCATCCTCCGTTGTCCCGTTCTCCTCCTGCCCTCAATCTTTTCCAGCATCAGGGTCTTTTCAAATGAGTCAGCTCTTCCCATCAGGTGGCCAAAATATTAGAGTTTCAGTTTCAACATCAGTCCTTCCAATGAATACTCAGGACTGATCTCCAGAGTCATTAGGATGGCTATTTAAAACACACACACACACTCACACACACACATAAATCAATGTGTTGGCAAAGATGTGGAGAAATTGGAACCCTTGCACACTGTTTGTGGGAATATAAAATATAAGATGAAAATAGAATGGTGGAATACAAAACTAAGGCAAACAGTATGGCAGCAAGGAGATCTAACCAGCCCATCCTAAAGGAGGTCAGTCCTGAACAGTCACTGGAAGGACTGATGTTGAAGCTGAAGTTCCAATACTTTGGCCACCTGATGCGAAGCACTGAGTTCTTAGAAAAGACCCTGATGCTGGGAAAGATTGAAGGCGGGAGGAGAAGGAGACGACAGAGGAGGGGATGGTTGGATGGCATCACCGACTCAATGGACATAAGTTTTGAGCAGGCTCTGGGAGATGGTGAAGGACGAGGAGCCTGGCGTGCTGCAGTCCACGACAGTTACGAAGAGTTAGACATGACTGAGGGGCTGAACAACACCAATAACAACAGGGCAGGTCCTCAAAACAATCAGAGGCAGAGTTACCATCTGAGTCAGCACTTCTGCCTCCGGACAATACCCCCAAAGAGCTGAAAGCAAGGCCTTAATAAGGAATCTGCGGCCTCATAGCTGCTTTGTTCACAACTGAAACGCGGAAGAAACCCAAGCGCCCATGGATGGAAGAACGGATGAGCAAAATAAGATCTCTGCTCACAGCGAACTGCTGTTCAGTCTTTAAAGAGGAGGGAAATCCTGTCACAGGTTCCAACCGGGAGGAGCCTTGAGGATCATGCTCAGTGAAATAAGGCAGTCACACAAAGACAGACACGGTTCCGTTTACAGGAGGTCCCGAGAGCAGTCACACTCGGAGAGAGAGTAGGACGGTGGGGACCGGGGGCCAGGGAAGCGGGCAGAGGATGGGGATGGGTGGGTGGGGACCGAGCTTCCGTTTGTCCCTGTCACCCCCAGGGGCAGGTCTGGGGCAGGCTCTGACCACACTGGGCCTAGCAGGGCTGTGAACGTTAGGCAGGGGTCGGAGGCGCTGCACCCAGAATGCCCTGCCCAGCTTTTGGCTCCAGCCCTGGAGGAGGGAGGCGGGCAGTGGAAGAGGAGCCCCAGTCAAGAACTCTGATCACTGGGCAGGCTCCTCTCCCCGCAGGCCTCCCAGAATGAGCCCCGCACGCGTGAAAACAGTAAAGGTCCATTTCACATTTTATCTCACCTTTCAAAACGTCAATTTTGAGCATGTTTTTTTTTTAATCACATCCATAAAATCCTAGCTCTGGAATGAGACTCCATCTCTGGATAGGAGGTTCCACCTTTTTCCTGGTGATCACATAGAATCTGCAGCCACCATGCTGAGGCCCAGAGAGAGGCCAAGGGGAACCCCAGCCACTGAGGGGCGGTGGGTGAGGTGGACTCCTGGCAGAAAGCCGGGGTGCAGGCAGGTGGCAGAGTCCTAGGCAGGCCTAGTACAGGGCTGGGCTGCTTTACTAGCTTTAATAGCTTCTTCCACATTCAGACGCAAAGTCAGTCCCTTTATAGGCAGGAAATAAAGCAACGGGAGTAATTATTTTATTAAGGACCAGGGAATGATGAATAATTTAATTTGCAGAAAGAATTACACCACGGATTGAATCTCTACGTCCCCAGGCCTGACATTACTTTCTCTCCAATTTCTTTTGACATTTCTGGTGGGGTGCGGGGGGAAGTGGGTCTCAGAACCTTCCAGCACGCTTTAGCTCTGCCTCCAGGGTGGGCATTCCTGGACCCGCCCAGGTGGGAGGTGACCAGAAGGGAGAAAAGGAGGCTGGCGGGGGCAGGGAAGAGGAAGAAATTCCTTGCCTGAAATGTGGTGTCTTTGCTCAAGCGTGGCAGCATGAAACGTGCAAAGAACTCACTCAGCCCGTGTATACTGAATGCACACATACGTGTATACTAGGCCTTGGGGGTCTGGGGTCGAGGGTGGGCAAGGTGAGTTTGCAGTGGGGTTGGGGTCACAGTCAACACGTGCCATCAGCTGGGGCGGGATGGGGGAAGCAGGGTAGGGGATGCGTCTCTTACTCCCAGATCTGAACATCCAGCCAAGTCATGTCGTTTTAACTTTCCCACCAGATTCCTGCTCCTAAGAAACGAGTCTTGCCCAATCTCAGTTACACAGCTCTCGGCGTGTAATTCCGACAAGCCTGTGGTTGTTCCCACCCGACACGGAAATTCACCGTGCCGCTCCGCTGAGCCACCCAGATGGCTGTGAAGGGCAGGCTCTGGACACAAGGGCACCACGGGGCTTGTGAAAGCCAAAAGGGAAAAGTGCTCTTGACATTGTATGCAATGGAATAGAAGTCGGGCCCTTAGGGGAGTTCGGGATTAAAGCTGCGACTTCAGGCTGTTTTTCCATCACAGAATAGCTCAGAAGGCTGGGGCTGGGACCCAGCCTGTCTGGACCTCAGATGCCTGCCTGGAGGTCTCACAGCTGCACTGGCCACAGGCTGGAGGCCCCTACTTCGTGCCCGTGGGCCCAGGGCACACTTCGGTGTGGTAAGAGCCCTGGGACGCCTTGGGGGGTGCCTCACTCCATCTGGGATCTGAGATTACTGCCCCCCCCCCCGACAATGTGGTGGGGTAGGTGGGCTCCTAAGATAAGTGCCATCCAGAGTGGTGAGTGCCAACCTTCGCTGGAGCCCTGGAGCCCTGTGGAAGGTGTGTGCGCATGTCACCCAGGTGGGAGGAAGGGGCCAGGGAGGCCTTTGGGGTAAGGACATCTGCGAAGTACAGCGCAGAGGCAGAGAGCGGAGGACGGAGCCACTGGCTTTCCTTCCACCCTCCCCGACACGCAAGGGAGCCCCTCCGAGCCTCGGCCTCCCCCTGTAAGACGGGGGTGATGAGCATGAGTCCTCCTTGATTCCCACGCCCTGCGAGCTGCCTGGCACACAGCAGGCCCACAGGTGTTTGCCGGATGAATGGATAGATGTTGGATGGATTGGAGCAGAGGCTCTCCTGCTCACCTTTAGCGTTTTGCTCACCTCCACCAAGGGCTTCCCTAGCAGCTCAGTTGGTAAAGAATCCACCCGCAATGCAGGAGACCCCGGTTCAATCCCTGGGTCGGGAAGGTCCGCTGGAGAAGGGACAGGCTACCCACTCCAGTGTCCTTGGGCTTCCCTGGTGGCTAAGCTGGGAAAGAATCTGCCCGCAATGCGGGAGACCTGGGTTCGATCCCTGGGTTGGGAAGATCCCCTGGAGAAGGGAACAGCTACCCACTGCAGTGTTCCGGCCTGGAGAAGCCCGTGGACTGTATATGCACATGGGGTCCCCCATGGGGGAGCCCCTGGGGTCGCCAAGAGGCAGAGGTGACAGAGCGACTTTCACCTTTCACCTTTCACCTTTCACCTCTGCCAAGAAGCCTGCCAGGCAGGGCCCATTGCCCTGGTGTCGGGGCTCCCCTTGGCCCCGCCCTGAGCTCTGGGGCTCCTGCTGCCCCCACGGTGGGCTCCTCTTGGGCCAGAACTGTGTCTGAGCGCCTGAGTTCCCAGCATCACCCAGGCCAGGCCCTGGAGGAAGGAGGCTTAAATCACACCTGATGAATGAATAAATGACACCTGAATGATAAGACATCAGTCTCGCTTATCGAATGAAGCTGGGAAACTACCACGGTAACATGTAAGACTCGCTTGACACGCAGCCTCCCTCGCTCAACAACATTCAGTGTCTCCCCAGTACCCATACGGCCCCCCTGGGGCTCAGATGGTAAAGTGTCTGCCCGCAATGTGGGAGACCCGGTTCAGTCTCTGGGTTGGGAAGATCTCCTGGAGAAGGAAATGGCAACCCACTCCAGTACTCTTGCCTGGAAAATCCCATGGATGGAGGAGCCTGGTGGGCTACAGTCCATGGGGTCGCAAAGAGTCGAACACGACCGAGCGACTTCACTTTCAGTACCCACGGTGCCTTGTCCCCGCCTGATGTCCATAGCCCCCACCCTCTGACCTCAAACTTCCCTGCCGGCCCTGCCCGCAGCCCCACACGTCCTGTCCCCCGCAAGGCCTTCGTGGGACCCTTGCCTTCACACAGGCAGGGCTGTTCTGTTCCCACAGGCTATTCTCTGTCCCTGGAATGCTCTTCCCGCCCTCAGATTTTTCTGAGAAATACTGTGCCTCCCACAGTGCCCGAAAGGAGTAGGATGCCACCCACCCAGGTCAAGGCAGGCTTGTTTCAGTGTATCCCCTCTGCTGAGACCCACCCTGCCAAGCCTGCAGGTCAGAGATCCCCGGCCCTGGAGGTTAGGCCCCTCTGCAGAGGCCCAGTGTGTGCAAGGCCTGAGCACATTTGCTCAGAAATGAAGTTCAAGGACCTCTGGTCTCCCTTCCTGGCCTTTCCCCGAAGCCAAGAAAGCTGAGCTAGTCAAGCAGAGACAAACAAGGAAAGTGCGTTTGGTGCAGCCCCTGCTGAGTCGCCTGCCCCACCCCAGCCCTGGGCCCAGGTCTGTCACTTGGGAGGACATCCGTGGGAGCACTCAGCTGGCTCCTGCCTGAAAGCCGCCTGGGGCCAGGGTGCCGGGGTCCCCTCCCCATCCCAGCTGGGCCTCCGAGTCTGCCTCCCGTCCTTTCTGGAATAAAGTCGCTCAGCTCTGGGGCCCAGCAGTGCTGAGATGAGAGGTCAGAAATCAGGCAGAACAAACGAGGTGCTTGGGAGGAGAAAACGCCCTCCAGGAAGGACCGGGCAGGGGGGAGTCTGTCTGTGGCCCTACTAGGTGCTACGTTTGTGAATCACCTACAGTGTGCCAGCCCTTGGAAAGAATGGGGATGGCACAGAGAGGGGGGGACAGGAAGACGGCGTCCACGTGGGGCTGAAATGCTGGGCGCTGGGCTCAGGCCTTCATGCTGACTCTCTCTTATTCACCACTCCCCCACAACTCAGCAGCAGGCACCCCTTCTCTTTGTCGGGGGCAAGACGGAGCCAGGGCAGGAGGAGCCTGCCAGGGTCAGCAAGCAGGGAACAGCAGGGCGGGGCGTTACGGGTGTGAACATGGCCTTGCAGCCAGGGACCCCAAGTCCAGCAGCTGGGTATCAGCTTTCTCCACCTCCTGAGACCCAGGTGCATGGGAAGTCTTCTTTCACAGCAGCGACAATCCAAGCATCTGTGCCAAGAAGCCCCTTCCTGCTTTCCCATGTGTGTGTACCAGGTGAGACGGAGCTAGTGGTCCCCAAAACAAAATCCCCAGGTGCGTGGGGCTTCTCCATCCCGCTGCTCCAGGCTGCCTCTCTCCCGCCATCCCCTGCTCCAGGCTGTCTCTCTCCCGCCATCCCCTGCTCCAGGCTGCCTCTCTCCCACCATTTCTTGCTCCGGAGGCTGCCTCTCTCTTGCCATCCCCCTGCTCCAGGCTGCCTCTTTCCTGCCAACCACTGCTCCAGGCTGCCTCTCTCCTGCCATCCCCCTGCTCTAGGCTCCCTCTCTCCTGTCATCCCCTGCTCCAGGCTGCCTCTCTCCTACCGAGGTTTCTGTCCTGTAGAGGAGGTCCCTCCTACCTCCACACACCACAAGCTTATGGGTGGGAAACAGCAGAAAAATGCACAAAAAGGAAGGTTCGTAACCTGCCCTGAACGTAAAACAGAGACCAGCTCCTTGGTGCCTCTGGTTTCCTGATCGGAAAGCAAGTATGTCATTCATTCATTCACTGAGCTCACAAACAAGGGGGCCAGGACTGCCCTGGGAAGCCTGGGCTCTAACCTGGCATCACGGTCCCTGTGCGAGGTTGCTGTGGGGGTCGGGGTAGGGGCGGGATGCAGAGAGGTGGCTCCTTCCACCCGGCTCCTCCAAGGTGAAGGAAGACATGGGAGGCTCAGAGAGGTTGAGTCACCTGCAGAAGGTCACACAGCCCTGGTGCCAGGGCCTCCCCACTACTGCCTGGGTGAGTCTCTCCTCTCCAAAAAAACGAAGGAGAGACCCCAGTGGCCCCACACCATCCGTGCTGCCCCGTTCAGGTGTCGCTAGGACCTGCCTGTGACTGTTCCCCTCTAAAGCTGCACTCCGAGGCTGGACTGTTCTCAGCCTTGAGGGGGAGAATGGGTCACCTTGTGACCGACTAAGGTCAGCCACCTGCCCGTCAATCCTGCTGGCTCTTGGGGGAGTATAGCAAGGTGGCGCATGCCAGCCCGAGGGAGGCAGGGGTGTGAGCAGAAGGGAAGCCTGACCCAGTGGCCTGTCTGCCACTGAGGCCACCTGTGTGTCCAGCGGACATGAGAAAATTCCCCTGAAGGCCCAGAGCAGCTTCAGGGCAGAGGTGGGGGAGGGGCCCCTGTCCCTCAGGGCCCACCCAGAAACAGAGCCTCTTCTTCTGCTGTCCCGCAGGAAGCCTTGGGCCTCCTGGAAAAACACCCTTTGTGTCCCAGTTCCTAGGACTCAGGATAACTAAGATGTAGGAGGAACCGGTTTAGCTACACAGAAGGTCAGAACTAGCTGGTCCTGGCTGACTCTGGCCCCAGGAGAGCCTGTTTGGCAAACTGACTCTGGCAGTTTGGAGGGGGCTGCCTGTGTGTCGGGGGGGCACTGTGGGCTGACCATCTGGCCAGGGTCTGCGGTGGCTGGGCTCCAGGCTTCCCACCTATGCCTGCAAGGAGCTCCTCATCCCCAGCTACAGATGAGAAGAGTGAGGCCCAGCCTGACAGGGGACCTTGACTGAAACCCACCTGCCTGTTCAGAGTAGAAAGTGGGAGGACAGAGGCCGGCAACCCGCGTCGGGAGGCAGACTGAATTCCAGCTCTGCCCTTTACTGGCCACCTGCCGGCCTTGGGGAAAGCCACCTGCTTCCTGGGCCTCAGTTTCCTCACCTGTAAAATGGGGATAACAGCATCCGTACCATGAAAGGATGAAGGATGAGGATGAAGGGGAGGAGTCAGCGGGGGCCAGCGCCAGGCAGACCTAGAGGGCTGGCTGGCCGCTTTCCCAGGCCCTCGACCTATCCGACTCTCCTTTCTCCCTGACACCCACCTGCATCTGAAGAAACAGCAGCTCAGAGGGATTAGGGTCCTCCTGAGCCCACGCAAGGAGGGAAGGAGGATGGTGGAGAACAGAGAGATGGAGCGTGAACTGAGACGAGCCGGCAGGCTTCGCGGCCTCTTCCCCTTTGGGCAGCTGGGCCCACGGGCAGGGGACCTGCCGGCTCCTCACCTGTTTGTCGGCAGACCTCAGAGCACAGAGCTTCTCAGAGAGCCGGGCCTCGGGGCGGGGTGGGCTGCCAGCACCTCCGTCTCCGTCTCCATCTGTCTGTCTCACGGGCTGCCACACGCACACCCCTCTGAAACGCCTATCCCACCAACAGGGCCTCCAGGCTGTGTGCAGGTCCTCCCCCGATGGACAAAGCTCAGACCATCGACACCTCCGCGGCCTCCCCACTTCCATGGCCTCAGCATGGGCGGTGCCGCCAGCTGCGTCTCTGGGCTCCCTGTCTCAGTCCACCCTGCAGCCCTGCAGCTGTTCTGCGGCTCCCGCCGCCCTGGAGACCAAGCCCAAGCTCCCCTCCAGGCTGTCCAGGCTCATCCCGACCCAGCCAGCTCAGAGCAGCCGTGTGCACCACTCAGCCATCCACATCGTCCCGCTCGGGATGCCCATGGCCTCCAGTCCTTGCAGGGCGGTGGGTGTGCAGGGGGCTGGGTCCCCTCCCTGGCCTGCACTTTCAGCAGGGGGATCCGGGGCTGGGGACTGGGCCTTCCTAAGCCCCACACTGGGCCCTGCACAGGGGTGCCCCGCACACATTTGGGAGCGGTTGGGGCCAGGAGTCTGGTCCCTCCCCCATGCCTGGAGGGGAGACTGGGGCCCAGGGCGGGCCAAGGCTCAGCCTCAGGGCTCCAGGCGGCTCTGTGGTGGGGCCTGCCAGCTGCCAGGCCAGGCCACTTCTCCTGTTCAGGTCTAGGCCTGGGCTCAGGTCACCACGTTCATTCACCCACTCAGCCGTTCATTCGTTCATTCACCCACTCACTTGTTCATTCATTCATTCCTGTTCATTCATTCATTCACCCACTCACCTGTTCATTCATTCACCCACTCACCTGTTCATTCATTCACTCACTCATTTATTCACTCACTCATTTATTCACTCACTCATTTATTCACTCACTCACTCACTCACTCCCTCCCTCCCTCCCTCCCTCTGTGGCTCATGGACACCTCCCAGGTGCTGGGCCTGCCCCAGCGCCAGACACCAGAAGGAGAGCCCTGGAAGGTTGGGGCGCATGTGTTGGGAGAAGCAGGCATAGATTGGATCACTAAGCAAAGAACCCTGCAGCTGTGGTGAGCACTACACAGATGGGAACAGGGCCTCCAGATTGGGGAACAGTAGCTGGGGGGCTGGGGGCCCCTCACATGGTATGGGAGCCTTGGCGCGCAGGTTGACCAGGCTGCTTCTGAGCAGTCGCGAAGAGGAGATGCTCTCACCTGAAGCCTGCTCACGAAATTTAATGGCCCCTGGGAACCACAGGGTCCCAGGGAAGGGCCAGGGGTGGGGGACTGCTCCCCCGTTTCAGCTGTGACTCCCCTGGTTTCCCTAACTCCTCCCCTCCGCTGGCTGGTGGGGGGCGGGCGGCACCCACCAATGAGACACTGGGAAGCCCAGCTTCACCAGGTAGATCTCACGAGTCAGAAAAGACCCTCCATGAACGCACCTAGACACACATGAGGAAACAGGGCAGGGAGAGCTGAGGTCACGGCCGCTCCACAGGCTGGGCACCAGAGCCCAGTCCATCTGGTGGCTCCGCAGGCCCTGCCCACACCCCTGTGGGACCCTCCCCCCTGGAGCAGGAAGACCCAGTTGCCCATGCGTCCTGGGGGGCCCCCATCCTTCGGGTGGTTTAAAGCTCAACGCAGAAAGCAAATGGTATTTGTTTAAATAATTTCAAGGATCAAGAATTTCCAGATGTTTCCCAGGCCCAACCCTCCAGCTGGCCCAGGTGCCTCCCTCACAAACGACCCTCTGGGGCCAAAGGGGGCCCTCCCTGGGGACGCCTGGGTGTGGTGGAATTTCTGGCTGCTGAAACTCCAGGGGAGGAGGCAATCAGATTCCTGGAAAACTGGAGCGATTTTCCAGGCCAAAGACTGCGGAGACAAACACAGAACCCACCTGAGAACCTGACCTCGGGGCTCAGCTGGGGAAGGGGAGAAGCCTGGCAGGAGGCTCCAGGGGGCCTGGCGGGGAGCCGGCCCACCCGCGTGAGCTCTGAGAGCTCGCGGCGTGGAAGAATGCAGCAATGAATCGAGCAGCGAGCAGAAGACGCCGTCCAACGTTTACTGAAAACCCTGTCCAGCATGCCGCCCGTCTAGGGTGACTCTGGGTCCCAGCAACCTCCCCAAGGGAATTATCGCCCCCACCTCACAGCCAGGAGGCAGAACCACAGCACCACGTGGTCCCACAAGTGGGTGGCAAAGCGAGGGTGTCCATCCTGGTCGGTGTGTATGGATCCCACGCTGCAGGTGCAGGGGAGAGGCGAAGGAAGGAGGAAGTGGGCGGGAGGGAGGGAAAAAAAAATCTTTTGAACACACGCACTCCAGGTTTGACTGGCACAGGGCTCTGGGGCAACCGTGGCCACACCAGTGACTCAGGAGATGTGCTGTGCTCTGAACAGCAGTCTGCCTACAGAGGACCGCGCCTAATATCCTGGCTGGCTCACGCAGGTGTGCTGGGAGACCCACGCAAGGCTGTTGGCTGTGCTGGACTGGCCAAAATATCCAAAACAAAACCAAAAAAATGGGAGGAAGAAAACACAGCATCCCTCCAAAGGGAAACAGATCAACGGTGGGTTATCCACACAACAGAATCCCACCTATCAACAGGGATCCATTTCATAAACACAGCGCTGAGTGAAGAACAAGCCGCTGGCGGAGAGGTCCAGGTTGGGACCACGTGTGCAGATTTAAGGCACATGACCCAAGGGCTGCCTTTGTTCATGGACACGGATGGATGTGGTGAAACCACAGGAACACAGATGAGGCTGGAGCAGGTCAGAGTGAGAGCGGGGTTTCACGTGGGGCCTCGCTGTGTCTGCAGTGCTCCACTGCTCTCAGAGAACCTGCAACACGTATGCAGGACGTTAACAGCTGCCTTGTGTCCACCGATGTGTAAGGGTCGGTGATGTGCTTTCCCACAGCCAGGAATGCTTCATAACTGCAGTGTTTCAATGTTAGCATCCATCTCTGACGGCAGCAGGGTCCTCCAGACGGGTGGCAGAAGCCACGCTCCCTGTCCTGAGCCCTGAAGGACCCCAGGGGCTGGCTCTGACTTCCACAGTTCCTGATACGAGGATTCATTTACTTATGTCAACCGTGCGTCCATCCCTCCACGGAAAATAGAACCTTTCTCCCTAGGATAGGATTAGCAAACAAATAGAAGTGACAGGATCCAAGACAATGGCTGAGCACACACTGGCTGAACCTAAGGAAAAGGGTTTGACCTCTCCGAGCCTCAGTTTTCTCATCTGTGAAATGGATGAGGGTGGACACCATGCTGCCCCGCAAAGTCGTCCTGGAGAAGCAGTGATCGTATCCAAGGGGTGAGCAGCGAGCACATGGCCCTGCATGTCCTGAGTGACCAGTAAGGGGAGGACGGGCCACCGTGAGGCAGGTCCTGTGAGCTGGGGGCTTTGGGACAGCAGACGCTGTCAATCAGGGCTGTCTGCCAGACAGCCTCTCCCAGAAAAGGAGGCACTTCCGTCCTGGCATGGCAGCTGTGTCACGGACTCTCAGCCTCTCTTCCAGAATGAAAGGAAATCCCCTGGGGCATCAGGGCTTCTTGGGAGGGGGTGGGGATGGCAGCCAGCACCCTTCAGCCCCTAGAGGAAGCTGTCTTGCTCCCTCTCTGTGGAGGGGTCCCCTGGCTGTGCCCCAGAAGCCCGGCCTGTGCACCCTCGGCCTGCCCAGGCTCCCAGCAGAGCCCACGCCTGCCTAGCAAGGCCCTCCTGTGCTCTAGCAGCTAACATGGACCCCTAGTGCCCCGCCAGCCACCCCGCTCCAGGTGGAGGGAGGAGAGAATGAGCTGGACGGGGAGGACCGGACCCGTGCCTGGGAGCACTCAGCCCGGTATCCTCCGCGATAGAACCAGAGTAACCCTAACCCCTGCCCTCCTCCCCCGGCTGCCACGGGATCCAAAGATCCCGGGGTGTGGAGAGATAGGACGAGGGCAGAGGTTTCCCAGGGAGCCAGAGCCACAGGGCCTGGGACTCAGAGGGCGGCCGCTTGGCTGGAATCCTGGCCCCGACTGCCACTAACTCTGTGACCTGTGGGTTCTTAAACTGCCCGATTGCACCTTGGCATGGGCCCCCATGTAGTATCCCCCTCCATGCCGTGGCCGCACCTGGGTGGGTTCAGCACGGCTCCTGGTACAGGTAGGTCCTCCACACCCTGTGGGCAGGATGGGGAATGGGGGGATCTCCTACAATTCTACATATGGAAATGGCCAAAGCTCTCCCTAGAATAGACAAAACAAGTGTCCAAAGGGAGAACTTTAGAAGACTCACATGGCCTGCTTTCGAGATCTACTGTAATCCAAACAATATGCTCCAGACAGAACTGACATGGGGATTCATGGAGCAGAACAGACAGCCCAGAAACAGACCCGCCCATATATGGTCAATTGAGTTTCTGACAAAACTGCAAGGATAATTCTAGGAGGAAATGTTAAAATGAGGTCACGCTGCTGTAGGGGACAGTGAAAGTCTTAGTTGCTCAGTCACGTCCGACTCTTTGGACTGTAGCCCGCCTCGCTCCTCTGTCCATGGAATTCTCCAGGCAAGAATCCTGGAGTGGGTGGCCATTTCCTTCTCCAGGGGATCTTCCCGACCCAGGGACTGAACCTGCCTCTCTCGCACTGCAGGCAGATTCTTTACCAGCTGAGCCATGCAGGTGAGCCCCTTCTGATATGATTGGCGGTTTTCATAAGTAGGAAACTAGACACAGGCAGGCACACAGGGAGGAGGCTGTGTGATGAGGGCGGCAGAGATGGGGTGATGTTTCTGGAAACCAGAGACCACCAGTGAACCCTCAGACCCCGGGGCAAAGCCTGGGCAGTTTCCCTCTCAGCCTCGGAGTGACCAGTCCTGCTGACACCTTGATTTTGGACTCTGACCTCTGCAACTGGAGACAATAAACTTCTGTTGTTCATGCCCCCAGCCTGCTGTGTTATGCAGCCCAGGAAACCAACGTGAGGACCAATGCGAAGGAAACACAGGCTGTCTGCTGATGTGCAGGCTGCGTTTGGATGAGAAGTCCCTCTGGGAGGCTGTCGGAAAGTTCTCAACTGCTCAGCACCTCAAAGACCACTCAGAGGTGGTCTTCTGCACTTTCACCCCGGCCGGGACCTTCCCGCTGAGGGCTGACTGTCTGTCCCAAATCCACTCTCACCATGGTCTGAGAGGTCAGCATTTTCCCTCCCCCAAACCACGCCTCTCATGGCAAATAGATGGGAAAACAGTAGAAACAATGAGTGACTTTATTTTTTGGGCTCCAAAATCACTGCAGATGGTGACTGCAGCCATGAAATTAAAAAACACTTCCTCCTTGGAAGAAAAGTTGTGACCAATCTAGACAGCATATTAAAAAGCAGAGACGTTACTTTGCCAACAAAGGTCCGTCTAGTCAAGGCTATGGTTTTCCCAGTGGTCATGTATGGATGTGAGAGTGGGACTGTGAAGAAAGCTGAGCACCGAAGAATTGATGCTTTTGAACTGTGGTGTTGGAGGAGACTCTTGAGAGTTCCTTGGACTGCAAGAGGTCCAACCAGTCCATCCTAAAGGAGACCAGTCCTGGGTGTTCATTGGAAGGACTGATGCCAAAGATGAAACTCCAGTACTTTGGCCACCTCGTGTGAAGAGCTGCCTCATTTGAAAAGACCCTGATGCTGGGAAGGATTGAAGGCAGGAGGAGGAGGGGACGACAGAGGATGAGATGGCTGGATGGCATCACTGACTCGATGGACATGAGTTAGAGTGAACTCCGGGAGTTGGTGATGGACAGGGAGGTCTGGCATGCGGCAGTCCATGGGGTCGCAAAGAGTCGGACACGACTGAGCAACTGAACTGACTGGCTAAACCATGCCTCTCCTCCTGGGAGGAAGCCCCGCCTCGTGCCCTCCTCCCCGTCTCACCACCCAGCGCACAGGTTGGGTCCTCAGTGTCCCTCCCTCATAAGTCCTCCTCCACCCCACGCCCTGTGTCAGGCACCTGCCTCTCGCCTGGATGTCACAACAATGGGCCAACAGGTCTGCCTGCCCGGGTCCCTCTCCTCCAGACCAGCCTCCCAGCTAGCTGCTCGGGTCCGACATGCGGCTGGTCGGCGATTCCACTCTCCCACATCCCACATCCAAACCCGCAGCACGTCCTGTCTGCTCTAACTTCACAGACGTAGCAGAGCCCACAGCTGCTGCCCCTCCCTGTCACCCAGGCCCTCCCCTGGAGCTCAGCTGCCTCACCGCAGTGACCCCTGGCCCCCTTGCTGATCCTGCCTCCCGCTGCCATGGGGCCTTTGCACAGTCCCTCTGAAGCATACTCTCCCCAGACACCCACCTGGTTCTCGCCCATCCCTTCTCAAGCCTTTACCCTAGGATTGTGGCATCACTGACCACCCCCATTTCTGACCCTTCCCACCCTGCATGCCATTTCTCTCCCTCTCACTCATCACCTTTTTCTATCTTACAACACCTACTTGTGTTTTATAATTGTTGTTTAATTTCTGCTCCCTCCCACTAGTTTCAGGAACCTGGGGCTTTCTCTGTTTCATTAATCAGAATGTCCCCAGTACTCAGAACAGCAGCACTGAGCCCCTAATAGGGCCGCAGTGCCTCACTGTTGAACATATACGTGAAGGTCAAGCAAAACAGGCACAGCCTGGCCCATCTGTCCTTAGGATCTGCTTGTTTTCTCTCTTCTAACCGACTAAGAGGAACTCTGCCCACGACCAGCCTTCTCCCTGCGCCTGTGGGGATGAGACGACCTATTTTACCTGCCAGGGAGGCCCTGCCAGCTCCCCCAGGTGCTTTCCGGAGGCCATCCTCCCCTGGGCAGGCCGGGTGGGGCTTGTTATGTTAAGACCCTGGTGGAGCTGCAGCCTGGCCCTGGAAGGCGGGGCATGCCCCACCGGGAGGGGCAGGCAGGATGGCACCTGTGCAGCTGTGGGACACCGGGAGGAAGGCGGGACTCAGCGGACGATACACAGGACCACCCGAGGTGCTGGGCGCAGGGGGACGCTCAGCCAGCGCAGACGTGCTGCCCCTCAAGGGAAGGTATCCAGGCTGTGGAGGCTTGTGTGTCCGAGCCCCACACACCTGTGTCTACACCCCTTCCTCACGTCCCTGCTTCTCTGATCGCCAGTCTCCATCCTGGGGGCTATAGCTTCATAGCCTTCAAAAAGTGAAAGTGTTGGCGGCTCAGTCATGTTGGACTCTTTACTACCAACCCCATGGACTGTAGCCCACCAGGCCCCTCTGTTCATGGCATTCTACAGGCAAGAATACGAGTGTGGGTCGCCATCTCTTCTCCAGGGAATATTCCCGACCCAGGCATCAAACCTCGGTCTCCCGCAACGCAGGCAGATTCTTTACCATGCCTTTAGAGGGGCTCCTAAATGCCTGGAGGTGGGGGCCACTGGAGCTGGAAGATCCAAGTAGGCTTGAAGGGACAGAGAACTAGGGTCTGCCCTTGAAAACCCCCTGCCATTCAGCCTGCGTGTTCTGGAGCCAAACTCCAATCCTATTCGACTTGCCAGGGGCTCAGAGGAGCTTCACAGACATGTACAGTGGCTGGTGTGTCAGAGTGCTCCACAAATACCCAGGTGCCTGGCCCCAACCCAGAGGCTCTCTGTGCAGAGGAGGGTCCCTGCCCCAGCCTTCCCAGGGCCAAGGCTGGGTCCAAACCACAGGTAGCATTTAATGTCAAGGTCAGCAGGGCCCAGAACCCCTCTGCTATGGATGGAATGAATCATGTCCTGTAAAAGACAGGCTGAAGGCCTAAACTGGGACCTATGAGTGTGACCTTATTCTAGAAATATTAACAGGATGTTTGTAGATGTGTCTCTTGAGAAACCTGTATGCAGGTCAGGAAGCAACAGTTAGAACTGGACATGGAACAACAGACTGGTTCCAAATCGGGAAAGGAATACGTCAAGGCTCTAACCCTGCTTATTTAACTTCTATGCAGAGTACAGCATGAGAAATGCCAGACTGGATGAAGCACAAGCTGGAATCAAGATTTCTGGGAGAAATATCAGTAACCTCAGATATGCAGATGACACCACCCTTATGGCAGAAAGTGAAGAAGAACTAAAGAGCCTCTCGATGAAAGTGAAAGAGGAATGAAAAAGTTGGCTTAAAGCTCAACATTCAGGAAACTAAGATTATGGCATCTGGCCCCATCACTTCACGGCAAATAGATGGGGAAACAGTGGAAATAGTGAGAGATTTACTTTTAGGAGGCTCCAAAATCATTGCAGATGGTGATTGCAGCCATGAAATTAAAAGATGCTTGCTCCTTGGAAGAAAAACTATGACCAACCTAGACAACATATTAAAAAGCAGACACATTACTTTGCCAACAAAGGTCCGTCTAGTCAAAGCTATGGTTTTTCCAGTAGTCATGTATAGATGTGAGAGTTGGACTATAAAGAAAGCTGAGCACTGAAGAATTGATGCTTTTGAACTATGGTGTTGGAGAAGACTCTTGAGAGTCCCTTGGACTGCAAGGAGATCCACAGTCCATCCTAAAGAAAATCAGTCCTGGATATTCATTGGAAGGACTGATGCTGAAACTCCAGTACTTTGGCCACCTGATGTGAGGAACTGACTCATTTGAAAAGACGCTGAAGCTGGGAACGATTGAAGGCAGGAGGAGAAGGGGACGACAGAGGAGGAGATGGTTGGATGGCATCACCGACTCAATGGACATGAGTTTGAGCAAACTCCAGGAGTTGGTGATGGACAGGGAGCCTGGCATGCTGCAGTCCATGGGGTCACAAAGAGTTGGACCCGACTGAGTGATTAAACTGGCGGTAACTGGTTAAGACAAGGTCATGCTGGATCAGGGTGGGCCCAACCCTGATGATGAGTGTGCTTATAAGAAGAGGACATTTGGACACAGACACAGACCCACAGGGAGAAGCCATGTGATGACAGAGGCTGGGGGGACAGCCACAGGCCAAGGACACCGAGGGTTACTGGCCATCCCTCAAGCCCAGAAACAGGCAAGGAAGGATCCCTCCCCCTGCCCCGGAGCTCAGCCTCCCGACACCTTGTTCTCAGACTCTGACGGTGCAAGTGGGGCAGGCATGGTCTCCTCCTCTGTCGCTACCGTGAAACCGAGGCCTCAAAGGGGACCCATGAGGGCAGGCCATCCTGGGTGTGGGGGGCGGCGGTGGTGTCAAGCTCTGTGGGAGCCGGAGATGCCAGGCCCCGCCCACTTCGGAGCCAGAGGTGCCACGCCCCGCCCCTCACCCCGCCCACATTGGAGCCGGGCTGCTGGGCCCCGCCCCTCGCTCTGCCCCTGCTCCGCCCACATCTGTGAAATGAGGATCCCCCGCAGCCCCTAAGTCCCGCGACGCGCCTTTCCAGGAGCGGGGCGAGCGAGCTGGCTGGTCCCTGGGAAGAGTGTTGGATGTTGCTGACCTGGGCTCGCTGGACTTACAGGTCCAGCTCCCCTCGAGGGCGCTGAAGATGCTTTGCAGGCCTCCTGGCACACATCACCCCTGCCCGCCCTATCCCAGCCCCGTTCAGGAATTCCACTGCCCTGCTCTTGCTTGTAATTTTGCCCGGCTCACCCATGCGCCCACACCTCTTGGCTCAGGTATGAGTCCCGGCCTCCCACTCAGCTCCCGGGCAGCCCCCACTCACCTCCTGGCTCTGCCAGGCCACCCCAGGGCCTGGCTGTGGGGATGGGCTCTGCTTCCCTGCGGCTCTCTGATGAACTTGGGTGCTCTCCTGGGGGAGGTCCTGACCCCTGCCTTGGGCTGCCTGCCCACACCGCCTACCAGGAGGCTCCCAAAGACCGAACTCAGGTAAAGCTGACCTCCACCATCTCAGAAGCAACAGTGGGCTTCCCCTCTTGGGAAGGGGCTGGCTGACTCAGGAGGCTCTCATGCCCCACCTCCTGGCCTCCTGGCCCTGCACCAATGGCAGCACGTAACCGCCTCTGGCCTCCTCTGCTGTGCCTCCTTCCTGGGTGCCGCTGCTGGGTGCCCACCGCAGCCACTGCTGTGCTCAGGCCCCCTCCCAGAGGGGCCTCCCCCAGAGGGCCCCCCCAGGCCACCCTGTGCGAAAGCACCCAGCAGCCCTCAGCGAACCTCGCCCGCTTTTCTTTACTTCGTAGAAATCGTTTCCACCTGGCGCCAGAAGAGGCACGAGTGGTGTGTCCCCAGGACCCGAATATCCAGTCCTCATCCATCTCCGTCTGGTGCTGAGCCCCAGCTCACAGCAGGGGCTGCAAACACAGGCAGGAAACACCCCCGCAGTATGGCCTGGCAGCACGGGAGTGTCACCCAGAAGAGGCAGGAAAGGCAGAGAGAAAGAGAGGCGGCCCTGGGTCGGGGTGGCAGGGGGCAACAGCATCAGGCGGGATAGAGGAAAGGGCTCAGAGGTCGGAGAGGCCAGCATCTCTGCGCTCAGAGTCCAGAACACAGGCTGGGGAGCCCCACGGGGCTGGAGCCTGTGTCCCTCCGTGTGGGCAGAAGAGCGTGCACGCGTCACCGTGTACCTGGGGGCAGCTCCCCCCGCCCAGACAGCAAGGCAGCCTCGAGGACTGATGGTGAAATGGAGGCCAGAGGGCCAGGCAAAGCGTGGACAAGTGGGCCCTGCTCCCAGTTCCCTCTCTCTCCTCACTGGTCCTCTGGGAAGCAGGGCATCTGCAAGCTTCAGGCCCACCTCCTGTGGGTCCCTTCCCTGACCCTAGCTCAACACACGGGGCCTCACGCACAAAATGTCCCCCTCTCACCCCCCGATCCCATTGCGACCAGGCTTATTTCTAGTTAGGAAGAAAAAGTAAGTACCTTCCAGGGAAATGTTTTAAACAGATGGAATTTATAAAATATACAGCAAGTGCTGCCTTTCGTTGGATGGTGGGTGGTGGAGGAACGCTGGTTGTATCATTTCCAGCACTTTCTGCAGGGTGACATCAGAGCCGTGTGGAGCAACGCTGCTGGGGGACAGGCCCGGGGCCACCACATCAGAGCCTGGTGCATCTGCTCAGCACACACCGACACCGGGCCCCTCGAAGTCCTCCTCCAGATGCCCACTCAACAGAAATGCCCACTCTGCCCACTGCACAGTGTTCCGAAGAATGTACAAAGCAGTGATACTTGAATAACCCCAAACTGGAATACCCGACGCCAGCCCTCGGCGATGAGGACACTCTGGCAGCTGGCACAGGGGACAGTACCAGGCGGTAAGGCCCAGAAACCACAGGGCGGGGTCTTGTCCAGAGGGTGAAAGCAGCGGACACACCACCCCACCCCACTGATGCAGATTCAGGAAGAAGTGAAACTGATCAAAGGTGAAGAAAATCAGAAAAGCGATTGCTCTGGTTGAGGGCGATGGGTGTGGTTTACACACGTGTGTGTGTGTGCTGCTGCTGCTAAGTCACTTCAGTCGTGTCCGACTCTGTGCGACCCCATAGACAGCAGCCCACCAGGCTCCCCCGTCCCTGGGATTCTCCAGGCAAGAACGCTGGAGTGGGTTGCCATTTCCTTCTCCAATGCATGAAAGTGAAAAGTGAAAGTGAAGTCGCTCAGTCGTGTCCGACTCTTAGCGACCCCATGGGCTGCAGCCCACCAGGCTCCTCTGTCCATGGGATTTTCCAGCCAAGAGTACTGGAGTTGGGATGCCATTGCCTTCTCTGGTGTATGTGTGCTAGAATAGGCCAAATTGCACAGTTACAGCATGTACATTTTACTACATGTAAATTGTATGTCAAAAGGGTAAAGATAGATGTGTGCAAATGCAGACGTCTAGCTGGTAAGTTTTGCTTTTTACGGTGGTAGGAGTTAAGAGTTCTTTTTTATCTTTCTTTTTTAAAATATGTATTTATTTGGCTGCACTGGGTCTTCGTCGTGGCACACAGCATCTTTGGCTGCAGCGTGTGAAGTCTTAGTTGCAGCATATGAGATCCAATTCCCTGACCAGGGAATCCAGGCCCCTGCATTGGAAGCGTGCAGTCTTAGCCACTGGACGACCAGGGAAGTCCCAGGATTAGGCATTCTGAGACTACTACTTTTTTCTATTTTAGAATTCAGCAAATGAGTAAGTATATTAAGGATAATGGGACCCAGACACCTGACCATTGGGCAGGAGAGTCAAGAATTTGGAAAGGAAGAAAACTAGAATGTTGTCCAAGGTGTTGTTGCCTAAGGATCAAAGTGAACTCATTGTCTGATGAAGACATACGGTGAATGGATGATGGTTGCAAGTACACATGTGTTTACGTGTATGTACATGTCTGTCGTCATACCTACAAATGTCTGTGTCTCCATTTCTATGTGAACACATCCTTCCTCCATCACCTGCATCAGTAAGAGGTAAGGTATTCACTGCTCTGTTCACCAAGGCAGCCGTAATGACACCACAGTTTCAATGAGCACATCTATGCCTGGATCTTGGTTTCTAAATACTATCTTCCATCAACCAGGCTGGTTCCAGGGTTGGTTCAAGGAATGCACAAGATAAGCCTGGAGCAAGTCTTTGTTTAAAAGCAGAGAAGCACTCTAAGTATGGTGGACACATGTCAGAGACACACAGGCCAGCTCAAAGGGCCCCACTGAGCTGATGTGGAGCCGTTTAGGCGTCAGAGCAATTGTAGGCATGGACTCAGTTCAGTTCCGTTTAGTCCCTCAGTCGTGTCTCAGTCTTTGGGCTGCAGCACCCTCTTCCAACAACACACAATAGCAAACACCCTCTTCCAACAACACAAGAGAAGACTCTACACACGGACATCACCAGATAGCCAACACTGAAATCAGACTGATTATATTCTTTGCAGCCAAAGATGGAGAAGCTCTATACAGTCAGCAAAAATAAGACTGGGAGCTGACTGTGGCTCAGACCATGGACTCTTTATTGCCAAATTCAGACTTAAATTGAAGAAAGTGGGGAAAACCACTAGACTGTTCAGGTATGACCCGAATCAAATCCCTTACAATTATACAGTGGAAGTGAGAAATAGATTTAAGGTATTAGATCTGATAAGACAGAGTGCCTGATGAACTATGGACGGAGGTTCGTGACATTGTACAGGAGACAGGGAGCAAGACCATCCCCAAGAAAAAGAAATGCAAAAAAGGCCTGGACTACAATCTGTTAAATAAAATAAGCATTCGCAAGGATGCTGTGCCCCACCCTCCCCACCTGGGGCACAGAGGGGTCCTGCCATGTCTGAGCGCGAGGGAACCTGGGCAGACCCAAGGGGAGAGCATGCTACAAGTAACCCGCCGGGACTCCAGTGTCAAGAAAAACACCGAAAGGTGACCGAGGAGCCGTGGCAAGCGCACATAGCCCCTGACCCTGGAGCTGGGACCAGGAAGTGAATCGTGGTCAGAGGGCAGCCCTGAGGCCTCTTCACGGTCCGAGCAAGGGCTGCGGGTTAAACAGTGGGATTGTATCAACATCACAGCCCTGGATGCTGACAGATGCGCTGTGATTGTCTGAGAGGACGTCCTTGTCCTCCGGAAACACCCTGGAGTAGCTGCGGTAAAGGGACATGACATCACTATACTCTCAACAGGTTAGGACACAAGTGTCTGTACATACAAACACAGGTGGATGGATGGGTCGACGAGAGGGAAGCGGGGAGGGGAACCACAAAGCAAATCGGGCCAAGGTGCCCGAGTGACCGCTGGCCAGGAGCTCCCTGCTCTGTTTCTGCACTGGTCCTCTAAGTTTGAAATTATATCAAAATAAAACATAACCTCCCCCCAGACGAAACAGACGTGGAGCAACCAGAACTCTTTGAGCCCTGTTGAGGGCAGTGGGCACAACCACAGTGGAAAACTGCCTTGTCGGCTTTTACTGGACGTCTGCCATCTGAGCCCCGCAATTCCGCTTCCAGTGAAAACCCAGCAGAGATGGGGGTACACACGCATCCCTAGATGGGCACAGAAGTGTCCACGCCTGCCCCAAACTAACTGGATGTGACTCAAATGCTCACGAGGGTAGAATAGATTAGTAAAATGTGAATTCACCCTACGGATTCTGCACAGAAATGAGGACCCACCCAGCAGCCCAAACGGAGCTCACAGGCCCAATACCACACCAAAGAAGCCGGAGATGAAACAGTCAGGGTTCCCGGCAGTGGGCGGGGCAGGGGTGGCTGGAAGGTGTGCTGGGGCTGCCCAGAATCATGGACATTGTCTGGGCCTGGGCACTTGCTTAGTCTGTGGATCTTCCCTGAGCTGAACACTTATAATCTGTGCCTTTTCCTGTATGCATTAAATATTTTAATAGGAAATTTGGTAGTCCAGTGCTCAGAACTCTATGCCTCTCACTGCTGTGGGCCTAAATTCAATCCCTAGTTAGAGAATTAAGGTCTCACAAGTCACGCGGCTTGGTAAAATAATGAAATAAATAATTTAAAAAATATTAGAAAGTCCAAGAGAAAAGTCTCCTGCGGCATCTCCAGCTCGATGGACATGAGTGTGTGTAAGCCCCGGAAGTTGCTGATGGACAGGGAAGCCTGGCGTGCTGCCATCCATGGGGTCGCAAAGAGTCAGACACGACTGAGCAACTGAACTGACTGAGTGACTGACTGATGTATTTTTCTATAAAATAAAATCGAATTCGTGTTTCATCAGTGGGGAGAGATTTCTGGGCCTCTGGGCAGTGTGGTGCCTGGGGGAGGAGACCGTGAGAGCAGCCAGGAAGGCCGAGCAGGAGGTCTGGGGCTGCCTGGCTGGGGCCCTGGTGCAGAGTGGCGGGGCAGGGCCTCTTGCTTGCTGGCCTGGTGCCCACAGCCCTCGTAGGATGCGAGTGGGTGCTCAGGAATCTCAGGCGGTGCGCTCAGTGAGGAGCAGGCATGTGGCAAGGGTGTTGAAGTGAGCCAACCCCTGCCTGCCCCAGGCACCTCAAGATGGGACCCCCATGTCTCCAGTCCCCACTTTGCAAGTGAGACTCAGGAGCCGGGCATACGAGCGCCCAGGCTCACTGCAACCCAAAGGCTGTCCCTCCTCTGGTCCAGAGGGTCCACAGCCCTCGGGCCGGTGCGAAGAGCTCAGCGAGGCCTGTTCTCCACGCGCCCTTCCCAGCCCTGGCGCCGGAGGAGGTGGATGGAGCCACCCGGCCACATTCCTCCATGAGGTGGCTGCAATCTCAGGCCCCAAGGCCCGACCCACATAGGTGGGGGTGCGGGCTGCCCCTCTGAACCTGACAGACAGCACCACGCAGGGGGCTTACACCCTCCGACGGGAGCAGGCGACTCCAGGGGAGCCCCCTGCCCTTGGGCCCCCGACCTGTCCACCCCTGCGTGGGAGGGCCCCGTGGGAGCCATGAGCCAAGTGGAAAGAAGGCCAAAGGCGAGGCTGGCTGTGGAATCCTCCTTTTAATGAACCGGCTCCAGCTCGGGACGCCTGGGTGTGCCTGACATCTGATCTACTCGACTGATAACTCATGTAAAAACGCAACAAGAATAATAAGAAGATTATGAGTGACACAGAAATGAAACAAATTCCTCCTGTGTAGGGTGCTTTCAACCAACGCTTTCCTATCTAGGGTGGGCCAGCCCACACTCAGCCAAGTTTCCAGACCTGTCCCTGGCGGCTGTCTCAGGAGGCCGGCGGGCACTCGCATCACAGATGAAGACAGGAGGGGCCCTTATGTGGCACTGCCGGCCAGGGCCAGGAGCGGAGCCAGCCCGGCGAGCCATTTCAAGGCCAGATGTAGGAAACAGAGCTTCTGTGGTTGCCCAGTCATTAAAATCACTTCATCTCTGGCATTAAAAGGACAGAATGCCTGTGCCTCCCACAGGGGGACAAAAATCCCCCAAAAGTCTCTCATTCTGTGCTTCCCTGGTGCTCAGACAATAAAGAACCTGCCTGCTGTGTGGGAGACATGGGTTCGACCCCTGGTCTGGGAAGATGCCCTGGAGAAGGGAATGGTTACCCACTCCAGTATTCTTGCCTGGAAATTTCCGTGGAGAGGAGGATACCTTCCATGGGGTCGCAAAGAGTTGGACACAACTGAGCAACTCGCACGAACAGGCATCAAAGGCTCTCTTTCTAGGAGGGGACCCACAGCAGAGGACACCAGAGTGGGGGCATGAGCCGTGGGGAAGGGGGCCAACGGGCTTCCAGGAAAAAGGTGGCTGAGTTGTGCTTTCCTGAAGACTGAGCTGGGCTGTGAAAGCCGAGTGAGAGTTTATCCAGTGGGTGGGGGGAGAGGGACGAACGGTGCTCCAGGGAGAAGCGACCTGCACTATTGCAGAGAACCAGGGAACAACAGGGCGATGAGTCAGGCTGCGGAGGAGCCTGGAGGGCGGGGCTGTCCACCAGGCGTGCCCGGGGCTTTATAGCAGCAGCGGGTGGCCGTGCGCGCAGTGGAGCGGGCCCTGTGACGGCTAGGCATGCTCTGTGCACCGCTGCTTCTGTCGGGCGTGCTGTGCACTGCCCTGGCCGGCTCCATCTCTGGCCCCAAGGAGTGCGCCAAGGGCCCGGCCGTGTGGTGTCGGGACCTGCAGGCGGCGACGAGATGCGGGGCCGTCCGGCATTGCCGCGTTTCGGTCTGGAGCCAGCCCACCACCAGGTCCCTGCCCTGTGACTTGTGCCTGGATGTGGCAGCCACTGCCAGCAACGGGCTGAACCCCGAGGCCACCGAGACCGATGTCCTGGCTGCAGTGATGAAGACCTGTGAGTGGCTTCCCAGCCAGGAGTCTTCGGTCAAATGCAAGGGGATGGTGGATGCCCACTACTCAGCCGTCCTGAGCATGCTTGGCGGGGACCTGGGCAGTGCCCCAGGACAGGTATGCACGGCTCTCACCCTCTGCCAGCCGCTGCAGAGGCACCTGGCCACCCCAAGGCCACTCTCCGAGGAGGACATATACGACGTGGTGGCCCCGTTCGTGGCCAATGGCCTCCTCAGCTCCCGGCGTCAGCAGATTGCCGCGGGCACTGTGTGCCAGGACTGTGTCCGGCTGGTCACCCGGCTCCAGGGTGCCCTTGGGCCCGGCCTGTCCAGCCTGGCACAGGTGACCACACGGGAACAGTGCAAGTCCCTGGGGCCGGGCCTGGCTTTCCTTTGCAAGAACTACATCCACCAGCTTTTTGCTCCTGCTGAGCAAACACTGAGGTTCATGCTGCCCAGCGAGATCTGCGGGAAGGAGGGCTTCTGTGAGGAGCGGCAGGGAACCCCCAACTCGGCTCACGTGGCTGCCGTGGACGGAGTCCCTGCCCTGGAGCTGGCGTCTCCGTGGAAGAAGAGCGAGGTGCAGATGCAGGGTCCCGTGGCCTGTGACGTGTGTCTGCAGGTGGTGCAGAGGCTGGACCACTGGCTGGAAAGCAGCAGCAGCAGGACCCTCATCAGCCAGGCCCTGGAGCGTGTGTGCTCCGTGCTGCCCCCTCCCGTGGTCCGGGAGTGCATCAAGCTGGTGGATACCTACATCCCCACCCTGGTGGACGTCCTGAGCAGACTCACTCCAGAAAAGATGTGCATGGTCATCCGACTGTGCAGGGGATGGAGGCGGGCCCGGGCGGTCCACGAGGGCCCCACGAACCCACCCCCTGGCCTCCTGGACAAGGACAGTCTCTGCAGGGGGTGCCAGCGGCTGTTCGGTCTGTCCGTCCATAACCTGGAGCAGAAGAGCACCGAGCACCGCATCCTGCGGGCCTTCAAGCTCGCCTGCGGCATCCTGCCCCTGCCCTTCGTGATGCAGTGCGGCCGCTTCGTGAGCGAGTACCAGCCCGTGCTCATGGAGACCCTCAGGGACATGATGGACCCGACCACCCTCTGCACGAAGTTGCATGCTTGCCACGACCCCAGGGACACGCTGCTGGGCACCGACCAGTGTGTCCTGGGCCCAAGCTTCTGGTGCCAGAGCCGGGAGGCAGCCCAGATGTGCAACACGGTGGAGCACTGCCAGCGCCGCGTGTGGAAGGAGGCGCCCTTGCAAGCCGAGAGCTTGGGTGACAGCGGCTGCCCGAGCCAGGATGCCCCTCCCCTCGAGAGGCCCGCCTCTCCTTGATTGCCACAGGGGCCCTGCGAGGCGGGCACTGCCCCCACGTGCCAAGTGAGAACTGAGACTCCCAGCGAGGAGGCTGGAAAGGACCTGTGCTCCGTCCTGACCCCAGGCCCGAGGCTGCGCCTTTGCCCACACCACGAGTGGACTGGAACCGCCTGCTTCACTATCGCTGCCAGCTGCCTGCCCTGACTCTCCATCGCTGTGCTGTGGCTGATGGTGGGGGGGTCTGGCACTGGCCTCTGGTGCCCCCGCTACACTTTGCCGACAGGGTGCAGGCTGGGGTGAGCAGTGGCAGGGCAGAGGGCAGGTGGGGAGGGGCCGTGACAGCTGTTGGGGAGGGGCAGTAGGTCTTATCCCCTGGCCGTCGTCTGTTCAGGCCACAGCTGCTCAACCTTGGCGTCCTGGCGGTGGCCTTAAAGGCATATATGACGTGGTGAGCGTCTCTCTGGGAAGGAGCCTGGGGTTTTGACTAAATGCCTTGAGGGGTTCTTGGGCTCAGCATAGTCCTTCTGATGCCCTCTGCCCCCTCCCACCACAGGAGCCTCTCCCTGCACCCCAGACTCTAGGCTGCAGGGAAACCTGTGCTGCGTTCCAGGTGAGGAAAGGAAAACGTGCTGTAAAAGAGCCCAATGGGTCGCAGGATGGTGGGCAGATCCTCCACCTGTCGGAGCCTCAGTTTTCTAATCTGTAGAATAGGGCTGATAACACCTGTCTCATGCGGATGCTGAGACCGTTAGAGGAGATGTCCCTGAGCTTCTTCCTATGAAAGGACCAGCATCCACCTATCTGCTGGAGCCAGCAAGACCCAGCTTTAGGGTCCCCAGCAGAATCTGGCAGTGCAGATATCGAGTAAACCGCAAGCTTCCTCCCAGTGGGATTTGCTGTCTTCTCATTCTCCTGAGGCCCTGGCACGCGCTGCAGTAGCACCCCCTTCTCTCCAGCCTCGCCCCGGCATTCCCCTCCTCCAGGAAGCCTTCCTGAGGCTCTCAGCCCAGTGCAGGCGCCCTCTGTGATTACTCCTCATGCCATATTGTCATCATCGCCCCCCTAGCACACAGTAGGTGCTGAAACATTAGTGGGTCACACACGCGAGTGTTTCAGTGGAGGCCGGGCCTTTCAGATGAATCCCTCTGGAGGAAGAGAAGTGCCCAGGCCTGGGTTACAGGAGACCTGAGTGGGCGCTGTTTTCTGAGAAGCCACACCTGAGCACTTGGGTAAGTGTCCTGGGCCCCACCATCACCCCAGGGAGACAGGTGCCCCCAGCCTGAGTTTCCAGCCTCCTCGGTGCTGGCGTCTGTAGGCTGTGGCTGGGCCCACTGGTCAGCCCTGTCCACGGTGGCAAGGGCGCCAGCCCACGACCTGAAGGCCTGGATGTGAGCAGAGGAAGGCAGGCCTGGCCAGATTCCGTGACACAGATGCCTGTGATGGACGGATTTGCAGATTATGGGACTGGGCACAGACCGCATCTCCGGGAACAGCCCCGGGGACTGTCGGTCTGCGCGCACCTGTCCCCTCAATGGGACAGGGTGGGCTGCGGCCCCTCCTCTGGCCTGTCTGGGGGACACCTGCTCACAACAGTGAGACAGATCTCAGCTTCCTGGGACGTCACTACTCACACACGAGCAGCCAGGAGGGAGTGATCACCTCGTCTCACAGGTGCCCCATCCATGCAGAGCCGAGGTGCCCTCCCATCACCTCCCCCAGCCCAAAGCGACCTGCAGCAGGGGGGTCAGTGAGGGGGCTCCACGTGCCCCTCCCCCAGGCCTGGGAACCACCTGCCCCCACCCGCCCACTTCAGACCTGTGGCTGCACGTCAGCCCGGCCATGCACCTGGGCAAGGTGGTCATCCAAGGACACTGACCGCTGACCACCCCCTGAGGGCTTCCCACCTGCCCCAGGAGCTCTGCCTGGCTTCACTCCTCACCCTCCACAACCACCTTGAGGGAGGCACCATTATCACAGCATTTCATAGAGGTTCAGTAATTGGCCCGAGGTCACACAGTTAGGACACAGTGAAGCCAGGAGTCCAGCCCAGGCAAGAAGGGGCTCCAGGGCCCGTGTTCCTGACCCTCACCCCTGCTGGTGGAGTTCAAGGCCTGACTCCAGCGCTCCATGGCCTCTGCCTCAGTTTCCCATTCCTGAATGGATGCCCCGCCCCCCGGGTCCTCAGTAGGACCACTGTATGAGAAGGGCCTGCTCAGCAGACACACGGTCAAGGAAGGGGCTCTGCAGGCCTCCTCCCGCACAGGCCCTCCTTTCTGCGCTTCCAGGCTGCTTCCTACACCGTGTCTCACTGTTCTCGTTTCGCATATCTTCCTGCTAAGAGGCGCACTGAGGTTTCTCAGTCGGATATGGCTGATTTGTTTTCCCCGAGTGAGTGTCTTAACCACTGTCTGTTGCTGTTTCCTTGTCATTTCCCACCGCATCAAATTCCTTTTCGATTAGAAAGCTGGCGGGGAGGGGGGCGCTAAATTAGCTGATTGCAGCTGCCGAGGCCGTGAGAGCAAGCATGCAGGGGCGCCGGGACACCCGGCCCCAGGGAGCCCGCAAAGGTCTCCACCGGGCAGCGGCAGAGGGCTTGGGGAGCACTTGCTTAGCACGGGGGCCTGTGACTCCACCATCATCCTCAGACCTCTCGGTGGGTGTGTCGCAGGCTTGTGTCTGCGTACATACTTGCTTCTGCACAGATGGTTTGCGCAGAGCCAGAGTCTGCTGGGCCAACTCCATATCTGCGGAGGGTAGGCGGGAGGACTGCGAGCAGGTCTGCCCTTCATGCTCCTTCCTCTGCCTTAATCTCTTTGTCTGGGAAATGCGCCACTAACCCGCCAAACGAATCCCAACAGTGGAAGTGCTTTCCAAGCCAACCCCCTGGATGACTGCGACCAGTGCAATAGACGCCCCGCCAGAGTCCTGCTTCTTCCATGGGCCTGCCCCTCTCGGTCCTGCCCCTCTCGGTCCATCTGCATCACAGCCTCCCAGGTCTCTGCGAGGGTCCCTCCCTCTTGCGGACTTCTGTCCCCCTGTTGCCTCCCTGCCAGCATCTGTACTCACCCCACCTCGATCAGTTCAGTTCAGTTCAGTTCAGTTGCCCAGTCATGTCCAACTGTTTGCGACCCCAGGGACTGCAGCACACCAGGCCTCCCTCTCCAACTCCTGGAGCTTGCTCAAACTCATGTCCATCAAGTCGGTGGTGCCATCCAACCATCTCATGCTCTGTTGTCCCCTTCTCCTCCCGCCTTCAATCTTTCCCAGCATCAGGGTCTTCCTCGATGGTCACCCTCGAAGGCAGCCCAGCCCCTGAACCATGGGCATGCTCCAGCTCCTGGACTGGAGCCCCGCTTGGACACTTTGGACCCGTCCCTCCTTCGCAGGAACTCAAGAGTGGCGGTGGGGGGTGGGCCGGGGGCAGGAGCAACCCTGAATTGAGTCAGCATCAGTTCTGTTTCATCCCCACCGGGTCCTAATCCTGCCGACCCACGGATGTTACAGATGCCCAGCTCAGCAGGCTCAAATCTCTGTGCCCCAGAGAGGGACTGCGTCTTGCCTGGATCCTGTCGTGGGGGTTTGGGCCCCCAAGCTTAGGCTTCAGCTGCTTTTAGAATCTGGCTTTGATGCAGCTAAAGGCGTGAGAAACAGCTGCATCTGGTCCCTCCAAGGCCCCAACTTACAGGAGGGTCTGCTCTTCCCTCCCCAGGAGGCCCCTAAGTACGGCTTCATGCCCCCCTGCACTGACACCGTTACCCGGGATGCTGCCCTGGAAGCTCAGCCTTAGGTCTGAGAGGCTCACCTCTGGACCCTGCGATGCTTCAGACCCAGGCGCTAGTGCAGGGGCCCTGCTGGTGGCAGGTGGGGCCCATCATGCCAGGCCCAGCAGTGACCCGACGTCCCTGCCTCCTGCCACCATGGGCACCTCCCTGTCTGGATGGCCCAGCTTCCAGTGACCAAGCCCACCACCCCCGGAAAGGCTGCTCTTGCCCCACTGATCTGAAACCCCCCCAGAGTCACCACATGCCCACTCTCACTGGGGCCAGGCCTGATTCGGCGTGGTGGGACATTTCTGAGACAGTCAGGGAGTCTTGGGGGCAGAGCGGAGAGAATGCAGGCCGTGTGGAGGGGCACGTTTGAACCTGGCTTCGCCACTCACTGCGGTGTGGCCTTGGGCAGCTTCCTTAGCAAGTCTGAACTTCAGTTGCCCTGTTGTATGACACGGATAATAAAGGTGCCCCTCCCATGGCATCTGCTGGAGGACTGAGAGAGGTACCGCATTGGAGCCGGGCACACAGCTGGAGATGCCACCAGCCCCGGCCTGAGCTAAATGTTCACAAGTTCCTGCAGCTCGGAGAACCCGGGAACGTGGGCCGAGATCCACAGGAAGACCCGAGGGCCTGAGGCCACCAGGTCAGCCTGAGACAGTCTGTCGGTCAGACGTTCCGGGCATTCCCACTGTCCCACTGAGTCCAGTGCAAAGTGTGAGGTTGGCCAGGAGACGCTGCTGGACACGGGAGGAGTGGGCAGATGGGGAAAGAGGGCAGAGGGGAGGGAGACACAGAGATCGAGAAGGGATCTTCCCATCTCTGTGACACACCTCGGTTTCTCTCCAGAAAAACCAGCACATCAATGCTCAAACAGCACGTGCTTGGTCCCTGAGCCCTGGCGGCCTCCAAAACCCAGCAGCAAAGGCCTGCTTAGCCCTCCCGTTCTCCTCCTCAGGCTCCGGGCCACGAGCCACCATGGGATACCAGCGTGCGCTCTCTGGCCGTGGGAAAAGACGTCTCAGGAATAGTAGGCTCGACCTGGGGCTCTCTGCCTGAGACAAACTGGGCCCTGATCCCCAGCAGTAGCCCCTCAGCCGTCCTCCTGGGCCTGCAGCCCAACAAGTGAGATAGTTCCCGCCGAGGGGTCACGAGCTGGGTTGTCGGAAAACCACGGCACTTTTCCTTTCTGGTCCCCTGGGGAAAGTTACAGGGCTTCCCCCCAGGGGCCCTGGGCTGCAGGCCTGACTCTCACGACCTGCCCGCTGCTCCTCTGCCCCTCTGTTCCCCTCTGTAATTGGAAGAGGCTGGACCAGATGGGGTCAGAGCACAGATACCCTGGGCCCGAGGGTCCCGGACAATGGCCGAAGCTAGGCCCCTTTAGGGCCCATTTCTCTAGAGATCAGAGTGCCAGGCTGCCTGCGAGAGACCTCGAAATTCTTCCATGCTGACAGCGCAATAGCCTCATTTTAGAGTCCTCTTCTAGCCAAACCAAACATGCCTGAAGATGCAGCCTGGCCTGCTGGGCCCCCAGCACATGACCTCAGTAGGCTGGGAATCTCCTGCTGGAATTCAATGCCTGAGCCTGCGGACCAGTCTCGGAGGCTCAGAAGCCCAGCTGGTTCTGATTCCTCAGGCAGCACCATACCCCAGTCACCCCCCATCCCCGCTCCCCCAGGAGCCCCTCTGGGGTCAGGTTCCTGGTGCAGGGAGCCATTTGTCCAGGACAATGGGAGTGATGCAAAGGAAGGAAAGCTCAACCCTGCCAGACCAGTTTCTCAGGTTCCCAGTCCCAGGGGAGGGGCAAGATTATGAAGCTGGGACAGCAGACAGGGAGAGGGGGCCTTCCAGGGGCAGCTTACTCCGCTGGGCTGGGATGGGGAAGCGACGTGCGCTGCCCAAGGCCCCACCAGGCAGACCTGGAGGGCTCCAGACGGTCCTCCATAGCCATCGCGGGCAGGGGTTGGGGCACCTGCAAAGGGCCGGTTGTAGGTGATGCTGGTTTAGCAGAACCTGGCACTCTGGGACGTGACCTGGTGAAGCAAGTGGGAGGGGCCAGGGCAGCCCTGACTCCTCCGCACAGGGCTACGTGCCCCTGCACCTCGCCCTGCCCTCTGCCCCCAGCCCCAGGCTCCGGGACTCAGCCCACGCAGCTGAGATCAGGGGCGGGGCTGAGTCTGTTCTGCCTTCCTGCTGGCCCCACCCCCCAACACAGGCCAGCAAGCATCCTGCCAGGTGTGCCAGGGGGTGGCACCTGCCCCTCCAGAAGGCAGGGAGCACAGGGGTGTGGTCTGAGGCCACTTACGTCCCGACTATGGTGCTGGCTGTGGCGAGCCCTGGCTAGTGACCTTCCTGGGACAGGTGAGAGCCACTTACCGGGTCTTGAGTGCAGCCCTCGGGGAAGACAAAGTGGGTCCTTTGCCCTGCTTCTCCCGCTGAGGCCCTCCCACACTGGGAGAAGCCATCACCCTCAGTGTGGGTGGGCTAAGGAGCTGCTGGGAGTCAGCCCTGCTGGGGGGTGGAACCAAAAGGGGGGGCTTCTCACACAGACATGCTGGGTGACTTCAGGCAAGCTGCTGCCTCGTCTAGGCCCTTGTTTCCCCACCTGGTTCAGAGGGCTGTGCAGATCCGGATTCCACAGCCAAGAGGCAGGACTCAGTGTCCACACCGGGCAGACAAAGGCGGCGAAGCCAAGAGAGGCAAAGGGACATCTTGGGGTGACACGGCCCTCAGCCAGGATCTCCCCGGCTACAGACAGAGCTCCCCACTCCATTCTGCTCTAGGCATTCCTGCTGACAGAGGATTTTCTAAAGACGGGGAGCTTGTTTCTCCATTGTTCAGAAGAGGAGCCAAAGGCGGGGTCCAACCCCTTCCACCTCCTCCTCACAAACCGCTGACACCAGGGTTACTCGCCAGGGGGAGAGGGGCCAAGTTTCCTGGGGAAAGCCAGCGGCATTCCCCCAGCCAGAAGTGCACATAGATCTGCAGAGTCCTAGGAGGCTGGAGGGCTCCAGAACCTTCCTCAACCTTGGTGTGCTGGGGCCAACTCACACCAGCTCCATCAGGACTGCCAGCTCCAACAGCTCACATCTGCTCACACCAGCTCACACCAGCTTGCATCTGTTCACATCAGTTCACACCAGCTCACACCAGCTCACACCAGCTCCACCAGGACCATCAGCACAAATAGCTCCACCAGCTCACACAGCTTACATCTGCTCACATCAGCTCACACCAGCTCACACCAGCTCACACCAGCTCCACCAGGACCATCAGCATAAATAGCTCCACCAGCTCACACAGCTTACATCTGCTCACATCAGCTCACACCAGCTCACACCAGCTCACACCAGCTCCACCAGGACCATCAGCACAAATAGCTCCACCAGCTCACACAGCTTACATCTGCTCACATCAGCTCACACCAGCTCACACCAGCTCACACCAGCTCCACCAGGACCATCAGCACAAATAGCTCCACCAGCTCACACAGCTTACATCTGCTCACATCAGCTCACACCAGCTCACACCAGCTCACACCAGCTCCACCAGGACCATCAGCACAAATAGCTCCACCAGCTCACACAGCTTACATCTGCTCACATCAGCTCACACCAGCTCACACCAGCTCACACCAGCTCCACCAGGACCATCAGCACAAATAGCTCCACCAGCTCACACAGCTTACATCTGCTCACACCAGTTCACATCAGCTTACACAAGTTCACATCAGCTCACACCAGCTCTACCAGCTCATGCCAGCTCCACTAGGACCACCAACACCACTAGCTCCACCAGCTCCACCAATTCATATCAGCTCACACCAGCTCACACTAGCTAGCATCAGCTCACACCAGCTTGCATCTGCTCACATCAGTTCACAAGACCTCACATCAGCTCCACCAGCTCCACCAATTCATATCAGCTCACACCAGCTCACACTAGCTAACATCAGCTCACACCAGCTTGCATCTGCTCACATCAGTTCACAAGAGCTCACATCAGCTCACACCAGCTCCACTAGGACCACCAATACCACCAGTTCCACCAGCTCATATCAGCTCACACCAGCTCACACTAGTTTGCCCCAGCTCTGCTAGTTCACACCAGCTCGCACCCGTGAGCCAGAGTCAATTGAATGCATCTCCTCCCAAGTCATGTCCAGTGACTTCCTGCTGGAAGCTTAAAACTGGCCGTGATAAGAAACATCACAGACGTTGGAAAGTGCTTCAAATTAGAAGGGGTTTTGTTGGTCTGCATTTTGTTTCCTGGACTGCTGGTGGTCAAACACTCACCACTCCCCCTAAAGCTCCAGAATTCAAGAACCGAAGGCAGCCTCACACCCCTGACATACCTGCCAGGCCTCTCCAGCCTTTCTGACTACTGACTCTGCCAAACGAAGGGGGAGGGTGGGCACTGGTTCCAGAACCAAGGCAGACCTGCCCCTACCCTCCCAGAGCCACTCACAGACCAGCCAAACAGAATGTCCAGTCTCTGCTTTCAACTCTGTGGATGGACCTACTGTGTGCCAGGTGCTGTTCTAGGCCCTGAGATACATTGTGAGCCACACAGCTGAGGCTGTTGCTGCCTGATGGGGGAGGATAGACAAGCCATCTATGAAAAAGTCATACCAACATTTGGAAATGGAAAGTTTATTAAAGTAATGTCATCACAAATAATGCATTGAAACCCTGAGAGATTATAATAAACGTAATGAAGAGTAAAGAGGCTGGAGGAATAGTATCTAATGGGAAGAACTACTTCAGAGAGTGTTGTCAGGGGCCCAGAGGAGGTGACACTCAGCTGACTTGTGGCTCACACCCAGGGAAGAGTTTCAGGAGAGGGATGAGCTGGGGCAAAGGCTGGGAGAGGGCGAGAGGGGTCGGGGAGGCAGGCATGGCTGGATTGAGTACCAGGGCTGCAGGAGAAGTGACCGGGAGGTGAGAGGCATTCTCTGGGGAACCCCGTGGGGTGCAGTGAGGGTCTGCGTGGACCTCCAGGTGTGATGAAAGCCGTGGGACGGTTATAAGCTGGGCAGTGACAAGTCCCTTTGCTGAGAGTCCGCTGTGGTGCTGGCTGGACCTAAGGGGGCAGGGAAGGAGCCAAGAGACCCACGTGTGGCTGGTGCAGACATCCAGGTGATGGAGGTGCTGTGGGGATGGAGCGGGCAGGTGTCCAGGTTCGGGACAGACCCTGGAGGAGGAACCACAGGGCCCGCTGTTGGATCAGACGGGGAGGAGATTAAGGAGGATGTGAGTCTTAGAATAGCGTGCAGAGATCCTGGTCCTAACACATCCTCGTCCTGACACACACGGGCCTGGGGCAGGGGCACCGATGGGGGCTGGGGCTCTCCATACTCAGCTCCCCACCCAGCTCTGTCCTGCACTGCAAGGGGCCTCATGCACCTGTGTGGACTGCAGCCTGCACATCCCCTCCACAGCCACCCCAGCCTCCCCCACACCATCCATTCCTCGGGAGGGCTGGGGAGGGGTCAGCCCCCATCCCAGGGCTTTGCACACTTCGGCAGCAGGATACCCCTCATCCCATGAGACCTTTGTCCCGTGAGAGGGCGTGGCCCCGAGGAGGCCCAGAGCAGGGTGCTCTGAGATGAAAGGGGCTCAGCTGCCAGGTCTAGAGGGGGGCTAGAGGTGCCACAGTCCATGGGGGTGAGGGGCCAGGAGCAGGTTGGGGACCGGGAGGCAGCGGAGTTCGGTTCAGACATGTTGACCCGAGGTCACGTGTCCGATCAACCTGCAAAGTTTGGTGGCCTCTGTCTGCACCATGAGGGGGGCATGCAGGAAAATGCTGGAAGGCGGCATCAGCCAGGCTGGACTCTCCCCATCTCATCCTTCATTTCACAAGGGAGGGGTCAGGGGTCAGCAAGGGCAGTGAGTAGCCGAAGGTCACACCGAGGGGGCGAGTGGGCCTTGGTCCACCCCTCCGCCGCTGGCCGCCCTTCCCTGCAGGCCCACCCTGCTCTCTGAGTGTCCTTCTCAGAGCAGCAAGGGCCTCAAGACACGATCTAAGCTTCACAAGGACCCAGGGGACCGGAGGAGGACAGCGTGGAGACAGGCGGGCAGGGGGGCCTCGGCGGTGTCCAGGGAGAGGTGAGGGGGGCAGGGATGGTGGGGGGAGGACGTGAGAGAAGGTGACAGAGCCTCGAGGGGCACAGAGACGCTGCTGGGCCGGGGCTTTGGAGACCCCATTCAGTGCACAGAGGGACTCAGGCCTGATCCAGCAACGCTGGCCGAGCAACAGCGCTGCTCGAACAACGAGGACGTAACAGCCACTGTCTCCCGTGAACCAGGCACAGCGTTACACGTTTCCCACCCGTTACCTCATTGCACACATTTTACAGATGGGATAAGCTGGGCTCAGAGAGGCGAGGTGACTTCCCAAGGAAGGCCACACAGCCAATAAGGCAGGAGGAACTCGTCTCTGGCCTGGAAGCCTGGGCTTTCGCACCTCTTGTGCAGGCTCTGCCAGAGGGAGAAAGCGTGGAGGAGCTGCAATAACAGGTATCTCTCAGGAAACGCGTGGCACGGTGGTGCAGGGCGCAGGCTCTCCCTCTGACAGAGCCCAGACCTTCTGGATGCCTGCAGGGGACCCAGGCAGAATTTCAGCTGCGAATACTGTGCAGACCAGGGGCGGAGCAGAGCAGTGGCTGCCTCCCCCCGGAATGGAACCCCCAGCCGGGCAGAGGCCAAGGCTCTTCTTCACCTCTGAGCGCTCTGAGTCTAGGAGAGCACCTGGAGGGGTGAGCACCCCGGAAAACTAGCTGAGGGACGGAGGGAAGGGGCATGGAGGGGAAGGAGGGGTGACATGTCTTAGGTTGGGCGTGGCTTCAGGCTGATGGCACCCAGTAGGTGCTTGGAATCAGGTCTGACTGTGTGAAACCAGTCTGGAAACTCCACGGGCTTATTTCTGCTCGTCCCAGTGTTGGCCGCTGAAACATGAGCCGCTTGCCTGAGGCCATTATAAATGACAGAGTTGGGACATCCAGAATTAGGGTGCCCATGATTCTCCCCGATACAACCAACATTAGGTTTTTACCCCAAAACAGAGTAGCCTTCCTAGCATCATAGAAACAGCTGGCATCTTGGACACTGTGCTGAGCAAACTCTACCTGGAGTATCGATCATTGATGCCAGGGGCTCCCTTTCTTAGACGAGGAAGCCAGGGCTCAGAGAGAAGGACTGACTGTCCCCGGAACCTGCTGCTAACGGCAGAGCTGGCCAAGCCCCTAGAGGCCACGCGGCTGCCCGCACACTCCCTGGACGCTGCTCGGCCTGTAGACGGGTTCATGGCTCCATCCTTCAAAACACACTCAAGCGAGGTTTATTACATAATAGAAAACAAAGGTAGTTTGGTAATCTGTTTCCCACTCAGGGAGTTTTATTAAAATGCAATAAATCTCCAGGACAGAGCGTGACTTTACAGCAAAGGGCAGAGATGTAGGCCTGCTTTTCTGCGGGGACAGGGTCGGGGTGAGGGGGTGCGGAGTGAGTGTGGGAGGTGGGGGTGGAAAGAATGCAGCCTTCTGGCCCCGCCCACCACAGGTTCAGCCCCTCCCAGGAGCCACAAGGAACAGGACTTTGCACTCAGCTGGGCCCTGGAGGGCAAGGGGAATGAGAGGCTTTGTGGTGCCAACACTTTGTCAAACACCACTTCCCCTCAGTGTCTGCTAAACCATGCCTTCTACCCCTGCAGCCTCACTGTCCACTCTGAATGCTGTAGCCACGTTCCTGTTCTAATCCACAAGCCCCACCACCTAGAGGATACAGTTCAATGCTCTTGGGCTGGCCTACAAGACTGGCCTTGGTCCAACTCCCCCAGGGCCTCGCCAGCGTGCTCTCCCATCCTCCTCTGCCCACCTCACATTTTTGCCACTCCAAACGTCTTAGGGTTCCTCCCACACCAGGCTGGTAGGCACCACTGTGATTTTGCACATACTGTTGTCTCTGTCTAGAATGCCCTTTCCTTTGCCTGACTACCTGGAAAACTCCTATTCATCCTTCAAAACCCTATCCAGACATCCCCTCCTCCAAATTGTCCAGTCCCTCTCTCCCATGAGTTCCTTAACAGCAGACAGAATTTGGTCCTTCCTTCAGTCCCTTCCTCTCTGACAAGGTTGGTGTCTCATTCATGTCCAATCCTAAGGCCTGAGGCTCAAGAAAATTCTACAAGGTTCAATTATATGAAAACGGTCTTAGTGTCTCATGTTCAATCTTGGTGCTCCAGCCAGGTCCTCAACTGATCAGAAACACAGACAAACTCTAGATGCGTTCATGCCCTGTGTGGGCAGCAGAATAAGGAGCCCCCAAGCATGTCCGCCTCCTAAAGCCCAGAGCTTCTTTACATGTCACCTCGGAGGCAGAGGGACTCCGATGTGATTACGCTCAGAACTTTGAGATGGAGAGGTTATCTTGAATTATGCGCATGCACCTCATTGAATCACATGGGTCGTTAAAAGGGAGACCCTTTCCAAGCTATGGGTAAAAAAGGAGGGGAAACAGATGAGTCGGAGGAGGCAACACTGGTGGCTTGAAGATGGAGGAAGGGGCAACAAGCCAAGGAAGGCAGGCACCTCTAGAAACCAGGAAAGGCCAGGAAAAAAAAAAAGCTTTCTCTAAAGTCTCAGGAAAGGAAGTGAGCCCTATTCACATCTTCGGGTTAGCCAGGGAGACCCATGTCAGCCTTCCGCCCTCCAGAACTGTGCCGTAATAAACTTGTGTTGGTTTTGAGCCATGAATTTTGTGGTCATTGGTTACAGCAGCAAGAGAAAGCCAGGGCACCAGCCTGGCTGTTTACATGGGTTCTCCCAGCCCCTGGGCATCACCAGCCTCTGCACCATTGCCACCTGCCTTTTAAAGATGTTTTTTAATGCAGACTGGTTTTTTTTTTTTAAGACTTCATTGAATTTGTTACAATATTGTTTCTGTTTTATGCTTTGGTATTTTGGCCACAAGTCAGGTGAGATCTTAACTCCCCAACTAGGGATTAAACCCACACCCTCCACGTTGGAGAGTGAAGTCTTAACCCCTGGACTGCCAGAGCAGTTCCTGGCCCACTCCCTCGAGTGCCTTCCCCCACTTCACTTGCCATCTTCTGCCTAGTGAACCGCTTTTTATCCTTCAGAACCCGTTTTCCAGGTCCCTTTGATGGGACCTTGTGCCTTGGGGCCTGCCGGAGCACCTCATTCCAGGAGGCCCAGCCACGCCTCCCCACACACACATGCAGAAGGGCGCCGTCTTGGGTTCCCTGCTCGCCCACCAGCTGGCTAGATCGTGGGCGGCAAGTGCCAGTGCTTGGTTGATTCTGAACGTTTGGTGCCAAAGCGGCGCCTGACACATTGTAGCATCTCCGAAAGCAAGTTGCAAGTGACCTGACCGGGGCTTGGGGTGGTCAGAGTCGGAGGCCTCCAGCTATTTGTGGAATTTGTTGAACATAAGGAGGCCCCCACCTTGTTGCTGAAGCTTTACTTTAGCTGGAAGTATATTCGCACCAGCAACGGAGGCATATTTATCTTATTTTTGTGTACCTAAACAGCTCTTTCATTTCTCTGCCCCCCAATACAATCAGTTACAGCCTCAGAGACAAACCCTCCATACGCTCGAGTACAGGGCAGAATCCTGACACCCTGTAGTGCAACGGACAGGAAAGAAAGCCCCTGTTTAAAATGCACCCTAAGAAAATAATCAGAAACGTGGAATAACGTACGTACGAGGCCAAGAACACAGCTTTCGCTGCATCTTTAGGTTAGCGAAAACTGAAAATGACGCAGATGTCTAAAAATGAGGATTTGGCTAAATAAATAATATCTCCTTCATCTGAGGCTACATTACACGGCTGCTAAAAACAGTGGTTTTGAGAATATGTGGGAGCATAGGAAAATGTTTAATACTGGGATTCAAAGTTTATAAAACGCGTATACATTTGCATCTTAAAAAGACTGGTGAGAATTTTCATCTCAAACATTAACATTTGTTATCTCCTAAGGTGGCTTAACACAAGGGATTGTTTTTATGGTTCGTTGATGCCATAGTTTCTAAAATTTCTGTGATGAACATGTGTTACCACTTTTAAAAATAAGATATTTTTAAGAAGAAGCTTCTGGAGAGGAATTTAGCAATATCCTTATCAGTACTATCTTTAATATGTTACTAAACCTTTATAAGGTAGAATGGCATTACACAGCACCCCGTTATAAGGAAATGTGAGGTGGTTACCACTGAATCCAGGAGTGGTGTTTTGTGGATTTCAATCCAGCTCAGGAAACCCCTGATACTGAGATGACGGGAAACTCAGATCCCAAGAAGAGATGAGGAGGGATTATGGGGAGGGTCTGCAAGGGCCCAGAGGAGGGGCCTGACCCAGCCAGGGTTGGGGCTGGGGTGCAGGGCTGGGGAAAGGGGAGGGACCTCTGGGCACAGAGGGGTGGGGGGACAGGAGGCTGCTGCTGAGACCTGGGTGTGGGGGGCTTGTGCCAAGGCATGTAGGGAGGTACGCTGCCAGATGGACGAAGGTGGGGTCGGGGGAAGAACTCTAGAAGAATCTGCGGTGTCAGGGGCCCCCACAAGATGGTTCTGGTGTAAGTGCCGGCCGCAGCATCAGAGCATCCACTCAGCACTCACAGGCTGGCCCTCTCCACGGGGCATCTGTCTCCTGTCTCTCAAAAAAGCATCTGAGATGATTGTGTGGGCCGGGCAGCCACGCTGTGGGCTCACCGAGTTTCAGGGTCGCCTGTGTGGGCCGGGCTGTCATTGGCGCCGCGAGGGAAGCCAGGTGCCCTGGCCAGCCGTCAGAAAGCTAAATTCGGAGCCCACGCCTGGCTCATTCGGGGTTGTCCTGCTGAACCCGGGAACCCGTCTGCCTTCTGCTCTGGTCTGCTCTTTCCCTGAGAAGTCTTCTGGAGCCTGAGGAAGGCCTACAGCAGCGGGGTCAGAGGAGCAGGAGGCGGGAAAGAGAGAGAGAAAACCACAGCAGGCACACGCCTGTGTCAGCGCTTCCCTCGATCCCTATCGGGTCTGCGTCTTGTTTAAATCAAACTCAGGTCTCCATGGTGATGTTAAGCAAACACGCAGAGAGAGACTGCTGCGGGGAGGGAGTCATAGCCGGTGGAAAGGCAGCCGGACGCGTCAGGGGAAGAGACGGAGGAAGGAAGCCGCCCCTGACACCTCCCAGGCGCCACGCGTTGCACACGCAAGAGCTGTTGTCATCCTCACGTCCAAACCGCGAGGTCTACGCCGTCAGACTCAGGGTATAGACAAGGCCCGGGGTGGGGGTGGGGGGTGCCACAAAGCAGGGAAGGTGCAGAGACAGATGGAATCCAGATCTGTCTGGGGGCACCTGCCACCCGGCCTGGAATGCCTGCAGTCAGCCACACAGCAGCCCATCACCGTCTAAGACTTTCTCTCTAAAATCAGGCCCGCTCTTCCCGCCCACAAAGAGCAAGTCTTGCCACCTGTTTAACGATTCCTGTGGACACTCAGCCCGTCCACCTGTAAGGACGTTAACAGCACAGCAGCGCTTTGTCTGCCTGGACATTCAAGGCCCCGAAGACACAGGCTTCGATGCCAGGGACTGCCCGTGGGCTTCCGAAACTCTCTGCACTCAGCCTGGCTCTGCCCACCTCACCCTCAGGACGGTCCAGCTGGAAGGACGTCCCCATCCCCAGCCATCATCTGTCTCCACAGGAAAGGACCCTGACGCTCGTTTACATTAGTACGTATCAAGAGGTTATCGTCCGGCTTGATGGCTCAGATCCCCTAAACTCTGCGTCCTCAACACATAACCCCCAAATTCTCTATATGAAAAAATGGAGAGAGAGAGGGGTATCCTAGGAACATAGAACCCAACCTGGTTCGAAATGGAATGGCATCAACACCCAGTAGCCCTGCAGGGAGGCAGATGCGTCTGGAAACCTCAAAGGCGGCTCATCTGGAAAAGAAGGCCTGTACAGTCACTTCCCAAATCTTGCTCCCTGGAAAACCAACCCCAGGAAACGCTCAGAGGAGCCAGAGCAAAATAAGAGTTCAACTGCATAAAACATTTAAACAAGTAAAATTAATTGAAGCAAGTAAAAATTAAAATAAAATTTTAAATTAAACAACTTTTTTTTTAATGAAAGCTCATGGAATCAGATGGGATTGGAGAAGTGCCGCATGTTCTTCTCCTGGAGACGTACGGTGCCCAGGGCTGTGTTACAGACTGATGTGTTCTCCTGTGAAGAAGCCTGATCTGTTTTCTTCCATCTGAGTATGTTTGCCTAGCTTATGGCCGCACAACGTATATTTTCTGGAAGCATCAATGAGCACCTGTTGTACTTTTGAGCGTCATTGAGCAAACAAGTCCCTTCATTCCCCTCCCCTCCCCCACTGGTGCTGGGTTTGCCTTGCATCAGCCAGTGGAATTTAGCAAATGTGAGTGAACAGAAGCCTTAAGTGTGCTTATAGGGGCGCTTGCCTCTCTCGCTCCCCTGTCTGTGCATGGGAAGAAGGGGTCCTGATGGCCTCTGGCCGGTCAGCTGGGGTCCCACACTTATGGACCAGAGCCGAGCCTGCCAACCTCAGCTCAGGGGGAGCAGTCCAGCCACCCCAGCCTACAGCGAACAAACCAGTCACCCCAAGGCGTGAGAAGGAGCCTGCTGCTGCCACTGGGTTTGGGGTGACTTGTTACACAGCATCACTGTCACTGGAGCTGAGGAATACACTAGCCTATAGAGACACTCTTCTAAGAATCGCGTATTTCAAAATATGACTTAGAAGAACACTCTTTGGAGGACACATTCTTAGAGAGTGTTGGGAAAGGATAAAGGACAATCATAGGGGCTCAGAACACAGTTAGAGGATACCCATCTTAACATTCAGGGTCAGAAGAGGACTTGGGCGATTTGCAGCAGAGAGGCAGGGTTGAAGAAGGGATTTAGCAATAGAAAAAAGATGGACACGAAATACAACAGCTAAATCCCAGAGGAGGGGCCTCGAACAGTCAATAAGATACGATACAAGAAAGTACGTTTGTTTCCACGAAAAATCAGGTAATTGCAAGACAGGATAACACTGAATTATGCTCTAACGTCCACTTGAATGCAGACATACAAAGTCTGATGATTCCGGAGGTGCGGGGCAGGAGTCGCTCTGCAGAGACTAACAAAGGAAAGGGGAGGGTGGAGACACGGGCGGACACACTCCGCAGCCCAGATGGGGACAGTGGAGCCTGGGGATGGAAACCCTCGCACTCCACAGCAGGGGAAGGCGTGGCTCAGCCAGCTAACAGGGCTTCCAGGGCTGCAGGGATGAAGGACCAAAACCGAGGCGCGAGCATTAGTCATGTTTCTAAAGGCAGAACGATGCCATCTGCGCTAATTTGTAAATCACAGTAAACCCTAGGACATATTGGTTGTGGATAGACACATAACGTGTGTACTTAACACAGGACACCCCCATGGGGATGACTTCTGGGGTCGGGGATGGCAGGCGTGGGGGAGGTGGAAGGAAGGAGGGGAGAGCTGGGCTGGATCCGAACCCGGAAGAGTGTAGCCAGGTTTTAAGAGACGGAGAGCCCAGGAAGAAAAAGACGGGGAGCCCGTGTTGGGCTAAACTGCGCTCTGCTGCAGTAACAGCTGAAGCCCCAAATTTCAGTGGCTTAAGCCGCATTATTCCCGGTCATGGACCACTGGTTCAGATAAATGACGTGACCCCACAATAACCACACGGGAGGCCCGGGGGAGGGAGAAACGCTTGGATTATTTAGTGAGCACGGGGTTGTCTCTGGCACGTGGGTACTCAGGCAGCTGGCACACCACATTCCACACCCACTGTGTCCATTTAAGATTTCAGGATTAAAGTGAAGACAGAGAACGAGAATCCCCCCTCCCCCTCCCCCTCCCCCTCCCTCTACCCAGTTCAAAGAGCTGACTCATTGGAAAAGACCCTGATGCTAGAAAGATTGAGGGCAGGAGGAGAGGGGGGCAACAGAGGATGAGATGGATAGATGGCATCACTGACTCAATGGACATGAGTTTGAGCAAACTCAGGGAGATAGTGGAGGGCGGAGGGGCCTGGCGTGCTGCAGTCCATGGGGTCGCAAAGAGTTAGACATGACTGAGCGACTGAACAAGAATAACAACCCCTAACAAAAGGGGGGTTCCACCAAGTCACTCAGAGAAAACTCGAGACCCCAGTACTCCCACCCCAGTATTCCCGAGGTTGCCCTACTAAAAGTCCCGCCCAAGGTCACATGTGGGGGTGGAAGGGCAGGGCCGGCACGGCCTCCACAGCATCCAGGCAGTGTGTGAACAGGGCCGCGGGCTGGGGCTACGTGACAGCAGAGGGAAGCGGACCGTGGAACGTGAGCCAAGGCCCGATTTCTCTCTGGCTCAGGACTCCCCCAGCCCCTCTCATGCCATCTGATGGCATCGGGGCCAGTTCTGTGCTCCTGGCTCCCGTCCTACCTGCTGGGGTGGCCTCAGAGGCCTGAAGGGTCTTCCTGGTCCCGACAGTGTTTCCCAAGGACCACATCACCGTACGTCCATCCATGCATCCATCTGTCATCTGTCTATCCGTCTCTCTGTCCTCCCAGTCGTATGTTTATCTGTACATCTGTCCCTCCCTCCATCCATCTATACATCCATCTATATATCCATCCACCCATCCACCCATCTGTATATCCATCCACCCATCTATATATCCATCCACCCATCCACCAGCCTGCATATCCATCCATCCATCCACCCATCCACTCATCCATCTGTATATCCATCCATCCATCCCTCCAACCACCCATCTGCATACCCATCCCTCCATCCACCCATCTGCATACCCATCCATCCCTCCCTCCATCCACCCATACACCCAATGCCCAACATCACCTTCTGTACCAGATCTGATCTAGGTTCTAGGCATTGGGAGATCATTGCAGCAGACCCTACTGGTCTCCATCCTCAACCTGCGTATGTTCTGGCAACCAGGGGTCGAAGGGGGCACCATACCATACAGGGGACAAACCATACGCAGGGACCCCCCACCCTTCAGGAGAGATGTGGTCGAGTGCCTGGGGGGCTGCGTTTTGCTGAGCAGTGGGGCAGCTTCTTTGAGGAAAAGAGGTTTACACTGAGATGAAACGTCCACGAGGAGCTGGTACCTGAGGGTCAGCATCAAGGGCACAGCATGCAAGTTCTACAGAAGGGATGGACTATACACGATGGTCAAGGTTCAGCCAGCAGGCTGGGGCTGGAGGCTGAGGAGTGAGGGTGAGAGTGGAAGAGGGGGTAGGGGGTGGGATGGGAGCTGAGGAACAGCGTCCCTGCAGGGGGTGGGGCTTGGGAGCTGGTCTGGGTGCCCCCAGGGGGGGCGCCAGCGGCATGCTGAGCCTCACTCTTGTCAGCCCAGCCCCCGGCTGCTCAAAGTGTGGTCCCTGAAGCAGCAGCCTGGGCTGCACCTGGAAACCTGGTGGACACGCAAAGCAGGGAAGCCTGAGCACTCCTGCTCTGGAGCGGCCTTCCTGGGGCTGGTCTCCCCTAGGGCACTTCTGAGAGATTCCCACGCTGAGTCCACATCTGCCAAGGCAGGGTGGTAGGTTTTAAGACCTTTTCAAGTGACTTTTATGTACCTCCTGCTAAGGACTCACCATCTACACATTTGCCGCTGCTCAGCTCTTGAGGGCTTGCGTCCACCTTGTTGGGAGCATTTATGAGGCTGCCGAGCCCAACTGGCCATTTGGGATCCAGCTTCGGAGACCCCAAACAGGCCTCTCAGGACCCTAGCCTGGGTGGCTGGCAGCAACCTGGGCTCTTGAGACTCTGGGCCCTGCAGCTTCCCAGAGATGCCCAGAGATGCAGGCATGGGCACTCTCCAGGGGGCTACGTATGGATCATTTTGTCCTAGCATTTGTATTTCCAGGACTGTCTATCCTGACCTCAACGTCGTCACAGGTCTGTCGAGGAGGAAATACAAGCTGCACACCAGGCCTTTAGGTGCCCCGTGAGTGCTTATGTTCTTCTTGCCTGCCCCTGCAGGTTTTGGCCCTGCCCACGGAGCTCCCCGGCCTGGGCTCAGACAGGGCGCCAGGATACATGAGTGTCGGCCATGGCGGCCACCAGGGCGAGCGGGCAGGACCAGACATGGGCGTGTGTGCGTACCACGAGCCTCAGGCCTCGCAAGGAGAGGGGTCTGGGGGGCAGCAGTGGGGCAAGCTGGGAAGGGCTGCTGGGACCGCCGAGCACGCGGTGTCCGGAGAGGAGGGTGGCCGAAGGAACAAGGACACAGGGCGCTGCTGCGAGAGCCACCGGGGAGGCCGGATCTGGGCAGGGGCCACACAGCTTCGTGGCGGATGTGTCCTGGGCTGAGCAGGGTCATCAGAAAGGTGTGTGTGCCTAGGCACTTCAGTTGTGTCCAGCCCTTTGCCACCCTACGGACTGTAGCTCACCAGGCCCCTCTGTCCATGGGATTCTCCAAGCAAGAACACTGGAGTGGGTTGCCGTGTCCTCCTCCAGGGGATCTTCCCCACCAGGGACTGAACCCTTGTCTCTTAGTCTCCTGCACTGACAGGTGGGTTCTTTACCGCTAGCACCTCCGTTCACATCCAAACCCCCTGAGGCTGCGTGCGACCTTATTTGGAACGATGCCTTTGGAGATGTAATGAAGTTACAGAGTTCGAGATGAGCTCACCCTGGATCGCCCAGGTGGGCCCCAAATCCAATCATAAGTGTCCTTATAAGGAACACACGGAGGAGCGGCATGGAGGAGGCCGCGTGAAGACGGAGGCAGAGACTGGAGAGACGCGACCGCTAGGAAGGCCCCCGGCTCCCAGACCCCAGTTCCCGGGAGCTGGAAGAGGCAGGAAGGATCCTCCCCAGTGCCTCCAGGGGGAGGCTGGCCCTGCCCGCATCTCCATTTCAGACTCCTGGGCCGTAGGACGGTGGGAGAACATTCTTCTGGTTTTAAGCCCCTAGACTTTGGTCCTTTGCCCCAGCAGTCCAGGGACACTTGCAGAGATTGGACATGTAGGCCAGGGCAGGGTCAGCCGGCTCCTCTAGTTACCATTCACCTCTGGATGGTCCAGGAGGTGAGGTGGACCAGCTCTATGCTTGTCCAACACCCGAGGCCAATCCGCAGCTTTCTCGGGGGAAGGGCTCCCATGCTCCCCCCAACCCCCAGGCTGAGAAGTTGAGCAGAGAACAGTGCCCATGCAGAAGGAAGGGGCAGAGGGCTGGATCCTCAAAACCAGCCAGGGAGACGGGGAGAGACACTCCCGCCATGTGGCCCACAAAAGGCAGGACAATTAAACCTGCATCCAGCTTAGATTTCAGAGTCATTTCCAGACTGTAAATACCACATCTGTCAGTAAAAATGTATTTATCGCAATTACGCAGGAGAATTCTTGGGAGTCTGGGTGCATGTTCAATAAATGTGTCTTTAATAACCACACTAAATACATGTTTGCCAGGCACCAGCGCCCCAAACTGCCCTCCACGTGTGCCCTTAACAGCAGACAGAGGGCGGGTGACATTCTGACCAAGGGCCAATGGCAGTCTCTCCTCTTCTAAACAAGCTTGCACGGTCACAACACGGGGGATATGAGCAGGTGATGCTCGCAAGAGAAAACGCGATTAAACCCAGAAACCACTCGCCCTCACTAGGGGTATGGAAACGGCACTGGCTTCCTCTGGGCCAATAGGTTAGCAAGTTCTAGAAAAGCTGTCAGCCCAAAGGTGACCAGGAAGCAGGGCGCTGCCCCACGTGGAGTGTTGCGTTCCTCCTGGAAAAGAATTCGGTGTTGCCACGTGCTAGCCATGAATCTGCTCAGACCGTCTGGCTCAGAAATGGAAAGCAGAAGGGGACGACAGAGGATGAGAAGGCTGGATGGCATCACTGACTCGATGGACGTGAGTCTGAGTGAACTCCGGGAGTTGGTGATGGACAGGGGGGCCTGGCGTGCTGCGATTCATGGGGTTGCAAAGAGTCGGACATGACTGAGCGACTGAACTGCAGACGCTTCCCAGGAAACAAAGCAGAGAGGAAAGCAACTTGCCGGAATGTCTCGTGACCGCAGTAGGCCTAGGAGCTCTGTGTACGGCGTGAAAGCGTTGGTCGCTCAGGCATGTCCAACTCTTTGCGACCCCATGGACTGCAGCCCACCAGGCTCCTCTGTCCACGGGATTCTCCAGGCAAGAATATACTGCAGTGGGTTGCCATGCCCTTCTCCAGGGGATCGTCCCAACAAAGAGATGGAGCCCAGGTCTCCTGCATTGCAGGGAGATTCTTTACCATCTGAGCCACAAGGGAGGCAGGGCTAGGAGTTAGAACAAATAAATCCCAGGGGTGAGTGCACAGCCATTAAAAAATTATCACATGGTCCGTGATACCGCACGGAAAAACGGGAAACTCCTTGCATGTGTGAGAGAGAGAAGGTGCGCAGCTTGATTCTACGTCTCACGGTACGGCAGTCTCAGCACAAGAGAGATGAGATAAACACAGAAATCAGGCCTGACAGGTGGGGATGTGGATGAACTTTCTGGAAATGACTGATGCTTCTGCATGTATTTTTAATAAAGGAGAGGAAATGTCTGAGTCTAGAGACTGATGAGAAAAGAATGTGGAAAATTAAAATCTGTTGATTTGCTTCGGAGGAAAACTAAATTTAGACTGCGTGCTGTTCTGGGGACGGTTCGTATGCACTCTCCCTCAGTCTTCACAATTTCCCATCCAGGGATGTTTCCACTTTACAGACAAGGAGACAGCAGCTCTTGAGAGGAAAAAGAGCTCCCTGTGGAGACTCTCTGAGGTGGGTGGTTTGTCTTCCTTGAGACAGGTTGGGACTGGAAACCCTTTGCGGCAGAGCTTTCACCTGGACAAACGTCTCCTCGAGCAATAAAACACAAAGAGATATAAGGGACTAAAAACTGCTGCGTGCATGCACCGTTGGAGCAAATTCTGGACAAGATTCACAAAGACCAAAACCCCAGCTGCCACGTCTGAAGCTACGTTGTTCTTTAGTCGCTCAGTCCTATCCAGACTCTTTGTGACTCCGTGGACTGTAGCCCACCAGGCTCCTCTGTCCTGGAATTCTCTAGGCAAGAGTACTGGAGCGGGGCTGCCATTTCCTTCTCCAGGGGATTTTCCCAACCCAGGGATTGAACCTGCATCTCCTGCATTGCAGGTGGACTCTTTACTGCTGAGTCAACCAGGGAAGCCATGTCTGAAAAGCCAGGAGTAAAAAGAGGTTTTCAGGAGCAAAACAGCGTACTGCACCTGACATCTGCACTCAACATCACCAACAGGTGGGCAAACCACCTAAGCCAGCCCTTCTGCCCAACCCTCAGACACACCCCTGCCCTCACCCCATTGAGGAACCAGCTTGGCCCCCCACAGGGAGCAAGCAAAGAAACCTGTTACTTGATCTCACTCCCTCCTGCTGCAGCAGGGACCCCAGTAAAGCCTTGCCTGAATGTGTAGTCTGGCCTCTTGAATTCAGTCGCTGAGTCATATCCCCATGGACTGCAGCACACCAGGCTTCCCTGCCCTTTACTATCTCCCAGAATTTGCTCAAACTCATGTCCATTGAGTCGATGATGCCATCCAACCATCTCATCCTCTGCTGCCCCCTTCTCCTGCCTTCAGTCTTTCCCAGCATCAGGGTCTTTTCCAATGAGTTCTTCACATCAGGTGGCCAAAGTATTGGAGCTTCAGCTTCAGCATCAGTCCTTCCAAAGATTAAGGAGGCCAGGAACCCTGTCTGGTAACAGCCTGGTTTCCATATCTGTATATGAAGAATTCTGAGTCTTGAGGCCACACTGGAGGGCTAGCCAAGGTCATTTCCACCCCCACGAAGCCCCCACAAAGCCTTGCCACAAATTTTAAGTCCACCCAGCAACTCTGTGGGAAGCAGCACAATGATACCAGGAAGGACTGCTGGCTACTCAAGCCACACTCACAATAACCTCACCTCTTCTGTCCCGGCTTGTGTAGATGCTGCAGGAGCAGACAGAACCAGCTCCCACACTCCAGGGGATTAACAAACATTCATGGAGACCTGGGCTGACAGGCAGGGGCTGCAGACTGAGTTAACTTAGTAGAAGGACTCTGCTTGGAGCTAGAGAGGACACGTGCCTCTCTCTACTTTGCAGCCAAGGGGACCTGTCCTTGGACCATCCACCTGGCAGGGGGGAACCCTCCAGGAGCCGGCCCTTCTCAAGGAGCCTGGCCCCGAAACCAGTCCCCAAATGCGGACCTTCAAAGGGCAACCAATGAGATTTCATTGGAGCTTTAAAGCTCACGCCACTCTCTGCTTTCATCCCAAACAATGAACAAACAGCCTTATCTACCCCCAGAGGAGCATTTCTGAAAGCAGGCTCCTTGCTGAATGAGGTGCTTCAAGGCACGAGATTGAAACATCCCAACACATAAAGAAGTGGGGGTCCCGGCCGCAAAGCATCTGTGGCAGGCGCCTTATCTTGAGGCTGGCATGGAATTGGAAAGCAGGCTGGCGAGTCTGGGAGGCAAGTCTGGGGCTGAAAGGGGCAGGCTCAGAAAGGCACTTCTGCGGGAAAAGGGAAGGAAAACGCACAGCTGCCCACTCCCCACATTTGCACCAGGGCGACCACACCCGCACAAGGCCACCCTGCTCCTCATCTGGCAAAGGACACAGCCAACTCAAAGCTCATTTCAGCAACTTGCAGGAGCATCAGGGCAACGCCTCGGTGAGAACCAACTAGGAAGCAATCATGAGGCCCCTTCACTAAAAGCAAAGCCAAAGGCCAACAGGAAATCAGCTCAAGGTGGCGACATGCATGTCAGGAGTCCTGATCAGCAGGTTTCTGTGTTTTTAATAGATTTCAAGTAGAAAAAAGAAAGAATTAATTATTACTTGAGAAACATGTCTTGGAAAGCAAAACGGTTCAACACGCAGAGAAAGTGAAAATGTCGAGTGATGCCCGCAGGACACAGCGTCCTCGCCTGAGAAATGCACTGAAACCCCAGCCCGAGATGCTGGGACCCTTCCTTCCCCTTCCAGGGAGCTTGCGTGCTAAGTCACTTCAGTCCCATTCTGTGCCTCCGCTGTCCCTGGGATTCTCCAGGCGAGAACACGCGAGTGGCTTGCCGTGCCGCAGACACAAATGCAAAGCTGACCATAACCCAAATGACATCTCCAGGCCTCCTCCTCGCCCACCTCCCTGAAACCATCAAAGAGGCTGCCTACCTCTTGGACTGAATTCACATTTCACATAGACAGATAGCGCCCATCGGCAGTGGTGGGTTCTTTATTTTCCAAGCTCTTGGACTGAGCCAGAGAGAAAGAAAGACCCCCGGACCGTGAGGCTAATCGGCGTGTCTGGGGGGACTCCGGGAGCTATGTCGGAAGCTCAGAGCACAAGCAGAGGAAATTGTGCACTGACCTGAATTCACAAGGCAGCCCCCCTCCCCCCGGGGAGGACGACAGCAAGGGGAAAGGATCACAGACACAAAGGGAAGAAAGCAAAGACGCCTTCTGACGCCTGTCTGTGCCCAGCCCTGCGTGCGCCGCTGACGGGACTCCTAATTGGCCTTCACCTCCTACACGCATTTTCCAGCGGAAGGGAAGTCTAGAGGCTGCCAGCGGGAGGGGGCTGCTCCAGCCGGCCCCAGGATCTCAGCCCCAGCTTGGAGACGCGCAGGTACAGGAGGAGATGAGGCCCACCCTCGGGCTGACTTACCGCCACAGAGAACTTTCCAGAACCTTCCCCATGTCTGCGTGGTAATACTTGGTCAGGATCAAGATCACCTGTGATGGCAACAGAGATAAAGGCAGAGATCAGGGGCTTTCAGGGTTCTCAACAGGGTGGGGTATGATGACCCTCCCCTACCCAGGATGGGGTGGAGGGGGGCTCTTCCCATGAGCCGCAGCCGCCAAGCCCCAGAGCACTCAGACCCTATGCTGGTTTCTGCTCCAAAAAGTCGCTCTGCGCTTCACCGTAACACTTGGAACATCCCACGCCCGTGAGGTCCACCCAACAGTAGCTGCCACTCAGCAGAAATCTCCCCAGCTCAGCCCTGGACTGTGGCCCCAGGGAGCCGAGGAGGAGGTGGTCCCAGTGAGCAGGAACGTATTGGGTGAGGCTTTGTAAGAGGGGCTTTGTCCCCATCCATGCCTTCGAGAACAAGAAGGTGGCCAGAAACAGCAGCTGGGGGCTGCAGGCAAGGATGGGGCAGCCCCAAAGCACATGCTGTCATTAAGGTTCCCCGGAGCAGCGGCCAACGGCAGAGCCGATGACAGCGGGTTGGGAAGGCGGGTGGGGACAGCTGGGACCTGGGGGGGGTGTGGCAGCTGGGGAGGAAGCGGGCACGAATCATCAAAGGCACACACGATTTTTGTTGTTGGTGCTAAACTGTTCACCACACACACTGGGCCCTAACTTAACAAAGCGTCTTCATTACAGGCCTGTGCAGAAAACACGACTGTTTATAAAAATGAAAATAAATGCACATAAGCAGCTAAAAGTTCCCCACCTGACCCCCGCCCCCCGCCAGAATGTATGAACAGCAAGGGAATGGGATTTCATTCACCTGCCGGGCGAGAAAGGGGCCCCCTCTCCCCAATTACTTCACAAGCCTCTGCATTTCCACATACATCAAATTTCATTTCACTCACTGCCAGACCCTATTAGCGGCTCCTAACATCCCCGTTGCCATGGGAACCCCAGGAGGTGAAGCGGGGCCAGCCCCCGGGGTCCCAGTAGAGCGGTCAGCCTGGTTAATTTGGGGTCATCACACACCAAACCCAAGTTTGGTGCCTTCTGGGGAGCAGGACTTTTCTGCTCTCCGTCTTGGGGGGTGTAGTCACTGCCACAGTCTGGTTGATCTTTCTTTCCCTGGTGATTAAAGCAGGGAAGATATAAGGAGGAGATGTCAAGTGAAATGGGACAGTGTGCATTTTAGAGGCAGCAATGATTAAAAAAAACCCGAGGTCTTGTCAATGGAGGCGCGATCGGCCTGCCTTGCTCGGGAACAAAGCGATTTTCTCCTGCTGGGCTCTTGGGCTGCCCGAGTCAAGCAGGAATCCTCTGAAGATCGGGGAAGGCGGCAGAGTGACAGGCCCTGGACGTGCAGGAGACAAGCGTATTTTTAACCTATTGATTTATATTTTATCGTCTTGCTGTTCCCAGAGGGGATTTCAAGAAGTGGGAGCGTGACAGCTGGAAGGGACCTCAAAGTCTGTTTAATCTGGCCCCATCCAGGGCGGAATTGTCAACCTCGCATCCTTGGAGAGCAGCTGCCATGTGGGCTCTTGCACACCTGGGCGGTGGGGAGCTCAGCCCCTGGCCTGGTGCTCGGGCCCCTCTGTGCGCCGAGCTCAGTCTCCTGGTAACTTCTGCCCGTGTGGACTCTGTCCTGCCACAGTGGGCCATCACCAAGGGGCACCCCCTCCCACTCCCTCTGAGTGAGATTCCCGACTCCCTTCATTCATTCTAAGCTCCGGCCTTTGCACAAGCTGGTCCTCACTGTGGGACCCTCTTCCTCTCACCCCACCCCCCACCCCTAACTCCTGAGTTAAATCCTACTCAGTATTCAGATCGCAGACTAACTGACACCACCTCCAGGAAGTCCCCCAGGCTCCTCCCCTGGATTCACTGTCTCCTCCTAAGTCCTTCAGACCCTGCGCTTCCCATTCCGCCAGCACAGCCCACAGGTCTGTCAGCACCCTGAGTCATGAGCCTTTGAGGGAGGTGGGGGCTGTGCCTGTTTTATGTCCCAGTGCTGGTACAGAGCCTGCTGTAAAGCAAGCCCTCAGACCGCTCATTGGCAGAAATATAGATGGCATTTCCCACAGTGACGACGACGAAGGCGGCGAAGCCAGGCAGAGGAGATGCCCTGGCCGCCTGCTCACAAGCCACACTTCCACCAAGAGCATACCACCCCTCTTCCTGCTGGGGCGTAGACTCACCTGCCAGGCACCACGCTGACCCACCAAGTAGGAGGGGAATAGAGGTCCGAGGCCAGGACCCAGATTGTGTCTGTCTCGGGGTGGACCCAAGGAACTGCCCAGCTGATCAGCCTGGCACCTGGGGAGAGCCGGACAGCCCCAGCTGACACCCCTGATTCTGCAGTTGGCAGTGGGAAGAACCCTCTGCTCTGGGGGCAGAGCCTTCAAGCTCCATGTCCCTCAGTCTCTGGGTCTATCCCCTGGAGGAGCAAGTGGTAACCCACTCTAGTGTTCTTGCCTGGAAAATCCCATGGATGGAGGAGCCTGGTGCCCTACAGTCCATGGGGTCCCAAAGAGTCAGACACGGCTGAGTAATTGAGCATGCACGCAGGCAAGCATTAGTTCCCAGGGGAAAAAAGAAAGAAAAGTGTAGTCTCTCAGTCATGTCCAATCTTTGCAACCCCATGGACTACAGCCCGCCAGGTTCCTCCGCCCATGGGATTCTCCAGGCAAGAACACTGGAGTGGGTTGCCATTCCCTTCTCCAGGGGATCTTCCCGACCCAGGGATCTAACTCCGGTCTTCTGCATTGCAGGCAGACGCTTTACTATCTGAGTCAACAGGGAATCCCAGTTCCTAGGGGAAGGGGCTGTTGATCAAAACACAGGAGGGAGGCATTTTGATATCACTGACTGCAAAAAAAATAAAATCACCTGAACATTCACAGTAAATTGGAAACTGCACCAGTTTCACAAGAGATCCATATTCTGTTCTCCGGAGACCACCCTGGGGGCCCCAGAGGATCGTGGACGAAGCCTAATTCAATGTAAACAAGGCGCCCGACCTCAGGTACAGATGGGACTTGGGTCCTGGTGAGGGCTCTGTGCGCTGGGCAAGAAGGCTGCCCTACAGCGGGTGCTAAAGAAGGGGATGTCGGGGTGACCTCCTGGAGGACACGGGGCTGTGGTCTTGGCCTGGCTAGGCTGCGTCTGCAGGACGGCAGCTTGCTGGCTGACCTTCCGGGAGGCCCGTGGGTACCTCCCTGCCTCGAGCCTTAGAGCTGCTTCATGTCACCTCGGCCTTTGGCCTCCCTGAGCCCAGCATGCCCCTCCGTCCGCGGGGATAATGTAGGACTCAGCCGATGCCTCACCCAACAGCAGAGCTGTTCTTGGGCCCACGTCTCGAGGGTTAAGACGTCCTCCTGGGCCAGCCCTGGTGGGTCCTGGTGCCTCACTCGCTCCCTGCACTTAGAAGGATGCCAGCCCAGGGAGGCACAGGCTGGACCAGGACAGACGGGAGAGACGTGGGCAGGACGGGCTCACGACAGAGCTCTTTCCGGGCCCCGGGACACACTGCAGCGGGAACACGACAGCCGGCAGAGTCACGGCCCATCGCCCCGTGGCCCGGCACTCCCGCTTAGGGAGCTCTTCCATGGATGTCCCCGTGCACATGAACTGATGGTGTCCCGAGCAAATGCCCGCAAGCCGTTTATAGCAGCTGGAGACTAGAAGCTCCGTGCAGACCCACCCACAGGCCTGGCCGGCTCGCCGGGACGCAGCTGCCCACAGGGACATGGGGCGGCGTCCAAGAGCAAAGACGCACCATGGAGACAGCAGAAAGGACACGCCCTCCCCCGCCCCGCCAGGAGGCCAGCTCAGTGAGTGGAGCCGGGAAAGAGCAGTGCCATGTCCCTTCTGTGTTCAGAACAGGAGAGGCGGACCCCCTGAGCCGAACTCTGTAGCACGGTTCCGATGGTAGGTTTTCTGTTCCTTGAATTTTACCTCCATTAAACAAGGGAGAGAGGATAATGGTCGATACTCATTTCTGCTTAAAGACGCATGGTGACACACTAGAGGGGGCAGAAGGGACTTTTTGCAGGGTGGCCTTGGGGGAGGGGGAGGGCTGACAGGGGGAGAGGGGTGATCTCCACAGGGGACCCTTTACTATCTGCAGCCCTCTGAACCATTGGCCTGTCAGCCACTCCACCTCCACACATCAGGGGCATGTGTACGTGTATGTGTGTGTGTGTGTGTGTGTGTGTGAGCTCGGGTCAGCGATTCCGTCTCCACACAAGAAGGGCATGCATGCACGTGTGTGTGTGTGTGTGTGTGTGAGCTTGGGTCAGCGATTCCGTCTCCACACAAGAAGGGCATGCATGCACGTGTGTGTGTGTGTGTGTGTGTGTGTGTGTGTGAGCTTGGGTCAGTGATTCCGTCTCCACACAAGAAGGGCATGTGTGCACGTGTGTGTGTGTATGTGTGAGCTCGGGCTGCAGGGCCACTGCAGGGCACCTCACCTCTCATGAACCCTCATATCTGGTCATAGTCTTTCTCCCTCTTACCTTCAAAACATGAAAAATAAACGCTCATTTTCATGCTGGTGGGGCTGGCGTACATGGCTGGCAAAGATTAGACCCTGATGAAAGCTTTCAGCTGGTGCTTAATAATTGCTTCCAGTGAAGCACGCTGACAAACCCCTTCGTAACTGAGCTGGGCTGCCTGGACCCTGAGGCAGTCCTGCTCCCTCGGGGGCAGAGAGGGGGTCGGACCAAGTGATGGAAAACCGAAGGAGGGCCTCACCCGGATGGTCCCCACCCCTCAACCAGACATGAGTGTGAATCACGATATGGGGGCAGGCACGGACCCCTGCCCCTCAAAAGCACCAGTCTTCTCCCCGAAAGCTTGCACACAGGAGGCCAGGAGAGAACGCATGTTCTCACACTGTTTCCCCCAACAGCCCTGTAAATGGGCCCCTGGTTCCCACTTCGCATGGGAAGTGGGGGTGGGAGGGGCTGTGGCCACTCCCAGAGGCACACTCGGGAGACGGTGGAACTAGAACCAGACCCACTGGCCTGAGGCCGAGCCCATGGCTCCTTCTAGAACAGCCTCCTGGGGAGTTCTCACCAGCCCGAGCTGAAGAGGAAGGGGCTTCCTGCTGACCACAAGGCAGCCGGATGGCCCACACCCTACCCCGAAGGAAGGCCGTGGGCTCAGCAGTGGACGCCTTCACCGAGATGCATCCGCCCAAAGAAGTCAAGTCTGGTTGAGAAATAGATTCCATGTTTATTTACCACGGAAAGGAATCCTGTTTCTTTCTGCTAAAGGCCCCGGAGGGGAAGGGTGAAGGTTCGTCAGGCTCAGAAAGCCACGTGGTGGGTGCTAGTTCTCCAGAGTTGGGCCTTGGCAGAGCTCAGCGCTTCCCAGTAGACACCCCAGACTGCGTGGGTGTCCTCATTCCCTGCCGCGACCCCAGGAGGCTCACCTGCTCTGCCCTCTCTCCCTCCTCCATGAAGCCCTCCTGGACTCTCCATGCTGGGGAACTCCCCACATGCTCCAGGAGCCCCCTGGAGGTTCTCAGTCCCAACCGGGCCATTAAAGCACTTGTCAAGGCTGCCGATGGCACCAGACATCTTCCTCCAGCAGAAACCTCCGCAGAGCAGAGAGCCTGGGTCCCCACCTGCCACGCCCTGCCTCTGGATTCAGTGCCTGGGGCCCCCCGGCTCCAGGCTCCTCTGCAGAGCCCAGAGGACTTCACAAGGGGACAACCGTGTTCCCAGAGCCCGAGGGGTCTGGTCTGAATACTGGTTCCGCAATTGAGGAGCCTTGTGCTCTCGGGGGCTCGGTTTCCTCATCTGTGACACAGACGCTGTGTCTGCTCCCAGGGCTGGAGCAGAGATGGAAAGAGGCTGGTGGGTCCACAATGAGCTGGGTTAGGGCCAGGGTTAGAGCTGGGACTCAAGTTAGAGTTTGTGTGAGGTTTAGGGTGAGGGTTAGGTTTAAAGTTTGGGGCAAATGGGGCTCCAGCAAGCGTCAGATTCAGGGCTGGGGTGGGACGGGAGGTGGCATGGGCCTTCTCTGTGGAACACTGTTTTGCGTCTCATGGCCCGGCAGCACGTGTTCAGCGGTGCTCCTGAGAAGCACTGTGTCTGGCAGTGTGGGTGAGTTGCCATGATGTGAAAGTGAAAGTATCAGATACTCAGTCGCATCTGACTCTTTGAGACCCCCTGGATTGCAGCCCACCAAGCTCCTCTGTCCATGAAATCCTCCAGGCAAGAATACTGGAGAGGGAAGCCATTTCCTTCTCCAGGGGATCTTCCCAACCCAGGGATCGAACCTGGGTCTCCCGTTTTGCAGGCAGATTCTTTACCGTCTGAGCCTCCAGGGAAGCATCGTACGTGTTAGTGTAGACGACAAGGAAATATCCGTGAGAAGCTTGTTAAATAAGTCAGTGAACAGTCAGACCCACCCACTCACCACCGTAGGCTCCTCTGCCGCCTCTGCGCCCATCCTCCTTTATCCCCTGGCCCAGACCCCTGACCTCTCCACCTATTGGGCCAGCATAGCTGCCACCTCCTCCAGGAAGCCTTCCGGATGTCTCCAGACGAGGCTGCCGATTTGATTACATCAGATTTTCCGACAGGGAGCGTGAGCTCAAGCACAATGTTTTGGGGCTGAGCCCCATCCCCTCACCATCTGCTCCGCCCTGAAGCCCAGCACCAGGGTGAGACCCGTGGCAGGGGAAGGTGCACAGCCCGTGGGTGAACCTATGTGGCTGCGCCTTGCCCCTCCCTGCTCTAGCGTCACTTCCTCACCCGTAACCCTGGAGGATAAAGGCCACACACCTCCCAATGGCTGTGATGACAAAGCGTGGCGATAACACGGGTGAAAGGCCTGGCACCCCACTGACTCAACCGAGGGGGGCTGGCCAGTGGACTGTGCCTTCCCTCCTCAGCAACGGAGGTGATACCCAGGCCCTTGGTGATGCCTCGCCATGCTCTGAGACACCCAGCCCCAAAGAGGATCCCTCTCTGAGGTCACAGAGCTCTGACCCCATTCAGCCATTCTGTCTTGGTCACAGGAATAGAGATCAGAGGCCACCCAGCAAGTCCCAAGTAGGACCTCACTTCATCTCCCTGGTATCTGAGCGATCTCTCCACCCTACCCACTCCCCCAAGCTTAGGAAAAGCAGGGAGAGAGCAGCTGGTGCTTCCAGGAGCAGAGGAGGTTGGAGGGGAGGGGGGCGGCCCTGGGAAGGGGCGATCACTGCTCTCTGTGGATGGAGAAGCCAGGTGACCCTACAGAAGCCCCTTGTTCAGAAGCTTCTGCCAAGACAACAAGGCAATCCAAGGACGGCCTTTTGGAGGCTTGGGGAGGGGGCGGGGGGTTTCGTGGGACTCTGGGTGGGAGGGCACTGGTTCCTCTCGTCCTAGGAGGAAGGACACAGATGTACACAGAAGATGTTGGCCAAACAAGGCAGATGCAGCAGTTTGGATCTGGGCACCAGCTTCAACCCAAAGGCAGGATTCTCTGCAAAGGAGCTCAGGTTCCACTTTCCCGGTTCTGCCGGCTCGCAGAGCAATATCATCAGAGGAAGCCAGGTGAAGCGAACATGGGTCTCGGCACTATTTCTGTAACTTCTTGTTATTTTTAAATAATAAAAAGAGAGTAAGACTTGGGAGACACACCAGCCAGATGCATACAGAAGTAAACAGATGGAGACTACGCAAGCTCCCACCTCCCCGCACTCTGAGGGCGCCTGGAGACACGGCTGAGCCTGCGGCCACCCTCCATCCCGCTCTCCAACCGGCCCCGTGTTGGAGACCAAGGCCCATAAAAATGCCATCATAGCAGCAGCCATGGTGTGGTCCCTCCGTGTGATGGGCAGGCCCGGCCCAGGGGTTCCCAGCACGTGGGGACCAGCCAGGGCCGGGGATGCAAGAAGTAAAAGAGGACGTCGGAGGCGAGGAAGAGAACAGCTCACAGGAGCCGTGGCCTTGAACCCGTGACGCCACCCACCAGCGGCCATAGCCCCTTCTCCCTGGAAGAGACAGCAAGAGCCAGGCGCCCGAGGGTAGGGTCCCTGGGGGGCTTCTCCAGGGCCCTGCGGTGTCCACACTGGCAGCTGAAGTGCAGTCGTCTGCCGAGGCGCACTGTTCACCTGAACCCATTTCCCGACGCAGCTGTCCGGCCCTCCTAGACAGCAGGTGTGATCTAGACTCTGGGCTTCCAGCCCACAGAGTCCAGCACGGCAGCAGCAAGCGCACCGGGCCAGGAAAACCTCCTCCCGATCATCTTATTGCATGAAAAGCAGATGCATTTACTCTACTGGGCCCCACGCTGAGCACTTCCTAGATGTCAGCTCGTTTAATCCTCCCAGGAGCCCTGGTTGCCGGGAACCACTCTGTCCCCATTTTCCAGGTACGCATGTCGGGGCACACCAGGGGAGGCTGCCCTGACTTGAGAATACAACCCTGAGGCCTCTGGGAGTCTGGCTGGAAGAAAGGCCCTTTGCCCAGTGCATCCTGGTTGAACTCGCCAGTGTGGGGCTGGAGGACACCAAAGCACGCTTCCTGCTGTAATCGAACTCCCATCCTGAGCTTTGGCCCCTGGAGGGGCCTGGTAAAGCAGGCTCAGAGCTATCCTGGAGCTAAAGAGCATAGCTGGCAGTGGAGCCCCGGGCTCACGGACCCCAGTGCTGCCTGACAGCTGACAGATTCCCCCCACTTGTGGGCTTTCCTCAACCTTGGAGGGTCAGGCCCTGGGCACCAGGCTGGGCTCAGGGTCGGGGCACCCATCCCACCCTAGCCCACCTCGAGCCCACTGCGACCTGGCCAAGTTCCCAGTAGGCTCTCCACTGACTTTGCACTGGGTGTTTTACGGTTCCAATTTCAGATCTCGGCACGTTAGTATTTCACCACTCCTTTGAGAGCCCTCGTCCAAACAAAAGGCTATATTAAGGCTGATTTATTCGTAATGCCTCAAAGCCACCACACAGACAGGCTGACCCCCAGAGCATCCGGAGCCGGGGCCAGGTCTCGAGCCCCGCCTTTGTGGCAGCATTTGCCCCGGTTCGGGAATGAATGAGCGAGTGAACGCACAGGTGAACAGCGCATGCCAATCAGGCAGGACAGACAGCGGCCCACTGGAAGAGACCCCGCCTACCCGAACAGGCCCCGCCCACTTCAACAGGCCCCGCCCCTCACCCTTTCTCTTGATCCCACCCTGCTGCGCTCAGCCTTCAGCTTGCTGTTCCTAAGTGCGCATGTCCTGCCCCGTCCTCCTCTCCCTGCTGGGAACATCCTAACTCCTCCCAGGAGCTCCTCCCAGGCACGTCTGTTTGGGAAGACTTCAGGCACCTTTTGCCCGCCTCCTGCTCTGAGCCCCCACAGACCCAGGACGTGGTGGGTTAGATACAGCCCGCACAAAGGATGTCCCCCTGGAGCCTGTGGAGGCATCTACCAGCCAAGGAACCCCAAGAATGGCCAGCAGCCCCCAGAAGCTGGGGGAGGGACCTGGGGCAGACTCTCAACAGCTTGGGAAGGGACCAGCCCTGCCAACCCCTTGACTTTGCGTTTCCAGTCTCCAGACCCTGGGAGAATAAATCTCTGCTATGTAACCACTCTGTTTGCAGTGCTTTGCTATCACCCCAGGACACTGATCAGGCACCCCAGGCACTCGCCCATCTTCCAGATGGGGACACTGAGGCTCAACTTGTAGGAGGTGATGGCTGGGAATGGGCAGGGCTGGGATCTCCACCGGGGGCTGCCTGACTCCACAGTTAGGGACCCCTCCCACTGCTCCAGGTGCCCCTTCAAACAGAGAGCCAGTCCCAGACAGCAGGGGCCCTTGGGAGGCTCTGCACAGCTGACCAGCTCCCTGGGGACCCCTGCTCACTCCCAGCCGCCAGTTCCCCTTGGGAGGTGCTGGGCTCCCAGTTTGGGCTGGGCCTTAACAGAGAGCAAGTGAGCGCCTGCTCAACCCCTCCATCAATCAGCCGCCTTCACAGGCACGCAGCCCAGTGTTTAAAAAAAAAGAGTTGAGAACTAAGCTTTGAAAGAATCCCTATAAATCAAAATCAGTCAGCAGAAAATAAATGGAGGAACACTACTGATCTGTGGAAAACGGCGTTTTTACATCAAATCTGTTTGAGGGATAAAGTGTATTTTAATAGGTGGGTCTTCATCGACGTTTCCACCTCAGCTGTCCTTTAAAAATATTATTTACCCTCCATTGCTCATGACCTGATTGAATTTTAATTTCACTCATCCCTCCTTTTTAACAGTCACTCGAAGTAAAGTTTTTAATGAAATTACAGGACCTTTTTCCCCCTCCTGGCCGTCACTCTTCAAAATGATGCTCGGTGTTTCTACTACCTGGAAGTGCTGGTGTTTTTCAGATCTATTTATGGTAATAAAGGATAATTGGAGAAACTGTGATGTTGCTGGGCCACCTTCTCTCGACATAAAATGCGCCCGGGGAATCTCTTGGAGGGGGGTGGAAATTGCTGATACTGGTTCTAAAACAGAAAGCCCTCCCCAGGCTCCCATGCCCGCCGCCTCCCCACCCCCACCCGTCTGCTGTCAGAAAACGGCACGTTTGTTACTTCCAAGAATCTCTCTTTGGAGAAGATGCTGTCATGTCAGAACAGAGGCGCTCAGAACAAAGGAAGTGTGGGCAATGGGGTAGTGAAGACTTTGGCTGCATCCAGCCAGGAAGGCTAAGATTTTGGGGGGCACAGCAGCCCCTGAACAGGTCTCTTGACCCCACGGAGTCCAGACAGGCAGGTCACCCAGAAAGACCCATCCCTCAGGAGTGTCAGGAAAGCAGGGAGGCTGGTGGATCAGCTACCAGCTTGGAAAGAATCCACCAGTGCTCCTCTGAGACCTGCAAAGATGAATTTATTTCCCAAGAAAGCCAGCGGGAGAGACCAACAATGGATTCTCTCCGTTTCCAGAATCGGCTCCTCTCAGCCATCTGTGGGTGCAAAATGACTTCTGGGGGCCTCAGGCATTTGGGCCTCTGCGGGCCGCTTCCTCCGTAAAAGATATTAACACTTCTATTTTGCAGCTGCATTGGTGTTTAGAAAAAAAGGATATATTCCTATTATATATTGAAATGTTTCTGTGACCTAAAACTTTATTTCTTCTTTTTCTGATTTTAAAGGACAGTAAGACACTTTTGTGGGTCTCTAAATGGGTTGTGGGCCCTGGTACGGAGTCCCGTATGTGCAGGAGACCCTCACCGGCCCACCACCTCTGCTGTCCAGCTGCAGCACGCCCCCCAGCCCCCCTCACCTGCTGGGTTCTCAAGTGCAGGCGGGTCGGCAATGCATGCCCCCTCAGCTGGGAGGAGAGCGGCTGTCACCTCTCCTCTGGAAGGGGGCCCTGCTAAGAATCTCAGCAAACCTATGAACATACAGGCGCATCAGCACCATTTTCCGCTCCATTCCAGGGTTTACAGACCAGTCTGGGACCCAGTATGGGGCTTCCCTGATGGCTTAGTTGGTAAAGAATGCGCCTGCAATGCAGGAGACCCTGGTTCAATTCCTGGGTTGGGAAGATCCGCTGGAGAAGGGCTAGGCTACCCACTTCAGTATTCTTGGGCTTCCCTGGTGGCTCAGCTGATAAAGAATCCGCCCGCAATGAGGGAGACCTGGGTTCGATCCCTGGGATGGAAAGATCCCCTGGAGAAGGGAAAGGCCAGTATTCTGGCCTGGAGAATTCCATGGACTGTATAGTCCATGGGGTCACAAAGAGTCGGGCACGGCTGAGAGACTTTTTCAATGTCACTGGGACCCAATCAATCTATGGGCCAATAAGCCCTTTCCACTTCTGCTGCAGGGCAGACAGGAAATCAATTTCAAACTCATCTCGGTGGCCTTGACCAGTCGTGGGGCCCGTCCAGAGGGGCCTGGACTCTGTGCCTCGTACTAAGTGTGGGGACGGCCTGGAGACGTCGCCCGGCAACCCGCTGTGCTCCCAGGACTGCTGCACTGATGTAGACGAGGAGGGCGAGCCCTGCACACCCAGGCGTGAGTGCCCCCGTGTCTCCTGCGGCCCAGACCCCTCACCTGTAGCCCAGACATGCAGGCCAGGACCCCCCAACCCCATCACTCCCCCACTCAGCCCCAGGCACCAGCTTTACCCCACTCCTGGCCCTGAGATGCCTCCCCACCCCGAGTGATGCCACCCACCCCTTGTGGTCCTCAGCACCTCTCCCGTCTCAGGCTTTCCCGATGATGCCCTGTCTTCTGACAGTCACTTTCTTCCTCATATCCCACCCTAGTTCACCAGCCCGTTTTCTCCCTGGAAGCTCCTAGAGAAGCGGGTTGGTTTCTCTTCGTCACTACTGAACGCATGGCATCACGTCTCCTCTGACACTTCACGGTTGGGGTCCATCCCTCCGGGAGCACAGGGACCAAGGGCTTGCCTGTCCCACCTCCCCAGCACCTGGCACACAGTAGGTCTTCTGGCTGTGAGCAGCTGTAGGCTACATACAGCTGGTACACCAGAGTTGTCAGGCTGTCAGGGCAGAGGAAGGTGGGGATGACCCCACCGCTCTCACTGGGACGTCTCAGGAGGTTGGAGATTAGCTTTGTCTGCTATCCACTATCCTGGGACATTGCTTCAAAGAAGGTTTACATCATACTTTGAATTAGAAAGAGAATGGTAGGGGTAGGGGGGCAGCTGGAGCGGCATTTCCTTCTGCCCAGAGGCCCCTTGCTCAGTCACCTTGCGGGAACTCAGCCTTCCCCGGGGAGGAGAAGGAGGGCTTTCTTCAGAAAGGGGACATTTTAAGGGCAGCTGCCAGTGGCAGGGGCTGGTAGGGAGGGCAGGTCTTCGGCGTCACATCCTGGGGAAAGCTGTCCCTAGTGTGAGTCAGCCTCAAGCACAGCCTGCCCCCTCCAGGGCTCGCCTCCTGGCTCTGGGGTCCCCGTCTCTCTCACAGCCCCGGCCTGAACACTCTCTCAGCTGGGCTGCAGGTTAGGGGGCCATCCCAGTCCCCTTCAAACAGGGCCAGGAATCCTTGTCAGCATTGCTTAGCCAAACGCCTCAAAAACACCCGTGTTTGATCATACAGGGACCACCTTCAACATCTGCACCAGAATCACCCACCAGGAGGGCACCTTCGGAAGTTTTTTAGATATGGTAAAGAATCCACCTGCAGTACAGGAGACCCGGGTTGGATCCCTGGGATGGGAAGATCCCCTGGAGAAGGGAATGGCTACCCACTCCAGTGTTCTGGCCTGGAGAATTCCATGGAGAGAGGAGCCTGGTGGGCTACAGTCCATGGGGTGGCAAAGAGTTGGACACCACTGACCCAATAACACTTCACTTCTTTTACTTAAATGGGAAACTTTCACACCATTTCTAGAAATGGAAAAGAGAGCAACTCTGACAAGGAAGTCAATGGGAAGTACCCACAAAGCAAACTCAACGAAAACAAAGCGCTCTCTCCTGCTCTGTGTGGTTTACCCAAGACGAGCCCAGGGCCTGGGTCTGCCCTCAACTTATGAGAAGGGAAGCAGGGCACGGTCAGAGGCGCGCTCACCCGGGCCAGGCTCTGGGACGATGGACACAAGAGTGTGACTCCTGCCAGGCCTCCGGGGTCATTGGATGCTCCTGTCCCGGCCCCTCCACGGCGGCAGAAGTTCCACTCTTGAGAAAACACCCAGCTTCTCTGATTACAGAATCCCGGACACGCCCAGCTTCCCTGCCATGGCTCCAGCAACCTGGAAATCCAGTGATGGGGAGCTCATCACCTCGCCAAGAGAACTCCAGTAGGACCAGAAGTGTCCGTGAGATCATTGACAAGCCCCAGCAACTTCCGTTTCTGTAAGACCAGGCTGCCCACAGAAGCTCAGCCTCAGCGAGCGCTCTTTCTGTAAAGCCAAAAAGCTGGGGGGCGTGCAGGCCAGATTCCTATCTGTGAGCAGCGGCTCCCTTCAAATAGAGCCAGGCTTGCACACAGGGCCTCCCCAGTGGCTCAGTGGAAAAGAGTCTGCCTGCAGTGCGTGAGACACCAGAGACACGGGTTCCATCCCTGGGTCGGAAAGATCTCCTGGAGGAGAAAATGGCAACCCGCTCCAGTATTCTTGCCTGGAAAATCCCATGGACAGAGGAGCCTGGAGGGCTACAGTCCATGGGGTTCTCAAAGAGTCGGACATGAGTCAGTGTCTAAACAGAAAGTACACAGAGGCTCAGGCTAAGCCCAGAATCCCAGGCTGATGTTGAGCGTGTCTTTGAGAACAGTGACCCACCCCCCACCTCTGTTGGCTGTTATCTCAGCTTCTGCCACACAAGCATCCTCACTGAGGCAGCCTCTTTGCAAGACTCTGGCCCCAGGAGAAGGTTCTCCCAGTGTTACTCCCAGAAACCGCCCCTCCCAGCCCAGGCAGCATCAGATGTTCACACCTTTTCTGGAAGTGGCTGCTACTATGGAGGCCCGTGATCACAGATGTCTCACCTCTCCTAACCTGGCCCCCAGCTGGCACTGGGTGGCTGGGGAGGCAGAATGGAGCTGGAGGACTTGGGGGATGGGTGGGGGCAGGACCAGCTCCAGGAAGAAGCAAACCATCCCAGTGGATGCTTTGAACTTCTGAGACTAAGTATTTTAAGAAAAGAATTTTAAAAATAACATTGGGTGGTCTCTAAAAAGCAAATGCCTGCAGCTCTCTTCACCATGTTTGCTAAGCATGCCACAGCCTGAAAGAATGTGGACTTTCAGAGTGGCCTTAGTATAAATCTTCCAAACAAAGCAACATATTGCTAGTGAGTCCCTTGTCTCTGCTGAGAAAAAGAGTCCAGAAAACCTCAGGGTCTATAAAATTCTGCCCTAGTCTAGCTAAGCAGCTTGGGCAGGTTGCCCATCACTCCCAGCCTTGGACATCCTACGTGTAAAATGGGACTCCAATAATATCTGCTTGAGGAGAATGTTTAGTGAGGAGGTGAATACCACATGAACCTCACCTGCAGATGGTAAGGCCTCACTCACACACCGTTGTGACTGCAGCACCCCAGCCAAGTGGCCGTTTAGCTTGCATGTCATATGACGGAGGCTCCCTACTTCCCACAGCTCCTCCTTGTGTTTAGCTGAACCTGTCTCCCTGAGGGGCTACCAACCAGCCCCAGCTCTGCCTCGGGATAGCACAGGCTGCATCTGACCCCTGAACCGCAGTCCTGACCTCCCTCCCTACCCCGAGGCTCAAGTCTCCCAGCCCCCACTGAACTTGCCACAAACCAGTGAACTAGGGAGTAAACCAGAGCCCAGCTGCAATTTCTAAACTAGTCCTTCTTTTCAAAGCAAGTCCACACGGAGAGGTGACCTGTCCCCCAGTTTGCCTCCCTCCATCCCAGGCATCCTCAGCCACCCTCCCAGCACAGGGTCCAGGGCCACAGAATTCCAAGATACCCGCACACTTTCATTTCAGATGTGTGATCGACATGCTGATTACACCAGATCAGACAAAGACGGGTTCTGCATGATACTGAAAAAGGAGCGGGATCTGATAAAAGGCTCTCTTGCTGCCTTCTCAGCCAAGGTCAATTACAAATGCCAAGAATTCATCTGTGTCATGTGGCACAATGGGGCCAGAAGAGAAACCTGCCCTCTCCTCTGATGAAGACCATCACAGATGGAACCCAGGCTTGGGGGGGGCAGACCTGGGCTTATTCTCAGCTGTCAGTGACAGCGGCAGTGGGAAGTGGGTCTGGAGGGGAGTGATGGAAATGGGCAGCAACCTGGGGATGCCGTGGGCAAAGCCTGGCTCAGGGGTCCCCTGAACAGCAGGAAGGGAAGGCGTCAGACAAGAGCTTCATGTCCTCTGAATGGATCCCTAATAATAACCATCAACCAGGAGAAGAAGCAGTCAAGTAAATTTCAACAGAGATGTCCCTTTCATTCAGGGTCACTTTCATCAGCCAAACTGGTTTCATTTTCATAGCCAAGAACAGCCACCATCTTCCCATATACATATTATCTGTAATAAATGAAGTCGACCCTGCTTCCCTCCATACTTCAGGTTAGTCTAAGGAATTCTAGCTAAAAGTAGAGGGGGAAAAATATATCTATATGTCTTTCATCGTGAAAACTGGCATATATTCGTAACTTGTTTGAAGAGAAGAAAATGGTGGAATGGTTGGGTTCCTGAACACAAAAATATCTTTACGTTTGAATCTAATTTACAAGCTCTCCTTGGGGTGAAGTCACTTTATCTTCCTCCAAAGGACAAGGATGGGAACAATTCTGTTTGAGACCCAAACATCTGGCTGAATCGTACCTCATGTATCTCAGGCAGAATGCTGCCTTCACAGGAGCGACTTGTTTTAAAGCAGAACTGTCAAATCCAGCTCCACACATAAACTTCCTGAGCCGATTTCCCTAAATCACAAGCCTGGCATTTCATCACCAGCTGCGGCGGAGAGTGTTCGACAGTCCCGGGTGAAGGAGCACCACCCGCCACCTCCCACCAGAGCTAAAAACAGACCCATTTCCATCAACTTGACAAAGACAGAAAACTTGAATTAAGAGCCCTGTCTAAAATTAACAGTGATTGAAAGTTAATGATGGGGCAAATTTGGCAGAACGACCTCAACATGCATCAAGATGTGGTCTCGGCTTTCAGACCGGAGGCCCCAGTGGTAAATGTCGCGGGAGCTCCAGCTGAGACCGCAGCCATGTGGCTTTGTGAGCGCCTTCCTTCCGCCAGCATCAGACCCTTGGCAGACCGTCTGATCTGTCACCCCAACGCTGCCCCCAGCTCTGGGGCTGGGCTAACACACCCGCTTGTCAACACCCGAAGCTGTGTCTGTGTGTCATCTCGGCATTCTTGACTTAGAATAGCAAGCCAGGAGCAGCGTCTGTTGGGTGAATCAACTGTAGCGATGCCATTTAACTCAATCAGCAAACACACATCACAGGAACAGAGTCAAACGCGATCAGAAAATACTCATACACAATATTACGGGAGTTATTTGAGATTCGATCCACAGCAGGTCCTTCCTGCACTTTTACAAGTACGCGGAAAATATCTGCGTGTGTCAGTTTCCACCAGGAGGCTATAAAGTCCTGGAAAGCAACCAGCATGACCCACGCCATGTTCGGATCCCAGCCCTGGTGCAGGGGTGGTACCCCGAGGAGGAGACTCCTGATTAACTGGGAATGGCGTGCCTTGTAACTGCTAACAACTACATTCACGCACACCTACGTGTGAATGCGCAAAGACACATGTGCACGAGGAAAACAGACCAGATAGAAACACATCTGAGTGAGGAAAACAGACCAGATAGAAACACATCTGAGTGTAAGGACAGGTTGTTAGCGAACTGCTTTCTTTCTCTTTTGCACGCCTGCAGGTTTGTCTGTGATAGGCATGTACTGTATGATTTACAACCCAGTGAGGGGGCGTCCTGTGACGGAAGAGGTGGGTACAGCTGTGCATGGTTACAGAGCTCTGTCCAGATGAGCTTTGGGGCGGCCAGGAAGGCAGAGACCGCTACCCACTGCGCTCCTGTTGGGTGTCGAGAACTGCCCGCACGTCACCTTGCGTTGAATTCACCGAGGTCTTGTGTTTATATGGCAGGCTCTAATCTGGAACTTTCTAGGATGTCAGCATTCACCCAAATTAGTCTTCATAACAACCCCATGACTATAATAGGTCCTCCTATTGTCCCGGTGACTGCTGATGTGCAGAGCAGTTAAGTAGCTCACACTGAGATCCCATGCAGCCGATGGGAGAGAAAGGGGCTTGAACGAGATGGAGAGCCCGGCCAGGTCTACCCGACAAGAAATCAGCCACATTTGTTCCCACCTCTCCCCGACCCCGCGGACACACTCTGATCTGTCGTCTCTAAGGACGCTTGGGCAGGCGGGTGTTTATTTCAGTGCGGCTGACATGCGCGAATGTGTGTGTTGCTCTGTTTGTGCTGTTGAAGTGAAGCGGAACTTGCTCAGTCGTGTCCGACCCTTTGCAACCCCATGGACTGTACAGCCCGCAGGGTTCCTCTGTCTGTGGGATTCTCCGGGCAAGGATACTGGAGTGGGCTGCCATTCCCTTCTCCGAAGGTTGCTATCTCCTTCTTCCTTTGTGGTGTTGCTTAGCTGTTATTACTGCTTTCGCTGGGCTGGCCCAGGCTGGTTCTGGGTGGTCCGGCCTGAACTGAGACGCTCCTCCATGCAAACTGAGGTAGCGTAGGCGAGCCCCCTCATGCTCACCAGCACTGTTCACGAGAACTGGGCACATGAGACAAGCGTGCCCACCTGCTGGTGCTGGCGAGTCCTCTCTCCAGAAGCGCTACGGCATACACTGCCGCTGGCCCCGGGATGCCGCCAGGCCCAGAAACAGAGTGCCTACCCAGCCCAGGCCCTGGGAACGTGGGGGTTTTCGTGTCCTGGGAGGTCTGTGGAGCTGGCCCAGATGCTTCTCGGATTTCTCCGTTTATCCTCTGAATGAGACACTGATACAGACTCCAGGTCCCCTGCTGGACACCTCTCACCCCCGCGCTTGACTCAGAGGTGGGAAAAGACACAGCTTTCCATCTGAGGCTGAGTTTCCCCTCATAGTGGCAGTGAGCTCCCCATCACCAGGGGCAAGCAAGCACACACCTGGGGAGGACATGAACAAGGTGTCCAGGGGGACTCACCCAAGCCGGGGCTGGACCAGACAGACTCACAGGCCCTCCTCTCGTCCCATGCCCCCATCCTGCCCCGGGCCTGTCTCATCACACGCCAGAAGCCCGGTGATGGATGGACTTGGTCAGACACTTCCTGCAACCCAGATCAGCCATCTGTCGATTTGTTGGCAACTAAACCCCAACCAAAGCTCAGAGGCCCATAGGAAGACATGATTTGGCTGGGGTGTCCCTGCTCAAAGCCCTTCCTCCCAGCCATCGTCCACCTGAGCAGAGAGGCGGCAGGGGCAGACGGCCACTGCAGAGTCAGGGGGATAGCACAGGACTCGGGCCCCCTCGGGATACTACCTGCAAGGCGTGGTCTGCTCAGATGGCCACCAAGACGCCAGCCTTGGGCTCAGCAGGCTCTAGGCCATGCAGGGTCAGAGGCTAACTTGGCTAGAGAATGTGAATAGAAAGAGAAAACGGGTGAGTCAGGCCATATCATCCGAAAATCTCACAACCGGGAGGTCTGGGTGGGGGGCGGGGGGGTGTCCCCTTGCTGCTGCAACCAATTTCCACAGGAGAAGCTCAGCAACATCAAGTGACCCAGGGACCAGCAGGGTCACGATCTGTGGTGAGCGGACTTCCCCCACCCCTGTGGCTCCCGGGACGCATGTGTAGGCAAGCCCGTGGCAACTCAGTTCATCCACCAGTGATTAAAACCTGAAATTCCCACACCCGTGGGGCACACCAGGAGTTCCAGGCTGCCTGGCCAGCCTCTCAAGTGTCCCAGTTCATCTTCCAACATGATGATTCTCAAGCCCCAGGGAGAAGGAAATAACTAGCTGCAACTTATCCATTTTTTTTCCCCATCAGATAATGAATGAATAAAGTCCCACCAAGACACCGAAACCTGGAGGCTGAGGAAGGCGGAGCACCAGACCCAAGTACGAAATAATGAATTTATAATCCCTCTCCGGAGCAGTCGGGATGGAAACTGACGTCACCATGGAAACCAGGGAGGTGTCATGAGGTTCTCCGGGAGGACGAGGCGGGCCCTTCAGCGGGCACTCTGGGGCTGGAAGGAGTGAGCGAGCGGACCGCGGGATGGGGCCTCCCTGGTCTTGCAGGGTGAGAACGGGCGACCTGTCAAACCAGGATCAGGGTCCCCTGCACTCTCAGAGTCTGCAGCCAGTACATGGGTGGGCACAGCCCTTCCAAACCTCCACAGAAACGCAGCAGAAGGGACCTCGGGATAAACAGCCTGGCTCTGTGCAGGAGGCCCTCAGAATGTTCAGCAAAAGGCCAGTTCTTCTTGGTGCTAAGGACACCCCTCTCTGCCTCCAGGAGCTCCCCAGAGCAGGGAGAGACCCCTGAGTTGGACCAAGGCCTGGGGCAGGTTCCTGGGGTGGAGACACCCAGGAGAGGCGTGCTGCCACGGCAGAGCAGCCTGGGGGATGGGGTGTGGATGCTCCAGCAGGTAGACCTCAGGAAGGAGGAACAAAGTGCACGGAGACGGACACCGAGGCGGGGACAGGCTGTGTGCACCAAGGCCGGGGCTCAGCTGGGACAAAGCGCAGCATGAAGGCAACTCCAGGCTGCAGCCAGAAGGCGCCGGGCAAATGGAAAACTGTGGATTCAGCCCGAGAAATGCACCTCAGCTAGGCATGAGGCGGAGCAGCACGGGGTGTGCTGAGGAATTGCAGACACAGGAGAAGGTCCTGGAGCGCTCCAGCTGCAGAGCCACAGACCAGCATGTTCGCTCACAGGCCAGGAGTGGCCAGGAGGACAGGAAAACGGCTGCCCGACGGTGATGGGCGAACTTGTTTCTTTGGGGGGAAAGCTTTGACGGCGTTGATGTATAATTTTGCAATTGAAATTAGTCAGCCGAGCTGCCAAGGACCCTCATTTGAAACGGTTTTACCTGAGCTGTTAATTCTCTCCTCAGCTTCCGTATAACTTGTTATCGAGAACAGTAATGACGAAGCTCCCAGATGGACCAGTCGGTCCTCTGAATACAAACTTCCCCCTCCTGCCTCCTCCACGCCCAGCGCCAGCCTGCACACTCAGGACGGGAAACTGGGGGCTCATCACTCCTTCCCTCTGCCCAGGCTCGCTCATCAGAATAGAAGAAAAACGGCAGCAGTCCTGGTTCCCAGCCCTCGGGTGGCCTCAGCACAGCTCTGGTTGGAGGTCAGAGGCTCGCACTCCAGCTCAGACACGAGAGGCTGGTGACCGTGAGCAAAGCTCATGCCGTCTCTGGGCACAGTCACCCCCAGGCCCTTCCTGGGTGCTGAAGGGGATGATATGATAGGAACCTCCAAGCCTGCCTGTCCTGGGCACACAGCACGGGCCGGGGACACGGCAGACGCTCCACAACAGGACTTTCTCCCACAGGAGCTGCAGGAGCTGTCTGTTCACGATCCTAGCACTTTTGTTTTTATTATTGTCACTATTATCCCAATTTCATAGATGAGGAAACGGAGCTTAGAGAGGGGGATTCACCTGCACCACCAGGCCAGTTTCACCCGTAAATGCTGCTTCAGGGACCAAGAATCACAGCTTTCAAACCATATGGGGGTCGCGACTTGACATGTCCTTTAAGCCCAAGGGGTGGTTCTCAGTAGGGAAGACTTCCCAAAGGGGGCTGTACCCAAAGGGGGCTCTGGATGGGAGCCCTGGAGGTCAATGGAACATCTCATCCAGGAGGCTGGGCCCTGTGATATTACAGGCCCCCTGCACTCTCCCCTTTGCCCCCTCCATGTGTGAAGAGGGGACGTGTAGTCTGGGGCAGGCGGTGATGGCTGAAAAACCCTTTGTAGGAAAAGGGATCCTTCTGTCTTTAAGCTGCTCTCCAATCCCCGGTAAATCTTCCGGCAGCCCAGAGCAGAGGATTTGAGGCCCTAGGAAGCTCAGCCATTCAGAGGCAAAGCTGAAAATGCAGCTGACACACAGCCCCCCGGGTGGCGTGGGAAGGCAGGCGGGCGGGCGGGGGTGTCTGTCACCAGCTCGCGCTCTGGAGCTGCAATTCGGGGTCAGGCTCTGGGCCCCTGCCAAAGCCTTCATTATGCTTGGAGAACGTTCTTTTTAAATTGTCTCTCTTTGTTTTCCCACTCCCCCAAATTTATTTAAAAATAAACTGCGTGAATTCAATGCACAGTTTCACAGCCCCATAATAAGCAATTTCCTAGCAAGTGTCAGAGCCAATGCCGCCTCCTGAGTGTGCACACACCCAGGCCTGTCAGTGGTTCGCAGACGCATAATGACCAACCCCCAAGGGTGGCAACTGTGGTGCTGGAGAAGACTCCGGAGAGTCCCTTGGACTGCAAGGAGATCCAACCAGTCCATCCTAAGGGAGATCAGTCCTGGATGTTCATTGGAAGGACTGATGCTGAAGCTGAAGCTCCAATCCTTTGGCTGCCTGATGTGAAGAACTGACTCATTTGAAAAGAGCCTGATGCTAGGAAAGATTGAAAGGCAGGAGGAGAAGGGGACGACAGAGGAAGGTGGTGGGATGGCATCATCGACTCAATGGACATGAATCTGAGCAAACTCCAGGAGATAGTGGAGGACAGAGGAGCCTGGCGTGCTGCAGTCCCTGGGGTCGCAAAGAGTCGGACACAACTTAGGCACTGAACAACGAGGGTGGCAGGGGTCCACTGAGATCTTGCCCAAAAATTGCCCCTTTCTGTTATGTCCTGTCCTCTCTTACTGTGCTAGCCATCTCCACAGAGATGCTGTTGTTTAATTCTCCAACAACCCAGCAGCAGAGATAAGATCATTCCTGTTTACAGATGAAGAACTCGTGACTCGGAGAGAGTAATGAATTTGCTAAAGCTCACACAGTTAGCAGGCGGCAGAGCAGCGAGGCAGGCACAGGTCGCCCGAGTCCCGTGCTCTGCGCCTCACCGCTGTATTTACGAATGCGCCGGCTCGCCATTCTAGCCATGCTGTTCTGGACACCCCGAAAACTGTTGCCACCCCTCTTAAAGTGCGACCTACTTGAACAGTATTCAGGGTAGTCAGGTCATTGAAAAACACCACAGACTATCACCTCCCTTGCCATAGGCCCAGTACTTCTGTCAATGCGGCCTGGGAGGGAAGTGTCACACAATTCCCCTTTGGGGAGCTGGTCCTCCACAGAGAGCCTGCGACTATTCTAACCTGCTTCTGGGATGGCAGGACTGGGAACCTGGAGGCACAAGTTACATGCATCCCCGTAAAACTGCTTCCGGGACCTAAGTCCCTCCCACCAGGTCACACTTCGCCATTAAGCTGCTCATGCACTCGAGCCAGGGCCTCCCTCATCTCCCAGTGGCCTGAGTCAGGGTTTCCTCCGCTTTCCTGAAGGCTGGACTGGGTGACTGCCTGACCGGGGCATCTTAGGGGCAGGTGTTCAGGCGGTGCCTCAGAGACTAAGTAAACAAATGAATGGATGGATACTTCCAGCCCGCAACTGCATCCCAAGGGCCTGAGCCCACTGTGAACCAGAGTGCTCCCTGCCCCCACAGAGTAGGCCGTCTTGGGGGAGCGAGGTGGACAAGCCCAGACCGGGGAGCACACAGCCCACCGATGGCCACGTGGACAGCGTCTCAGAGACAGGGGGGCAGGAAAAGGGGAGGGCAGGGGGAGGGCAAGAGCAGGGGAGGAAGGGAGGCGGAGAGGAAGGCCAAAAGGGGGCCTCCCGGCCTCTCCTTCCTCGTCCGCAGACGGACCAGAGATGCCAAGGAGGACGAGGCTGTAGGGATGCTCTGACAGCCTCACCCAGGCCTGGCCCTCCGCGTCCACCTCTTGGTGCCCAGGCTGACGGACATCACTGAGACACACAAGAACAAGGGCCTCTTCCCGTACCTGCCGACAGAAAAAGGCATGCGCTGACAGCCCCAGGCTTGTTCTGTCTGATGGCGGTGGGGGGTGGCGGCGGAGGCCCTGGCAGCTGTGTCTGTGGTCCCTGCCAAGCAAGGCAGACGCAGGTGGCTGTGAATTTATGAGATACTCTGCGGAGAAGGTGCCTGGTTTTCTCTCCTGGGGAGTCCCAGCGGGTCCACACATCATTCATTACCGTCAGCGGCAGCCCTGGCTGCTGCAAGCGTGATCATGAGTAGCAGGTACTTGTCAGGTTCCCGGGGCCACGAAGCTGCCCCCGCCCCCAACACAGGGGAGCCCCATCGCCTCCCCTCCCCCGGGGCTCCACAGGATGCCTATGGGCAGGACCTGCTGCTGGGGACCATACCTCTGTTTTGCACGTCAGGCTCTGAGGTCCTTTTTTGAGGAAATGCTTCTGGACCTTAAAAACACTTGAAAGCTAAAGACCATCCCATCCAAACAGATCTCCTGACTGCACCGGATGCCCCAAGCCCGACCCTCATCCAGGCCCCATCTCAGGCTGCAGCACAGTCCACTGAGACGCCCCAAACAAAAGCTTGGGGGTCCTGTGACACACCCTCTCCCTATGCCCCTGCCCAACTGCCACCCATCCCGGCCCATTCTCATCTCCCCCCAGACCCTCCCCCTTCCTCCTGCTTGGCTGACGTCACTCCCAGGGAGCCCCGCCCTCTCTCACCTGGACCACTCAGGTTCTCCTCGGCCCTCAAGGGACCCCTGGACCCCTCCCTTCCCCACTGCCCCCTGCCACGCTGCATCCAGGGCCATGTTTCCAAAATGCCAGTCTGATCAAATCCCCCTCCATAGCCCCTGACTGCTCTCCCTCCACAGCTCGCAGAGCTCTGCCTGCCTGGGTCTACGGACCTCTCTCCTTCTGTGGGGACAGCATGAGTCCCAGCTCCCGCTGTTGAGTCACTGAGCTACCTGTGAGGCTGATGGCATTTCCGCCAGGAGCTGTCAGCCTCACACAGACGCGATCTCAGACGTACAGCAAGATCAGGAAGCATGCCGCTGGGATGCATCAGGGCTGGGATTCGAACCCCGGCCAGCCGGCTTCCCTGGTGGCTCAGACAGGTTGGGAAGATCCCCTGGGGAAGAGAATGGCTATCCACGCCAGTACTGTCGCCTGGAGAATCCCCATGGACAGAGGAGGCTCACGGGCTACAGTCCATGGGGTCGCAAAGAGTCGGACATGACTGAGCGGCTCACACAGCCAGCTCCAAAGGGGGATTCTTCCAGGCTGCTTCTGCCAGGAAACTTGAACGCAGAGGAGCTGGAAGAGCCGCTGGTGGGAACACTTGTGACCCAGGTTCTGTCACTTATGCACCATGTGACATCAGGTAAGGTTCCTGAGCCCTGTGACCTAAGGCTTTTCCTCTGCAAATGCAGCTGACAACCCTGGCCTCTGCGGTCACTGCCCAGTCTAAGGAATCAAGGTGAAAGCTGTCTGCACAACAGGGTCATGTATGTAGTGGGTGCTCCTGCCAAGGTCCGTTCACCACCCCTGACTTTCCTTCTGTCTCGTTACAGGGAACAAAACAAAAGCCATCCTCGAAGGAAGAGAAAATAGTACGGCCAAGGCTCCTTCTGAGCCTGACCGTTTGCTAAACCCCTGTGCATTGCCCCAGTGGTTCAGCGGTAAAGAATCTGCCTGCAGTGCGGGAGATGCAGGAGACCTGGGTTCGATCCCTGGGTCAGGAAGATCCCCCGGAGGAGGAAATGGCAGCCCACTCCAGGATTCTTGGCTGGAGAGTTCCGAGGACAGAGGGCCCTGGCGGGCTGCAGTCCACGGGGTCCAAAGAGACACAACTGAGAGTGCAGGCAGCAGGACGGTGGGCCTCGCTCTGCGCAGGAGACTGAGCCAGCCCGGGAAGGGGACCTGCAGGCGGGCTCCAGGAGGGGCCGCTCCAGCCCCGCCGCCGCAGGCCCCTGGCAGCACACTCTGCGGACAAGCGGTGGTCCCCGGGGCTCCGGAGACAGCTCAGAGCAAAGGTCAGTCCCATGGCTTCTATCACATTGAGAGGAACAAGAACAAGATGTCACCATGAAGACAGGTGTGTTTGCCTGTCCAAGGACAGCCCGGAATGTTCCCACGTGGAAAGAAAGATGCCCACGAATCAACCCAGCTGATCTGAGGCACCTACTGCCTAGAAGACCTGGGTTGGACCTGGATTCTAAGCCCCAGCCTGTGTATGAAGCTTTATAAGCTAAGAAGGTGGCGGTGCTGGTGATGGTGATGTGATGGTAGTGAGGTGGGGGTAGTGAGGTGGTGGTGATGCTGATACCATGATGGTGGTGGTGGTGAGTAAGGTGATGACTGTGGTGGTGCTGATGGTGGTGGTGGTGATGGTGATGATGGGATGGTGTTGATGGTGGTGGTGGTGGTGATACTGATGTCATGATGGGGATGGTGGTGATGGTGATGATGGGTATGGTGGTGATGGTGGTGGTGTTGGTGGTGGTGGTGATACTGATGTCATGATGGGGGTGCTGGTGATTAGGATGGTTGCTATGGTGATGTTAATGGTGGTGGTGGTGATGGTGGTGGTGTTGGTGGTGGTGGTGATGGTGAAGCTGACCAGACAGTTACTGAGGCCTCTGCAGTGTACAAAGTGTTGTATATGCTCAGTTCCACTTGCCTTTCACAACAAACCAGTGAAGGGTTGTGCAATTACTATGCTATCATTGTTCCGCGTTCATAGATGGACACATGAGCCCAGGAGGCCTAGGTGTGCTTCTTAAGGTCACATCTGTAATTAGTGGCAGAGTGAGTGTTTGTCCTCAGATCCGTCTGACCCCAGGGTCCACCTGAATGTAACTGGAGGGGTCTGCTGGTCAAACAGGTGGGCTGAGGAGCTGTGATAGGGCAGGGGGTACATTCACAAGGAGTCACAAAAAGTCGCCGTGTATCAGAAGAACCTCGGGAAGGTCCCTGACTGAGCTGGGTTAGTGTGGGGGCTTCTGGGGCAGAAGATGCAGCTACAGTTGGCCAGGAGAGCCTTGAAGGCCAGGCTAGGGCTCAGGTGTTACATCTGGCAGTGGGTCGCCAGCCGAGGAGGGCAGCTGTCGGCGTGGCCCACACCCAGTCGTGGTAAGGCCGGTCTCTGTAGTCAGCCTCCACCAGGCCTGCAGCTCTGCAGGGCAGGACACTCCCCCTGAGCCCTGGGGCTCGGCCCCCAGCAGAGACAGTCTTGTCCCAGGAGCCCGGGAGCCCGTCCAGTAGCTGCACGGGTGATGAGCACATAGGCTCAGCTCAATGAGGGCCCACTAATTAAGCCACAGTGGAAAGCCGAATAAAGCAAAAATAATCACCATTGCCTTTTCTCCAGATCTCTGATCTTCCACGTGGCAGGGAAAACTATCCACCTGGACTGGGTGTAAGATAAAGTGGGGTCTGGTGTGGGGACTCCATTTCTGAGCAAGCCTTGAGCTCATTTGTTAAAAGGCCAGGACCTCTCACCACGCCTGGCTGAGATGCACATTCCGAGGGTAGGGAAGAGTCTGACATCGGGGATGCGGGTTGGATCACGTGCAGTCCCATCTTGCCATTCTCGCCTCTCAGCGCCCTCCGCCTTCACACGGGCTGTTCCCTCTGCCCTTCCATGTTCTGTCTGCCCGGCCCAAGATCACAGAGTGGGTCCTGGTGTGCAAGACCCAGACCCAGGTGTCCGGACCCCAAGTCCGGTGCCCTTCTAGCCCCACGCCTCCACGCATCAGACCATGTGTCATAGACCAGGACGGCATCAAAAGGAGGCGTGCCCGCCCCCCAGGGCGACCTCAGAAGGGCTCGGGCCTCCTGGAGGCCCCAGCGTCTGTGTGAGCCTCACATCCACGCCGGCGCTCAGTCATTAGGTTTCCACCTGCAGCGGTGCCTCAGTTTCCCTGTCCCTCCTTAGCCATCATGTGAAGGTCAGTTTAATGAAAGCCTCACAGCTGCCAGCAGCGGGGTCCCCAGCATCCCTTCTCTCCGTGTGGGGATGTCTCCTGTTGCTTTGGAGTCAAGCAAGTAGGTTCTGTATCTTTTCTTTGTGAAATAATATTATTCGTCATCATCGGCTCCCTGGGACTGTAATAACAGAAGCAGGGGGTGGTGCTGCTATTATGTGGTCCAGCCCGCATCAGGTGGCTGATCGGGGACGGGGGGCGGCGGGGGCGGCACCAAGGGCCCGGTGGGTGGACCAGGCTTCCAGCGAGGAGCTACTGATCTGGGCAAGGGCTGTAGGCACTCGCTTTCAAACAAACTCGCTAAACCCGAATCAGATTCCCGCTGCCTTGCCGCGCTGCTTGCTAGCAAGGGGTGATGTTCATGGGGAAGCAGTCACCGGAAACACAGGCTCATCCTCTCCAGTCCCTGCTGACAAGGTTTCCCTGAGGAAACTCAGAGGTGACATCATTTTAAAACTCTGCTTGGCATCCACGTGCTACCATTAGGCATGATGAATTAACCTCCAAATGACGTATTTTGTTTGCTAAAATAACGATCCCACTGGTAGAGAGCGTGGAGGGGGTGGGGTGGGGTGGGGCCACAAAAAGGAGGAGGAAGGGAAGGGGGCTCATAAATCCCCACGAGGCAGCGAGGAAGCCGAGGGCCGGGGATGGGCACAGGGCCGGGGCCTGGGTGGGCTCGGCGCAGAGAAACAGAACCTGGGGACCTTGGGGCTGCACTCTTGTCCTCAAACTAGAGGACGTTTATCACCCCCGAGAGCAGAAAAACGCGCAGAGAGGGGCCGGGACGGGCTTTGGGGGCCAGCCCCGTTCCATCAGTCTGGCACCAAGGTCTTCCCGCAGGAAGACGGAGCAATGACCGTGCAGAACCTTCAGGTTCCAGGGAGAGGGACTCGCCCGGAAAGGCTGAGATAACACGGAGGAGCCACCACGATCCCGCGCGGAGAAGAGGGAGACAGGCGTTGGGGATGGGGGGTGGGGGGCAGTGGCCAACACTTGTGAGCTCCCCCTTCTCCAGACATTCACCCACAGAACTCATGGAACACTCAGCCTCCACCCTCCGAGGTGGGGACTGGTCTACCCATTTCACAGATGGGGAAAACTGAGCCTCGGGTTCTCAGTCCAAAGTCAGACAATAGGCTGCTGATCTGGGACTCTGGCTAGATCCAGCTGACTGGGTCGAAACACCTGCTCGCAGTGAGAATGTGGGCTGCCAGTGGCCCTGAGGGGGATAAGTGTCCCTATTTTTTTTGAAAAAGAATATTTGAATTCAGAAAGAATGACCTAGTGAGCTTAGAATCAAACCCTTCATGACAATGGAATCAATGTTAAACAGAGAGTTTTGAGATTTCAGAGAGATACACCAATACAGATTCACCAAGAACATACAGTGCCCCCAGGAGTGAGTCGGGGGACCACGAGCTGAGTGGTCAGCGGCCGTGGACTGGGAGATGCAGTGGGTCCCAGGATCATGCCCACAGGATCTGCTCGTGGCCCAAGCTGTGACCACTTAGATCTGCCCCCACGGCTCCAGCATCTCTAACTCACGGAGCCTCACACAACACAAGGGTCCCAGCAAACCCCTTAAGCCTTAGAGGGAAGAAGCAGAAAGATACACCAGAAGGTTAGCAAGACAGAGCTCGGGCATCACCGTGGACTCCTGTCCTCGTGGTCCACAGGACCCTGTGTTTCTGCTGCTTGGCAGTCAGAAAGTAAAGGAAAGTGAAGTCGCTCAGTCGTGTCTGACTCTTTGCGACCCCATGGATTGTAGCCTACCAGGCTCCTCCATCCATGAGATTCTCCAGGCATTAATACTGGAGTGGGGTGCCATTTCCTTCTCCAAGGGATTTTCCCAACCCAGGGATCAAACCCGGGTCTCCCGCATTGCAGGCAGATGTTTTATCCTCTGAGCCACAGGGAAGCCCATTGGCAGTCAGAGGCAGACCCCAAAGAAACAGCATATGCGACTCAGCAGATGAGCTAGCCCAACACAGCCAAGCTCAACCCCAGCATTACAACCTCCTCACTGGCCTGTGGTCCTCCATTCACCCCTGGTTAGCTGAGTAACCTTGCATGAAACACTCAAGTTCTCTGATCCTCCAAGTCCTCACTTTAAAAGAAGATGCTGAAGCTCCAATACTTTGGTTACCTGATGCTAAGAGCTGACTTATTAGGAAAGACCCTGATGCTGGGAAAAACTGAGGGCAGGAGGAGAAGGGGGCGACAGAGGATGAGACGGTTGGATGGCATCACTGACTCCATGGACATGAATTTGAGCAAACTCCAGGAGACAGTGAAGGACCGGAAGCCTGGCGTGCTGCAGTCCAAGGGGTCGCAAAGGGTCGGACACGACTGAGTGACTGAGCAGCAACAAGGGAGATGACAGTGTACCGAGTGCAGCGTCAGGTCTGCTGCAAACACTCAGAGACTTTCAGTCATTTTTCTCCTTTTGTTTTCTTAGCTCACAACTTGTGAATGCAGCCTCACTGTGTTGTTTCAGAGGGGAGCATCGCCCCCTGTGGCTGGCGCCTGCCTGTTCAGACCCCCTGGGGCCTGACCATAGCCTTGTGGTACCCAGCCTGCACAGCCCTGGCCTCAAGTCTCGCCAATACATCAGACGTGGTGAGTGTCGGCTCCTGTGGTCTCACAGCTTCCATCCAGCTGCCAAGTGTGGGGATTCCCTCCCCCACCCCGGGCTGCAGGCCCCCCACCTAAAAGGGCAGCTGCCACAGGCCCCCTACTCCAGGGCTGGCGTGGGGGACATGGGCCCCAGGGCGAGGGGCAGCCTTCCCTAGCCCCCTGCTGTCCCCACAGCCTTGGGGCACAGAGGGCCCACGCCCACCCCGTTAGAAGGAGACAGGAGCGAACGTATCTCATAGCCTCCCCCAGGAGCCCCACCTGTCCAGGCAGGCTGGAGCTGATCCAGACCAGTGACACCAACCAGGCCCCTGTTCCAGCCACGGGCCAGCATGGGATGTGTGGCCTTGCTGTGGCTATGAGGATGGGCCAGTTGTCGGACAGCCTGATGGATCGCGTCCTGTGGCCTCCAGGAAGGGTGATGCTCAGGAAGCTCAGTCATGCAGGAAGTAGGGGGGAGATGGTCCTGCTCCTCTCGGCCTGGTCAGACCACCTCTGCGGGCCCTTCTGAGCTGGCCTTGACCACCGCTGGTGTCCAGGGGAGGAGGCCTGGATGGTGAGGGGAAGGATGCTGGGGCCTGGGACAGGAGGCCACGGTCAGCAGACCTTGATGCCATCCTGGGGAAAAGGCTATGATGGCTCTACAGGACTCTGGGTTGGGTGGAGGGGAAGCTGGGGGTTAGAGAGAGTGCCACCCAGAATGAAATGGACCTTGCAGGGGATGGGGGCCACCCAGGACCACCCAGCAGAAAGGTTGGGAGACGGGAGGACAATGTCAAGACTAGGTGGTTTCCTTGTCACTCTCCTTTGCAGCACATGAGGCCAGGTCACCTCACCTCTCTGAGCCTCAGCTTCCTTGTCCGCACCATGGAAGTAAAGCAACGCTATGACGGATACTACGAGGCTGCCTGAGCTAACGCCGAAAGAGCGCTGTGCGTTCTGTGGGGCAAACAGCAGGCAGATCAATGGCATTTGATATTGATCAATGGTGGAAATATTAAAGAGATAATCATCTACCTCATGGGGCATTAGCTAAAATTAGAATAAGTACTGTGAGGATTAATTAAAATAATGCCTGTGATCGTTTTAACACGCCGGCTATTCAAGGGCGCGTGCTCAACATGATAGCTACTATTACTACCGCTCGGCATAATTGCTGTTCTCCATGGCTCCTTTCCCAGTGACAGCTACAGCGGCAGGGCTCCTCTACCCCAGGTTGCCCTCCTCCCTGGCCCTCTGTTGCCTCCGGCAGCGCAAGTCCCCCGGGGACATGATCTTGACCCCAGAAGAGCCTCCTCTTGGCCGAGGCTGGCCCCTTGGCGGCCCGTTTGTATTCTGCAGGTTAAAGTGCTATTTATTCTCAGTCTCTTGACCTGATTTTAATCCCAGCTACATTCATGTCTACAGCCATAGAGCGGAATACGTTCCGTGGAAAAGTAAATTCATTCTCACAGAACGATGTTCTAACAGCAGCCGGCAAAGGTCAAAGACTGAACGCATTTTCCGCCGGCTTTCGGGATCTCCAGCGTAGATCTTCAGAAACTCAATGGGTCCTTTCCAGGCCGGAGAGGAACTGGCCGACGTATTTTTAGATCCCTCCCTGGCCCCTGCTTACACAAAGCCAATTAAACAAAGAGTGGTGCCCCCGAGCACTTTTCCTGAGTGGTTTTTCCTAAAAATAAATAACCCGGCATCACAGAGCTCAGCATCCCTGAGTGCCAGCAGCTGTCAGATAAAATATCTCAGTGGAGAAGCTTCAACACCTGCATTTGCAAATAGGGACCCTTGAGCGGGGTGTCTGAGCTTGACCCCGATTCTCCAGGCCCGCCCAGGCCTGGACAGACTGTTAACATCAATGATAAGGGGGACAGCCCTGAGCAGATCACGTGTATAATCCCGTGTCACTCGCATTAATTAGGTCACGGGCTCCCCCCCACAACCTTGAGAATGGAGATCGTGTGAATGCGATGGACACAACAAGCAGAGTCCACCAAACCCCGTGACTGGCTGGAGGTCACCCAGCTGTGATGTGGGTCAACTGGGACTCAGCTCTAGGTCTACAGACCACACAGCCTGTGCCTGCAGCCGGTGCGCCAAAGGTCACGCGATGCAGCGTGGAGAGCAGGAAGACCCCCACCCTGAAGTGGCCGGGATGCAAAGCTGGATGCCCAGGATGGCTAGACTCTCCTGATGTTCAAGAGAACTTGAACATCCAGACTCGAAGCCGTAGCTCTCACTTTTGAAGGTCACTAACTATGACGAATTGAATTGAGCCCCACCCCAAACTCACATTCTGGTGTTCTAACGTCCCAGCGCCTCAGAACATGACCTTATTTGGAATAAGAGTGTTGTAATCATCTTAAATTAGTTATGATGAGGTCATGATGGTGGTGTTGTTTAGTTGCTAAGCTGTGTCTGACTCTTTGCGACCACTTGGACGGTATGTAGCCTGCCAGGATCCTCTGTCTGTGGGATTTCCCAGGCAAGAATGATGGAGCGGGTTGCCATGCCCTCCTCCAGGGGATCTTCCTGACCCAGGGATCAAACCCACACGTCTCCTGCATTGGCAGGTGGGTTCTTTACCATCTGAGCCACCAGGGAAGCCCCATGCTGGTGTTCAGTTCAGCTCAGTTCAGTCGCTCAGTCGTGTCTGACTCTGCTGGTGTAGGGTGGTGCTAATCCACCCTGACTGGTGTCCTTAGAAAGAAGTACTCCTTGTGAAGAGAAGGAGACAGACACAGAAGGCAGATGATAGGTCCGGTCAAGGAGGGAGACCTGGAGCAGACCCTCCCCAACGGCCTCGGAGGAAACCAGCCCTGCTGACACCTTGGCCTTGGGCTTCCAGTCTCTGGAGCTGGGAGACAAGAGATTTCTACTACTGAAGCCACCAGGCTAGGGTTGTCTGTCCTGGCAGTCCCCAGGAAACCAATAAAGGCACTCATTCTCAAGTGCTGGGGTGCCGTGGCTGGCAGTAGAACTGTGGATCAGGCTAGGCCGTGGGCCATGGCTCAGCAGCCTCTGTCCTGCCCCAAATTGCATGGACTCCTGGCTTCATGAGGGAGGTGACCAGCAGTCCAGTTCAGTCGCTCAGTCGTGTATGGACTGCAGCATGCCAGGCCTCCCTGTCCATCACCGACTCCCAGAGTTTACTCAAACCCATGTCTATTAAGTCGGTGATGCCATCCAGCCATCTCATCCTCTGCACAGGGTGACTAAAAGACTTTGAAAGAATAAGCCCAAAGCCAAGGCCAGGGCCTCACCAGTCCAGACCCCTGATGCTTAAACCTTCAAAGTCCCGAGTCACAGGCCACCCCCACCCCCACCCCGAGTTCTGGCAGCAATTACCCTGCCCAGTCTGGCTCCAGAGCCAGAAAGGTCATTCATCCTCTCTGAGCTCGGGTGTGTCCTCCTCCTCTATAAGGACGGGAGACGCCCACACCCTGTCGCATCGTGACCACAGTCCCAAGACATAGACGCCTCTGGTTCATTCTGGGCACCGGTATGCATCTTCAGGAGTGTTGCAGGAGTGTCCACTGCTTCAACAGCCAGGAGACAAGCCCCAAGCCCAGTACCCAGCCCGTCAGAGGCACTTGGGAAACGCACTGCGCGACGCCAGCGCTGTGATTCACGAGAAGGCGCAACAGTTACGGGTGCTCTGCCATCAGATCCCACAGCGTCAACTGGCGCTAAGCAGAAACCAATCAGAAGCCAAGAGGAAGAGACGGGAGGAGACCGTGACATTCGTGTGGGACCTTTTCACTTCCTGCTCTCGGTTCTGGTCAGGTGGAAAGAAGAAAAATTAGGAAACGACGCAAAAGACCTAAATTTTATTAAGAACATAGTGTTCACTGATAGGGCAAACAAAGCATCTTTTCTATCGCCCATGAGATAGTCACAAAAACTGACCCAGGGTGGGTGGTGAAGGGGCTTCCCAGTGGCGCTAGTGGTAAAGAACCTGCTTGCCGATGCAGGAGCTGGAAGAGACGCCAGTTCAGTCCCTGGGTCGGGAGGATCCTCTGGAGGAGGGCACGGCAACCCACTCCAGGATTCTTGCCTGGAGAAGCCCCTGGACAGAGGGGCCTGGTGGGCTACAGTCCATGGGATCGCAAAGAGTCAGATATGACTGAGCAACGGAACGCGCTGCTTGTGAACACAATAACAGAAGGTCTAGCCCACAGGGCTGTGACCTCTCTGGGCCTCAGTGTCCTCTTCTGTGAAATGCGAGTAAAGAGCAGATAGTCGTTATGACAACACTGCCAGCTTCTCAGGATCATGACTTGGGGAATGGCAACCTCTCTGAGCCTCTGTGTTGTCGTCTGCAAAATGGGGTTGATGAAAATACTAATATCAACCCAAGCGCTATTGCAAGAATCAGAGATGATGTGAACCACGTTCCAGTACGTAGCAGGCACTCCACGATCGTCAGCCAGTGATCCCCCCTCCTTGACCAGGTCACACAGCCTGGTCCTTCACTCACTCTGTCACCACGGACAGCGTTGCACTGACGCTAAGAAAGGTTTTCTCTGGGACCCGTCTGAAAGAGAGCAGATTCCACATCAGCGAGACCCGGTGTAGTATTTCCTCTCCGACATGTTCAGGAAACCCGAGCCTGCTCACTCCTCTCCTTGGGAACCAGAGGCAGGGGAAGCAGACAGAGTCCCAAGGGACCCACCTTGAAATGGTCCCCAACAGGAGGAACCGCTTTCCTTCGTTCTGGTCATCTGAGCCGATGCTGGCAGAACACGCAGTCCACAGACGCTCCATCCACACCCCAAGGTAGAGCAGGCCAGGGAGAGGGGCGGGGGTGTCTCCCCCAACCCCCACCCAGCCTGGAGCTGCGGGCCTGGACCCAAGGCATCACGCCAAGATTAAACCTCTCATTGCAAATCAAAGAAGGATTTGTATTTCTCTATCTTCCCCCGACAGAGCTCATATTAGCTCAAGGAATCTTCTTAAAAATTCTCGGTTCAGAAAGGTTAAGTCACCTTGAAAGAACAAAATTATCACTCAATTAGCAGTGCTGCCGATTAGCGATTATTAACACTCTAAGCGTGCAATTAGCACCTCCTTCAATCCAGTTCCTCAGCGAAGTGTCCCAGCCTCCGGAGTCTGGAAGGAACTCCGATAACCACCTCAGGGACCTTGCAGCACACATCAGTTACCATCAGCTGAAGTTTTAGACAAACTTTCAGGATCTATGAGTCTGTTATCTGCTCTGTCCCCTCATTAAACAACCCAAATGTTCACATCTGGGATGAGGAGCCAGCAGAAACGCCAATATGCACAGGCTTTATACTTTTAATTAGATTTTTCCAATAAAAGAGCAAAGGCCGGGCCCTGAAGGCAGATTTGAGCTGGAACCTTCCCGAGTCCCAGGGGCAGGCGGTCAGAGACACAGAGCTGGAGATATCCAAGCAGACGGAAGGTCACAGAGCAGCCAGGGCCCCCGCCAGGCCCTGGAGCACAGGGAGGGGGCAGGGTTAGAGCAAGCTCCAGTCCTACCCCAGTTCCCTCACTTCTACACGGGCTCAGAATGACCTTTCAGTTCATTGGAGAGATTCCCCGAGATCATGGATATAAAGTGTCTGGCCTGCACTGGGGCCGAGCAGCTGGCTGGCAGGTCTCCCCCTGAATGGACTCGGGCCCAGGACTGCAGGCCCCTTCAGAAACCCCGGGGCCATCCATTCACAGACACATGGGCTCTTCAGAAAACATTCCTGGTGCCACTCTGTGCCCCGGGCCGTCTCAGTCCCAGAAGACGTGGCTTTGAGAGGACAGACTAGTCCCCCTCTCTTGTTAACACTGCAATGCAGGCAGAGGGGCCACTAAGGATTGAAAGTTTGTGTTCCCCTAAAACTCACCCGCTAAAACCCTAACCCTCAGGTCATGTGTTAGGAGGTAGGGCCTTTGGGGTGATGACAGTTAGACAGGGTTATAAGGGTGGGGCCCTCATGCTGGGGTTAGTGCCCTTATAGGAAGAGGAAGACGAGAGACAGCTCCCTCTACATGATGAGTACACAGCAGGACGGTTAACAAATCAGGAAGAGGGTCTTAACCTCGCCCTGAATCTGCCCACACCTCAGTGCCAGTCTTCCAGCCCCAGGAACTGTGAGAAATTAACATCTGCTACGTAAGCCCCTCTGTCTGTGGCATTTTGTACAGCAGCCTGAGTATACTAGGACAGGCCAACGCAAAACAAAGCGATAGATAAGCCCGGTACACACTGTGTCAGATGGTGACAAGCTCTGGGGGGAAACAGCAGAGAAGGGGCCAGATCTGCAAGGCGGTGGCCCTGGGGTCTGGGGAACAGCCCTGCTCTGGGTGGTCCGATGAGAGACCCTCTGAAGAAGTGACGGTAAAGACCTGCAGGAAGAAGCAGGCATGAGAAGACTGATCCGAGCAGAGGAAGTCAGTGCAAAGGCCCTGCGGCAGTCATAAGCTCGGGGGCCCAGTGGACAGAACGGAGGCCCGAGGGGCTGCGAGAGGGGAGACCCTGGGGAGAGGGGCGAAAGAGAGGTCCAGAGGGGATGCAGGGCTGGGAGGGACCCCAGGGAAGCAAGCCCACCTCCCACCAGCTGGCCTGGGCTCCTTGATTTCCTGATCTCACTCGGGCAAGAACAGCCTGGAAAGAAGAAAGCGCTCGCTCTCCCCCAGAGGCCATTCCCTTCTCCCCCAGGACTCACAACAAGGCCACATTTCTGTCTCCCTGGAAGTGGAGTTGAGCGCTGGGGCAGAAAGTGGGTCCCCTCCTTCAAGTTCCTATTCCCACTATTCCAAGTGTTTAGCCCCTGCGCTGGTAGCGTGTCCCTGGCCCTGGGTTCCATTCATAGCTGCCTCCAGAGGACCTGCGCTTTCGATGTGCGCCCCCTCCTTCCCACCCACACAGCGGGGACAGGGGACTCTGGACTGGAGGGCACAGCAGAGAGACGCAGGCTGAAGGTGCCTGGTCTCCGTGCCATGCCCCGTGGGAGCCCCGGCCCCCTAGGACCACCCAGATTGGTTGCTGCAAAAAGAGTAAGCGCTTAGAGTCTAAAGCTTAACTTGCAGGGAGTGGTTTGTTACAAACCTACACCGGCTGATCCAGACTGTGGGACAGAGCTATTTGTCCACAGGTGTGGGGAGATCGTCCTAAACCCGAAGAATATGTCCCGAGGCCCGGGGAGGCCCCAGGGAAGCCTGGGGGACACCATAAACCCAGAGGAGCAGGAAAGGTTCCCTGGAGGGTCTGCCTGAGGTGGGGAGGGGAGAGGGAAGCGGGGGAGGCCTCACCTTAGTGTGGCTCCTGGACCCAACTCGGGGTCCCTCCAAGTGAGCCCAGGGCCCCTCCCACAACTCGGGAATCATGAAACCAGTAGAACCTCATTAGCTGGGTGGGTAAAGTGTTGAACAGATTGAGTGTTGTCAGTAAAATGAGGGACTGTTTTTCTGTGTATGTTTGTGTTTTCCTATCACTCAATATTGTTTGGAAACAGAAGATGAGGCTGGGAGAAACAAACGCTGATAAAAGCCACATACTTTGCATGGAGGCACCAAACATCACCGACAGTAAACCTCCCCATCGAGTACAAGGAGTCAGTCGACCATTTAGCTGATTAATGAGGTCGAACCTGGGTTTTCAGGTTGCTGTGGAGCTCTGATTTTCCACTAGAGCCCCGAGGCCCCACAGGCTGCAGGTCCGTCCACAGGGTCCCTCAGCTCCTCCCTCACACACCTTGCAGCCCTGTGTGGCGGAAGAGGGACGGAGGGCTCCCTCCAGCCCGTTGGCCAGAGGCTGGGAGGGATTAAGGGCAGTGGGCGCAGTGAGTGCAAGCCACAAGTTCATGGTCATGGCCCCCAAGCCCACTTGGCAGCAACGTGGTCCAAGGCGAGGGCGATATGCCAACGTGAGTGGTGAGACTAGGAGCACCCCGAGATGTGAACCCCAGCCTGGGGCACCCCGACAGGAACGCAGGTAGTCCCATGCTGGCCCAGCACTGCCGGGGCCCCTCCTTGGTCTTGCCCAGGCCCCGTCAGTGTCTCCCCCTTACCTGCTTCCCCAGAGCAGCGAGCAACGTTAGTGGGCCAGCCCCATATTCAGAGGGGTGCCAGGAATGGCGGCTGGGCCGAGCAAACAGATGAAGGAAGCCGACCCCTGGGGTACCTTCCTACGTGAGCTCAACTCTAATAACGAGATTAGCGATTGCAGTCGCAATTAAGAGCAGTGAATTTTTCAGAGCCAATTGAAGAAGCAATTGTGGCCAATAGTCCTTTGTGAGTAAGGCAGGAGAGAAGGCTTGCGTGCGGCCTTGGTGGAAACCTCTACAGCCCCAGCCCTCCTGGTGGAGCTGACCCAGGCCCCACCCTGACGGCCTCCGGGGTCTGGCCTTTGGGCTCCCTCCTCCACAGTCCTCTGGGTCCACCCAGCGGCCCCCGAACTCCTTTGAAACATGCCTGCCTGACCCTCTGAGCAGCTCCCTGGGCTCTGCAAGCTCTTGGGGAGCCCAGCTGCACCCTGGCACTGAGCAGGCAGCCTTCAGGAGGTCACCGCCAGGCTGGGATGTAGGGGGTCAAAATTCCCAAGCACAGCATCGGATGCCCTACCAAACCTGCCCAAGGACTCACCCCATTGTCCACATATCATAAGCTCTTTTTCCCATTGAAAAGTGAAAGTGAAAGTCGCTCAGTCGTGCCTGACTCTTTGAGACCCCATGGACTATAGCCTGCTAGGTTCCTTTGTCCATGCAAGTATATACTCCAGGCAAGCATACTGGAGTGGGTAGCCTTTCCCTTCTCTAGGGGATCTTCTCAACCCAGGGATTGAACCCAGGTCTCTTGCATGGCGGCAGATTCTTTACCATCTGAGCCACCAGGGAAGTCCACTGAATGGTCTTCCAAGTGTCGTTTAAAATTATTGACCATTGATAACAAGAAGTCAATCAGCTTACTTAAAGACAGTCCGACAGTAGGGCACTGCTGTCGTCTCCTGCTTCGTGACACCATAAATAACACCGATGTGAACATCCTCGCTTGGAATGCTTCCTGACTGCGAATGATCTGGTGTCTTCAGAGAAATTCAGAGTAGGGCTTTCTCGTCACAGGGCAAGTGTGCTTTCTTAAAAGAGGCTGCGTCAACTCACAGCAGGACAGAAACTGGAACCACCTGGAAAAGACCCCTTGCATTGCATTTTTGCTGCCCTAGGTACTACCTTTGGAGAAGGCAATGGCACCCCACTCCAATACTATTGCCTGGAAAATCCCATGGACTGAGGAGGCTGGTAGGCTGCAGTCCATGGGGTCACTAAGAGTCGGACACGACTGAGTGACTTCACTTTGACTTTTCACTTTCATGCATTGGAGAAGGAAATGGCAACCCACTCAAGTGTGCTTGCCTAGAGAATCCCAGGGATGGGGGAGCCTGGTGGGCTGCCGTCTATGGGGTCGCACAGAGTCGGACACGACTGAAGCGACTTAGCAGCAGCAGCAGGTACTACCTTTGATACAAGTGCTTCCAGCCCCTTTTTAAAAATCTGCCGCCAAGGCATCCAAGAGAAGGATAACGTGTGGATAAAATGTGTGTGGGGGAAGCAAAGGGATGTACAATGGGTTTGCAAAGGACCCCTCAGGGTATTTAAAATAGAAAGGCTGGGATGCTGTGGGGACGGCCTGAGACTGTCCAGCATTGTCAGCTAGGCGGAGGACCCTAGCCCCTCCCCTGCCCCCTTGCCCAGGCCTGGGAGGAAAGGGCAAGAGTGTTGGACAGGCTGGAGCTTGCATGCACGTGTGCATGAGTGCGTGCTAAGCTGCTTCAGTCGTGTCCAACTCTTTGCGACCCTATGGACGTAGCCTCCAGGCTCCTCTGTCTGTAGGATTCTCCAGGCAAGAGTACTGGAGTGGGTTGGGCTGGAGCTTGAACCTCAGCAGCTCCACTCCGCTGCCTCTGGGCCTCGGCTTCCCCGTGTAAACAGCTCCTCTCTCGAAAGCCTGTTGTCAAGATGAAGCATCTAATGTACTCAGAGTGCTAGCTTAGCAACTGGCACATGAGGTAGCTGCTCCATGAAGCTGAGTTTCTCGTCTGTAGGGCTAATAAATTACACGTATGGAGAAGGGTGTATATCTCGGCATCCTCTGTGTAGGACCAAGGAGAATGCTAGCATCATATTCCAAACATGATTCTGGCGACGTAAGCCCTCTCCTTTTTGCTTTCTGATAGCAAAAAGGCAGGAAAAAGATGACTGTTAAAAACACGGTGGGGAGGAGGGTATGTCCCTGGTGGTCCAGCGGTTAAGAATCCACCTCCCAGTGCAGGGAGTTCCATCCCTGGTCAGGGAACTAGGATCCCACATGCCATGGGACAACTAAACCCACACACCACAGCTACTGAGGCTGCGCACTCTGGAGTCCACACTCCGCAACAAGAGAAGCCTGTCCAATGGAACAGAGAGCCCACGCACCAGAAGGAAGACCCAGCACAGCCGAAACCTGGAGAAATAAAAACTATGAAAATAAAAACAGAGAATTCAAAGCTGTTCTCTACCAGCCATATGATTTGGTCCAGTTCCTTAGCATCTGGAAACTTGTTTCATCAACTGTAAAAACAGGGGTTTGATAAAGGAGCCAGGCTTTGAGGGGTTTCTGCAGGGTGGGGAGTTGAATACACAAATGCACCATGAACATCCGATTCCAGTGTCTGACATATTGTCAGAACTTAAGAAATATAAGCTATTTTTATTATTCCTCAAGTTCACAGAAGAACTTCCTCACACGATTTGCTTTCTCGGAACGAAATCCAATTTCCTAATTCTTGTGAGAGAGCCAGCAGCGCTGGAAGAATGAGCTGCCTGAAGGATACGCACTTAGCAGTGAGTCATTTCCCCAGGAATTCCGAAAGGGCGACCCAGGGAGGCCAGCTGATCTCACATCACTGTTCAGCCTCACAGACAGGACCCTCTCAATTAACTCCATGTTGATGGCTAATCTTAGGACGTCATTAGATAATTGCAGAAAGCATCCTCACTCCAGTTCATCAGGACTGGTTCCCTGTTCATTTCATGCGAGCCACAAAAATGTTGTCCTTTTGAACCAGCATGGTTTCTGGGTGTTAATCGCAAGTCTATTAGCACAGACACTGTAATAATGAATCGAAATTTACATCATGCGTAATCTCATTAATTGTGTGATCATATCGGGCTTGACAGTTTTAATGCATTACTAAGGGGAAATAGTCTAATACACGACATTAAAGATCTTATCAAGGTTAATTTGCCTTAAAATGTTGTTACTACATAATTTTTCATCTCCATCTTAGATGCTGTGGTTCAAATACATGCGCTTTGATCTGGGGAGAAGTATCCACACACACCCACAGAAGCAGAGTAGCATTCCTCACCTCTCAGGGGAGAAGGGAAGAGTGGAAATAAGCACGGGATCTGGAACCACTCAGGTGAGCTTTTCGGTTCTGCTTGTACGTGCTGTGTGACTTTGGGTAAAGTGCTGAACCCCCCTGGGCCTTGAGTTCCTCATGTGCAAAGGGCTACAAGAAGCCCTGTTTCACTGGATTGTCATGAGGCTGAAACAGGTGCATAGCAGGTCCAGGAGAATGCCTGGCACATGGTAGGTGTGTTTAATTCTTATCCATCATTGCATTGTCAATACCTGGCACAAGGCGCGGCACATGGGAAGTCCACTCGAAAAGGATCCAGGGTTGCCGAGGAGACCACACGCAGAGACACAAGGATAACCTCAGCGGAAAAGCCGGTGACAAGTCAAATCCCCAGCGGGGGAGACGGGGCCAGGTGCCCCATTTCAGACAAGTAACCTTGAGCGGTCCCAAACACAGAAGACCTGGGGGAGCTGCCCTGACAGCCTTCCTCAGGACAAAGGCTGTATCTTAAATCCGTTCTGCTCAGCTGTCCTCAAGCACCAGTGTTTCATGTTTGTAGGTGAAGACAGTGCCGCATGATAGGAATAAGAATAATGAATATTAATAAAGTATTTCTCATAGACATGCTCTTATTTTTGATCAGCAGAGATTTCCAGGGTTCCTAAGACTATGTACAGGCGCCATGTTAGGTGCTGGGCGTACAAAGCTGATTAGGTGTGACAAGCTCACTGGCTCCATGGTTCTTTCAAGCAGTTAGAGTTTGATGAATGTTGTGATGGGGAAAATAAAAGGAGTCACAGGAACTCACAGCAGGAGAAATGGGTGCCAGTGAAGATCTGGGAAGACCTCCTTGGAAAAGGGACAATTCAGTGAGGCTGCAGGAGAAGCGTCAGTTCTGCAAGAAGACAGAGCAAGCGCAAATGTGTATGCGCCTAACAACACAGCCCCAACGTGGGTACAGAAAACCAGAGAGAACTCAAAGGAGGAAAGGTAAATGCGACAATCACTGCCAGAGCTTTCAATGCCCCACTTTCAGTAATGGTTAGAACAGAAGATCAGGACAAGTCCAGAAGCCTGAGCGACACCGTCAACCCACTTGGCCTAACTGGCATTTATCAGACTCTCAATCCAAAGACGGTGGGAAAAAATGGTTTTTTCTAGGACACGGGGAACATTCTCTCACATACAAGTCTGTAAAATAGAATTTAATAAGCACAAAAGGGTTGAAGCCATACAAAATATGTTCTTTTCACCACGATGGGACCAAATTAGAGTTCACAACAAAAAAAAATTTAGGAAACCCCCAAAACATTGAAAAATAAGCAACGCACTTCTCAACACCCATGGATCCAAAAAGAAATCACAGGGAAAATTAGAAAAAATCCCGACCTGAATGAAAACAAAACACAACAGATCGTAATGTGTGGGAGGCAGGTAAAACAGTGTGAAGGGAAAATGTAGAGCTCCAAATGCTTATCTTAGGAGGCAAGAGAAATCCAAAATCAGCCATCTAAGCTCAAGAAGCTACAAAAAGAGGGGAAAAATCAAACCCAGAGTAAGCAGAAGGAAGGAAATAATAAAGAGCATGGAAGAAGGGAATGAAATCAATGGCAGAAGAGCAATAGAAAGAAATCAATGAAACCAAAAGATCGTTCCTGGAGAAAATAAAGAGACATGATCAACGTTTAGCTAGACTGACTTTGAAGGAAGAGAAGGAACTGGCCAGAGAGAAGATCGCTGGGAGAAGATGAAGGGAGAGAGAGAGGAAGAAAGTATTCCAGGCAGAGGACTAACGAGAGTAAAAACGCAGAGGCGAGAGAGCAGCAGGGGCATGGTGACACTCCAGAAACTGAAGCATGGGGTGGGGGGAATCCTAAAGTCCCGAAGGTCTTGTGGCTGTGTCAGCATGCTTCAGGTCAGTTCAGCCGCTCCATCATGTCCGACTCTCTGCGGACCTCATGGACTGCAGCACGCCAGGCTTCCCTGTCCTTCACTGTCTCCTAGGAGTCGCTCAAACTCATTCCCATTGAGTTGGTGATGCCATCCAACCATCTCATACTCTACTGTGCCCTTCTCCTCCTGCCTTCAATCTTTCCCAGCATCAGGGCCTTTTCCAATGAGTCAGTTCTTCGCATCAGGTGGCCAAAGTATTGAAGCTTCAGCATCAGTCCTTCCAGTGAATTTTCAGGACTGATCTCCTTTAAAATGGACTGGTTTGATCTCCTTGCAGTGCAAGGGACTCTCTAGAGTCTTTTCCAACACCACAGTTCAAAAGCATCCATTCTTCAGCACTCAGCTTTCTTTATGGTCCAGCTCTCACATCCGTGCGTGACTACTGGAAAGGGTGCTTAGATCACCTCAAATGTAATAAGCCATCGCTTGAAGGTTTTAAGCAGAAAAGAGACACAGTCAGAGGTTTTTATGGTCACTTCATCTCTAAGATGGGAAACTGAGACTTGGGGTGGTCTTGGGAGTTGCCTGAGGTCACACAGCTGGCCAGTGGCATTGCCAGGGCACATAGTCAGTGACAACTAACAAGTCAGTCATCCTGGACGGAGCACTGGAAGGGCAGTTGGGAGACCCCCAAAACGCCATCCATCACTGGTTCTTGTGTTAGTCGCTCAGTCGTGTCCAACTCTTTGAGACCCCACAGACTGTAGCCCACCAGGCTCGTCTGTCCATGGGATTCTCCAGGCAAGAATACTGGAGTGGGCTGCCATTCCCTTTTCCAGGGGATCTTCCCAGCCCAAGGATTAAACCCACATCGCCCACATTGCAGGCAGATGCTTTACCGTCTGAGCCACCAGGGAAGCCATCACTGGGGGTGGCTATACTGATGGGGCTGCTGGCAAAGCTCCTGCAGCTCCTTCCCACCACGGCATGCACGATTCTAAATAAAGACAAGTTCTGCTGTCCTGGAATCCTATCTAATCTGTGTTTTGTAGATTTATATTGGTCTTACGAGCACATCACAGCTCAGCCTTTCCTGTGCCACATACTACAAAGTTTTAAAACTTCAGAACAGATGCCAAGCAGGAATAAATACCACAGTCTCCGCTTTCTGGAACATGCTTCTGCAACTCCCAAGTTCTCGGAAATTCAGGCCCCGTACCCGATCTGAGTGACATTTTTATCACAGTATAAAATTATCACTCATCCTCCTGGAATCTGTCCTAGTCCTTGGAGGGAGAGTCACAGCGCATTTCCCCAGCCAGGGAACCAAAGCAGGGCAGACGACGCCCCAGGCCCCTGGGAGCCGAGAGCAGCTGGAGGAACCCAGCAAGGAGGGGCCCACAGTGTCAGTGTGGTGGGGGGCCTGGGTGGCCCCCAGAGCTGGAAGGCAGAGCCCAAAGCTTCCAAAACCTCTGTGCAGATAAACTGTGAGTCTGGGTTGGGGGAGCTGGGCGGGCATGGAAGGGGCCTTTATGAGCTTTGCAACATCAGCCTCGAGAGTCCCTTGGACAGCAAGGAGATCAAAACAGTCAACCCTAAAGGAAATCAACCCTGAATGTTCATTGGAAAGATTGATGCTGAAGATGAAACTCCAGTACTTTGGCTACCTGATGCAAAGAGCTGACTCATTGGGAAAGACCCTGATGCTGGGAAAGATTGAAGGCAGGAGGAGAAGGGGGCGACAGAGGATGAGACGATTGGATGGCATCACTGACTCGATGGACATGAGTTTGAGCCAACTCTGGGAGATAGTGAAGGACAGAGAGGCCTGGAGAGTTGAGTCCATGGGCTTGCAAAGAGTCAGACATGACTGAGTGAACAACAATATCAGCCTCATTTCCAAGCCAGAACCCATGTTTCCAATTACCCGTCAGCCTGCTCCCTACCTCCTGCCCGTGTCTGGAGAGGGCTTGCTGGTCAAGGGTGCATTTCTGCCCCTCATTTCGTGTGTCTCTCAGTCCCTCGGGGGCAGGGACCACCCAGACTGCCCCTCCCAGTGCCAGAAAAGTTGAGCAATGCAGGGGTGGCACCTGTCTTTGACATCCCCCCTCCTCGCTGCCCCCAGCTCCGATGCTGCCTTCTGCAGTGTCCCCTAGGTCTCTTCTGGACCCCAGCTGACGAGGGCGGACCCCTGTTGTGATATAATAGCACCCTGACCGTGACTCTCTTCTCCTTCCAGCCAGAAGTTAAGCCCTGAGGGTGCTGGGCAAGTCACCCGCTTTTCCTCTGTTTCGAGAATCTTCCATGGGATAAGCAAGAGGCTAGGGCCTCTTGCTAGGGCCTGGAGAACCCCAAACCTCTGCTCTTCAGGACCTGATGACTCAGCAGAGAGAGCTCACTGAGACCTCAGATCCCAGGGGGAGGGGAAGAGTAGGCACCATCGTACTGGCTGATGTCCTGAGGTCCCCGCAACTGTCCAGCAGCAGTGGTTTCGCATAATGGACGGCGCAGGGCAGAGGGTGTCAGGACCCAGCATCCAAACCATACCATCCCCCCTCACCAAGGCACGTCTACACTCGCAGGCCTGAGGCAATGAACATCTGGGGCAGCTGCCGCGGAGGCTCACCAACTCCCTCCAGCTTTACAGACGGCCACTCGGAGGTTGCTGGCCACGCCACTGTCCAGCTTCCTGCCTCGGACTGGCCACCGAACCTGGAAACCTCACACTGCTCCTAACGAGACCAGTCTCCACCCCTCGGGGACGCAGCTGTGGCCAGGCAAGGTGCTGTGTAAGTGGAGAACCGCTTCCGTTTGGAATATGCCGTGTATCAACTCTCTGAATCCTCCGAACATGACACACACAGGTACTAGTATTATTAGCCCTATTTTCCAGATGGGGAAACGGAGGCAGGCAGGTCGGGAAATGTGCCCAGAGTCACTCAGATAGGAATAGCCACTCTGGGCTCTGCAGCTGGAGCCAGACAGCTGGTTCTCTGTGCTGTGCCACTTATGTAGGTCAAGTTCCTCTGCAGAGGGGGTGGGAGAAGAAGACTAGCTCCCAGGCACCCTTCATGTGCCAGGCGCAGGGTTGTGCTGCCCGCATCGAATCACACCCGCACCCTCCCGGTATCAGGACGGCTTCATCTACCTTACATATGCCGAGGCTCAGACGTGTCACTCAGCCGAGTGTGCAGACATACCAGGAGCCAAAACGAGACCCCCTGGTTGCAAAGTTCCAGGTACAGTGTTAACCTGCCCCCCCACTGCTCAGGATGGCTCAGTCCACCCAAATCTGTCCAAAACCCATGTTCTCAGAATCCCCGTGAGCGCCTGGGCATGTCTGCAAATGGCACAGTCAGACCAGGCTCGCACCTGGCGCTGTCGTCTGAGCTGAGTGATCCTGGGCCAGACCCTGGGCTTATCTGAGGTTCAGGGTCACTTGGTCCTGACTGCAGAGTCGTCTGATAGGAAGAGCCCCAGCAGAGGACGATGCAGAGAGACTGTCAAGCAAACGTCGCCCTGTTCCCGCCCCCACCCTTGCTTCCCCACACCCGTCTGCAGCATCCTTCCCGTGTCCTTCCCGTGTCCCTCAGATCCATGTGCTCCCACGGGCCCCTCCTCCAGGCTGGCGCGCAGGGCGGCAGGCGTCTCCACCTTCACGGTAACTGCGTCTTCTTCCTGCCTCGGCACCTGCGATTCACCGTTAAAGATGCCACACCCGCTCCATCGCCCCGCTCATGGCTCTGGGGGTTAACGACCGATGCCGTGACTGCCCACGTCAGCGGCCAATTACCCCTCCCGGGCCGTTTCTTTAAGGCAGATTACTTTATGCGAACATTTATAGGGGACACGTCATTACCCAGGCTTCAGAAATCCTTCAGGGAGGGAAGTCTGTGAAAGGGAGGATGAGAAAAGTCTCGCGCTGCTGGCTCTGTGTGCTGAGCTCCAGAACAGCGAGCAGGCTGGGCCAGGGGCCCTGCAGGTCACCCCGCACCCCACCCCCCAACCGCCCTTGCAGACCTGCATGTCCAAGGACGCCAGGACATAGCCTGGCCTGCCAGACAGCTGCCTCGGGGCATTCCCACCACACCCCGCGCTCAGCTCTTGTTCGCTGAATGAAGACCAAGGAAAAGAAGCCAGTCACGCATCCCCGTGGGATCCATCCAGGGCTGGGTGCATCGCTTGAGAGGCCAAATGCAAAACGAAGATGCAGAACCTTGTTAAGAAATGATTCAGAACATCAAGACGGCAGCACCAGCATAAACTAGACACCAGGCCCTCCCGACAAGGGTCCCTGAGCATGGGCCCCCCCAGAGCCCAGGGCTGGGAGCTGAGGGTGGGCAGCTGCCCGACAGCCCAGTGGGCAGGTGGAATAGCCCTAACAATGAAACGGGAAGTACTCTCTAGAGGCTGGGGCGCCCGACGACCATGCAGTCCCTGCAAACCGGCCCAGCCCAGCCTCCCCGACTACAATGGCACTGGGCACGTTGACACACCACTCCAGACAGTCCTGCGCGGGGCTCAGGGGTCACGCAAGCCCGGGTCCAGGTCCTGACCCAGCCTCTTACTACCTGTGGGGCCGAGGCGTTGCCAATCTGCCTCCCAGCCTCAGTCGCCACATCTATCAGATAAAAATGTGAGCGCAGACTTCTGTGGTGGTCCAGTGGTTAAGAATCTGCCGGCCAATGCACGGGGGACATAGGTTCGATCCCTGGTCTGGGAAGATTCAACAGGCCGCAGAGCAACCAAGCCCGGGCACCACAACTCCTGACGCCTTGTGTGCCTGGAGCCTCTGCTCCAGAATGAGAGAGGCCACCGCGATGAGACGCCTGCACGGAGCAACAAAAGCAAGTCTGAACACAGCAATGCGGACCCCGTGCAGCCAGAGTAAGCAAAACAGAAACAAGCAAAGCAAAGATACGGGCATCAGCTTGCAGGCACTTCCCAGTCCTTGCCAGGCGGCACTGGCAGGCCCAGCTTCGTGCTGGGCAGCCGGGGGCCCGTTGTGAGTCCACAGCACTGAAGTCGCGGATGACCCCCTGACGCCCCGCGAGGTCAGGGCAGCTGTGGCAGGCTAGGCCCAGCTGCTGTAATCGCCGTGCCTGGCAGGGCCCAGCCCTCCATGGTGCAGGGAGCAGGGCAGCCCTCCCGGCTCCCATCAGCCTGTACCTGCCACACATCCCCACCTCGCTGGGCGCCAGCCTGCCCAGGTGGGCTGCAGGGGACAGGGGCAAGCCCAGGAAAGGGAGACACCCAGACAGCCTGTGGTTGTTTTCACTCGAAAGCAACACCCCGGGAGCCCTCGGCCATCTCCTGGGAACCCAGGAGAGAAAATTCTTTGAAAAGCCCAGTGGGCAACTCTGTTTCAAAGTCTCTGCCCCCACCCCCGCCGTGCCCCGGCCTCACCCACAGGGCACCTCCTGCCCCCCCTGAGGAGCCAGGTCTGCCTCGGCCAGCCCGGGGGTGTCTGGGGGTCCTGTGCCATTCCTCCACCCTTCAGCCCCGTTACTGGCTGCCCCCCATGCTAACGTCCAAGTCAGCACCAGCTCAGCATCCACACTGAGTCCTCTCTGGCCCCGGCCAGGGCTTTCGCCTCTCCGAACCTCAGCTGCTCATCTGAGCAGGGGGTAACTGCCCCTGGCGGCTCCTGGCTGCGGCCTGGCCTCAGCCCAGGGTGGCTCCTCCAATTCTTTGCCCTAGACCCCCACTCCCTTTAGGAGACAGTCATCCCACGAGTTCCCAGCCCCCAAAGTTGCAAATATGGAGACAACTGAGCTGGGTTTTGGTGGCTCGGATGGTAAAGAGTCTGCCCGCAACGCGGAAGACCCAAGTTCTATTCGTGGGTCCAGAAGATCCCCTGGAGAAGGAATTGGCAACCCACTCCAGTATTCCTGCCTGGAAAAGCCCATGGATGGAGGAGACTGGCGGACTACAGTCCATGGGGTCACAAAGAATCAGACACGACTGAGCGACTTCACTTGATTAGGAGTTGAACTGTGACCTCCAATTCACGGGAGAGCCCTAACCGCCAGCACCAGAGAATGTGACCTAATATGGAGATAAGGTCTTTACTAGGGTGATCAAGTTAAAGTGAGTTCCATAGGGAGGCTCCTAACCTGATATGACTGCTGTCCTTACAAAGAGGGGACATGGGCACACGGGGGGGAAGATGTATCGTGTGAAGATAGAGGCAGAGATGGGGGCAATGCCTGAACAAGCCGGGGACCCCGAAACTTGCCAGCAAACCCCCACCAGCTGGGGGAGAGGCTGGGACAGATTGTTTTCAGCCTCCGAAGGAGCCCAGCTGGCCCGGCCAGACTTTCGCCTCCAGGCCCAGAAGAGAGGAAATTTCGGCTGTTGAAACCACTCAGCCTGGGGCCCTTTGTTACCCAGCTCCGGCAGATGGATACAGACCCCGGGTCACACTCTGGTTGGGAGTCGTGTTCCTGGGTCGTGGGACAGCTGCCCATGGGTCAACTGCATGGACCTGCTTCCTGGCAGAGGGCCACTTCTCCAGGACAAAGCTGCTGACCACGCCAGGGGAGGCTCGGGCAGGTGGCACTGGCCAGTCGATGCTGGACTTTCTCTCCAGCCATTCGACGCTCCGTCCGCCCAGCACCCCGGGGCCACTCCCCTAATCCAGGCTGCAGCACAGTGACAGGTGACAACACCCAGGGTCACACATGAGGCATCAAAGTCGCGAGGATCAACCTCCTGGGAAGCCCTCAGGAAAGCTGGGGAGGTCCCTCTCAGAAGGGGTCTTTGTGGGGGTGGCCGAGGGGGCGCTGCTGTGCCCCCCAGAGTCTGCCCTGCAGCAGCCCGGTGGGTCTGCGGGTCTCCACGTGTTTTCCGTGGAGGCAGCGGCTCCTGCTGTGGGAAGGGCTTCGGGGGCCGCGTGGGCCACATGCTCCCCAGAAGCTGCAGACGTGCCCCCCAGCAGCAGCCGCACAGCCCCAGGAACTGTAAAACCATCACGCCAGCCGTCTGGTGCCCTGCCACTCGGGATTAAATAAATGGTCTCCAACTGTGATTGAGGCGGCGCATAAAATATCTCAAAATTAATTTTTAAAGAATAAGTGAGGGCGTGAACATTTTATGTGTGAGCTGAGGGATGAGGACAGCAGCTTTGGGGGGTCGGGGGCAGCGGGGTCGGGGAGGGGCAGGCCAGAATGTGCTGCAGAAAGAGTACTGGACCAGGAGTCCCTGAACCTTCCACCCTGTCCCGCCTCTGCGTGACTCAGCCTCGGTTTCCACGCCGGCACAGAGGGACTCAGACTGGATGGCCTCAGCCTGTGAGCTCTGTTCAGCACACACTAGACAGCCCAGCAGGCTGGTTGCTCAGTCAACCAGCGTGCACAGGGCCCCTTCCAGGTGCCAGGCTCCATGCTGCCTCCAGGGAGCTCAGAGCCCTGGAGGAACCCCACAGCAGGGTGGGGGTGGGCATACAGGCAGCCACAGAGCGTCTGCAGAGAACCATAGGTGACCCCACGGGGAGCTCGCAGGCCAGGGAAGGGTGTTTCCAGCAGGGGCACAGCACGTGCAAATGCAGACCCGCAGAGAGGACACTTGCTCTGGAAACTCCGAGGAGCACCCAGGGGCCTGGAGGGGAGGCAGGACGGAAGGCTCAAGGCCGGCTCCTGGGGGGCCATGCACGGCCTGCCAAAGCATGTGGACCTCACCACACATGCTACCAAGGCCACGCAGACCCTGATCTTCCATCAGGATTTAGAGCCTGGCAACCGTTCTCCGAGGTGGCGCTAGCGGTAAAGAACACAGCTGCCAATGTAGGAGATGCAAGAGGCACGGGTTGGATCCCTGGGTCAGGAAGATCCCCCGGAGAAGGACATGGCAACCCACTCCAGTACTCTTGCCTGGAGAACCCCATGGACAGAGGAGCCTGGTAAGCTACTACAGTCCGTGGGGTCGCAGAGAGTCAGACACGACACGACTGAGTGTCTGAGCACTCAGGCAACCATTCTCCACACCACAGCCAGGCTGCAGAGCCGGCCCCGTCACTACAGTGAGGAGCCACTTCAGGGGCTCCACGCCATCTTCAAAGTCCAAGCCCCTTCCTGTAGCTGGAAGGCACTGCGGGGCCTGCCCACCAGGCCCCCAGCCAGCCACTGGATTGCCTGCCAGTTCCCCCAACAGGTCAGGTTTCCTCCCACCACAGGGCTTTTGCACTTGCAGCCCTGCCCCTTCCCAGCTCCAAGTGAACGCCCATCACATATCCATCCACAGGCCACGTTCCCAGGAAAGCCCTCAGGTGCAGCCCCTTCCCCTCCCCGACACACTCTCCTTCCTCTTAGCGGCAACCACTATTGTCAACAATTACCTGTGCAATTATCTGGTTAGCGTTTCTCCCGGCCCCCAGCCTGCATGTTCCAGACAAGCAGGAACACACCCTCCCCCTCAGAGTGCTGCACGCCGGCCCTTCGCACCAGGTCCCCACAGAGCAGGTATTTGTCAAATCCTTGTAAGTGAATGAACACATGGACGAATGAGTGGATTAATGAAAACCCCTGTGACCCCAACGCTTTGAAATTCTACAGGGAATGTCTGTCTACAGGAGTCCTCGGGTAGGAGGGAGATCCCACAGGGCTCTGATGTGTAGACAGGAGCTTGTCAAACTAAGCCTTCCTCTTTAGTCACCAGTGTTTATGAAACTGACCACAGAATTCTCCAGGCAAGAACACTGGAGTGGGTAGTCATGCCCTTCTCCAGGGGATCTTCCTGATCCAGGGATCAAATGCAGGTCTCCTGCATTGCAGGCAGATTCTTTACTGTCTGAGCCACCAGGGAAGCCCATTTATTAAGCTTTCCTGGTGGCTCGGTGGTAAGGAATCTGCCTGCAATGCAGGAGATGTGGGTTTGTTCCCTGGGTCGGGAAGATCCCTGGAGAAGGAAATGGCTACCCACTCCAGTTTTCTTGCCTGGAGAATCCCATGCACAGAGGAGCCTGGTGGGCTACAGTCCACGGAGTCGCAGAGCTGGACACGACCAAGTGACTTAGCACTCAGGTGCACAGCGTTCACACGGCCCTTTGACCCCTGTCATTTCAGTACTTGCTACCTCCATGCTGGCCCTAAAGGCCTTGATTCCTGTTTCTCAGGCAGGAACAGGAGCAGCTTGGTGATGAGTCCAGATCCGGGGCGGTCCGTTCCAGCTCCACGCTCTTTCTGACTCAGCCATCTGGGCCTTGAGCCCAGAGCACAAAGATCCTCTGAACTCAGGAAGCTGCCTCACGCCTTGGGCTTCAGAATCGCGCCTGGGGCCAGTTGCTCTCAGCATCTCCATGAGGGTCTGGGAGGACCCAAGAAGTCCCGTCCTGGCAGACAAGAACCCTTCAGCCCCTGCTTGCCTGGATCCTCCTGGCCCAGGCCGTGGCCCTGCACCCTCCTCCCTCCCCAGCCCCTAGGATGGACTACAAGAGTTAGGGTCTCCTGGCCAACCCCGACCCTGGGAGCACAGTCATCACAGGAAAGCTGGGCTCACACTTCCTCCCAGAAGCTCCCCCATCCCACCAGGTCACTGAACTACCTGCCAGACACACTGTCACTTCCCTTCCGTCAACCAAGCAGGGGTGGGGTGGGGGGGTCACAAAAAAGTAGGTGGGGCCTCCTCTAGCTCCTCTAGCTTCTTCCCTGGGGAGGTGGGGTAGCCCATCCCCTCCAGGATGGGAGGGAGACCCCCGTCCACACCCTCAGAGGACAGCATGTCAGAACACAGAACAAAGCCGTTGTCACCCATCTGAGACTTCAGGTTAAAAAGTGGACCGAGGGGCCTTCCTTGGCGGTCCAGTGGGTAGGACTCCATGCTTGCACTGCCAGGGCACAGATTCTATCTCTAGTTGGGAACTAAGATCCCACAAGCTCCACGGTATGGCCAAAAAAATAATAAATGGACTCCAGTGAACAGCTAGGCTTGGGGGAGAAGTGAGCTGTCATCAGTTCAGTTCAGTCGCTCAGTCGTGTCCGACTCTTTGCGACCCCATGAATCGCAGCACGCCAGGCCTCCCTGTCCATCACCAACTCCCGGAGTTCACTCAGACTCAAGTCCATCGAGTCATCAGTTACCTTCCCCGCAAACCCAAGTGAGAAAGCCAGGCACTGCCAACCCCAGGCGGCAGGGGGCAGAGCTGAGACGTGAGCCAGGCGGCCTCTGAACCCAGCAGCAGAGGTCCCCGCCCTGGCCTCCCCGCCTCCTCCGCCGTGCATGGGCCCCAGGCACCCCTCCTTGCAGGAAGAGCCATTGGACCATCGGGCTGGGAACCCGCATCTTCTAGCCTCGCTGAGCCTCACCCTTTTCACACATGAACGGGCTAACGCAGCCCAGCGGGAGACCCGCCCAGAAAGCAGGCCGGCGCTGTGTGCCTTTAAGGGTGGAGGGCTGCTGATGCCCAGTCCTGGAAATTCCAGCCCCATCTGTCTCCAGCAAGACACACCTGCCATCCTGAAACGGCCTCCTCCTGTTTACAGGAAGCTGAGGAAGCGGGCGAGAGCAGGAGGGAAGCCAAGCAGCCAGCCCCCCAACTGGGGAGCGGCGAGAGCCCGGCGATGGGGAGAAAACGGTCCCTGGAGGCAGCTCTCGGCAGGTCGGGGGTGGGGGGTGGGGGCGGCGCTGATGAAGGAACCTCCAGGAGGAACTGCTCTCCGTGTTTTGGTTCCAGGGGAAATGTTTGGGTTATCAAAGCACCCTCCCTCCCTGTAAAATTCCCTTCTCTCCCAGGGGAGGGTGCAGAACAAAAGCAGGACTTCTATTTTCTACCTTTCCCAGATGAAGTGGAGACCTGTACAAAACCCACTAAAAACAAGACATCTCTTACCCTGTTGTTGGGACTCAGGGGGTAAAACAGGGCTTCCCTGGTGGCTCAGATGATAGAGTCTGTCTGCAATGCGGGTGACCTGGGTTCAATCCTTGGGTCAGGAAGATCCCGTGGAGAAGGGAATAGCAACCCACTCCAGTATTCTTGCCTGGCAAATTCCATGGATGGAGGAGCCTGGTGGGCTACAGTCCATGGGGTCACCAAGAGCTGAACATGACTGAGCGACTATCACACTACTACTGCTAAGGTACTACTAAGGATTCGCTAAGTTGTGTCCGACTCTTTGCGACCCCGTGGACTGTAGCCCACCAGGCTACTCCATCCATGGGATTAAAACAGCATGGAGATGAGAAGAGAAGGGCAGGGTGGGTGGGGAGTGTTCTGGACAAGACTTCCCAGGAATTTTGCCCTTTCCAGCATGAAGGTGGATTTGACCTTGGCACTGTTTGCCAGCTCTGGGCTGGGTGAAGCAGTGTGGATGCCCTCTGTGTGAAATGCTCCGTGGCTCCCCACTGCTACTAAGATCCAGCTCAAAGTCCTTACCCTGGCAGATGGCGTCTCAATCCACCTCCTTCACTTTATTTCCTCCTAACCTCCAGCCACAGAGCTCTCCTCTCTGCTCCGGACAATGCCTGGTACTCTAATGCACACTGTGCTTTCTACCAAGAATTTCCACAGCCACCAGCTTCATCAGCCAACACCTACTCATCCTACAAAGCCTGTTCAGATGTCACCTCTGCCATGAAGCCTTCCTGAGTGCGGCCTGAAGACTAGGTCCCTCCCTCTCTGTGTCCCCGGGCACTTTATCATTGCTACCACCCAAACACAGCGGGCCACCATGGTCTTCCCCTCCCATCTCCCACAATGGACAGTGAGTTCCAAGACGCCAGGCACTGTGTCCAGCTCTGCTCTGTATCCCCAGGCCTCGGACACATCTCCATGGCTTTAGTCCCTCTTGTTTGTGGTCCTAGACCATGTGGCCTCCTGCAACAGTCAGTGAGGTCCAGGTCATCCTACTTGACTAAGCCCAGGATTCATGTGCATCTATGAAGGGCTTAAAATTACTCATAAAGTTCAGTTATGAGACTGTCCACTCACTTAACTACTCATCCAACCATCTATCCACCTAACCTGGAACTCCCTCCTGAGGCCCTTTTCCTTGCCAGTCACGACTGCTGCTCTGGATTCCCCAGACTCCACCAGGCACCCGTGGTCCCCAGGTGGCCCTGTCAGGCCCTCATCATCCATCAACACATCGATCCATCATCCATCCATCCATCTACCTATCCACCATCCATCTACCCACCCATCCATCCTTCCATCTGCCCATTCATCCACCATCCATCCCTCCACCATCCATCCATCAACCTGTCCAATGTCCATCTATCCACTCATCCATCTATCTATCCTTCAACCCATCCACCATCCATCCATCCACCCATCAACCTATTCACCATCCAACTATACATCCACCCACCCATCCATCCATCATCCACCCATCCATCCATCATCCACCCATCAACCCACCCATCCATCTATCCACCATTCATCCATCCCTCCATCCACCCATCCATCCATCTACCATCCATACATCAACCTGACTGACATCTATCTATCCATCCATCTATCATCTATCCATCCACCCATCCATCCATCCATCAACCTATCAGCTCATCCATCATCCATCTATCCACCCATCAACCTATCTACCATCCAACCATACATCCACCCATCCATCCCTCCATCCACCACCCATCCACCAACCTGTCCAACATCCATCTATCCATCCATCCATCATCCATCAATCAATCCATCCATCCACCCACCCACTCATCCATCCCTCCATCCACTCATCCATCCATCCTTCAACCAACCCATCAACCCATCCACCAACCATCCATCCATCCAACTATCCATCTATCCATCCATCCACCACTTATCCATCCCTCCATCCATCAACCCATCTATCAACCCATCCACCCATCCATCTATCCATCCACCATCCATCCATCCATCTATCCACCCACCCAACACACATTTCTTGAGCAACTACTATGTTCCAGGCCCTGTGCTTGGCCTGGGGAATAAACACAAAAGACAAGTCCTGGCTCTCACAGAACTCACAGCCTCAAGGGCTTGACAAACAACAAAGAATAAGAAGGCATGATGAGGGCTTGACAGGGCCACCTGGGGACCACGGGTGCCTGGTGGAGTCTGGGGAATCCAGAGCAGGAGCCTCCCTTGGAAGGAGGCTGGGCACAAAAGGAACCCCAGGACAGCTGCACTGGGGTGGTGGGGGAGGGTGATGAGGGAGAAACAGGTCCAGGACCAGGGCGGGAACAGGGAGGCTGTGATGGGGAGGGGGCATCACGTTTGCAGGGAGGGGGCTGCTCTCAGGCTCTGTCCCTGAGTGAAGACCTCCACACAGTCGATGCAGAATCCTCACCCTGGGAAGACTCTCAGGGGCCAGGGTTGTCAAGAGGAATAAGATGATGGGAAAGTGAAAAGAAAGTGAAAGGTGCTCAGTCGTGTCTGACTCTTCATGACCCCATGGACTAAACAGTCCATAGAATTCTCCAGGCTGGAAGACTGGAGTGGGTAGCCTTTCCCTTCTCCAGGGCATCTTCCCAACCCAGGGATTGAACCCAGATCTCCCACATTACAGGCAGATTCTTTACCAGCTGAGCCACCAGGGAAGCCCCAAAATACTGGAGTGGGTAGCCCATCCCTTCTCCAACGGATCTTCCTGACTCAGGAATCAAACTGGGGTCTGCTGCACTGCAGGCGGATTCTTTACCAGCTGAGCTATGAGGGAAGCCCAAGATGGTGGGGGCACTGAGACAACAGTCCAAAACAGCAGGAGCCACAGAAGGCTCTGGCCCCGGGACGCGTCCAGTCGGCTCTGGTTTTAGGATGCTCTCCTGGCAGCCTGGAGGCCAGACCAAGGGGGCAGAGATGGAGGAAACCTCAGCTCAAAGACCAGCCCTGCTGTTTCCTGCCCCAGGAGGTGTGAGCTGGTTTCTCTGCCAGTTTCAGGCCCACAGCTTTCCTGGGCCCCTTCCCCAGCCCAGCTCAGTGAAGGAGAAATGTTTGGACAAAAAGAACACTGACCGCAAGATACAGCTTCATGTTAAAGGCATTCCATCCACAAGCTGCTTCCTTATTACTTTCAGATGGTTTGAAAGAACCGGCTTGGAGCCTTCAGTGGAGAAACATGGGCCGTGGGGTGGGGGCTACAAAGCAGAGGCTGGATCAAGCTTCAGGGAAACAGAGGCACACAGGTCAGGGCCCTGGCTCCGTTTTGGAGTGTCTCCTTTGCGCTCTCTTGAGCCCAAGAGGAGGCAGGTTTAGTGCGAGAGCCGGCCAACCCATGCCCCCAGCGACACCAACATCTCATTTGAAAACAGCCACCGTTTTCGCAGAACAAATGACCTCAGAGAAGCCGGGAGGCACCCAAAGCATCTGATGGAGTTGCCGGGGCTGCTGTGGCATCCAGCAGGCGCTTCTGGCCCTAATGGGCCTGGCTGGGAGATGCTCCGAGTCATCGTGACCTTCCCTGGGCACCTACTGTGTGCTGAACACGCAGGAGCCAGGACAAAGCAGCTGTCCCTGCATCAAGGGTGAGCGCGGCGACACACGAGGGGGCTGGCGTGCATCAAGGGCGAGTGTGGCGACACACAAGGGGCTGGCGTGCATCAAGGACGAGCTCGGCGGCACACGAGGGGCTGGCATGCATCAAGGGCGAGCGTGGCGACACACAAGGGGCTGGCGTGCATCAAGGACGAGCGCGGCGACACACGAGGGGGCTGGCGTGCATCAAGGGCGAGCGCAGCGACACACGAGGGGCTGGCGTGCATCAAGGACGAGCTTGGCGACACATGAGGGGCTGGCGTGCATCAAGGGCGAGCGCAGCGACACACGAGGGGCTGGCGTGCATCAAGGACGAGCTTGGCGACACACGAGGGGCTGGCGTGCATCAAGGGCGAGCGTGGCGACACACGAGGGGGCTGGCGTGCATCAAGGATGAGCGAGTCGATGCACGAGGGGGCTGGCATGTAGTGGGTGCTCATTAAACATGGTTCCCTTCCTGCTTCTTCTGCCTGTGGACACTGGTTCATGTAGAAGCTGCACCCCTAAGCTGTGCCCCCCATAAGAGCCTTGGTGAGGCTTCCTACTGGCTCCCCAGGACTGGCTGGGTGATTTGGGCAAAAACCCACTCTCAGGTTGGCCTGGTGGAGCCCCTGTGTTCGAGTCTGGACCCCTCCCCTTCCTGTGAGAACTCCAGCAGCTCATGACCCCTCTAGGAGCCTCTGTGTCCCTGGGGCTCCCCAGGTCCATCCAGCAGGGTCTGGACATTCCCACCAGCTGGACGGCTGAAGCCGCTTGACCCCCTGCCTCTCACAGCACCCCACGGAGGAGCCTCGTGGGTCACCTGGGAGCTCATTAGAAATAGTATCCAACCCTACCCGGACCCACTGAATCAGAACCTGAATTTTAACAAGATCCCCAGGGACGGTGGGCATCTGAGAACCTGAGAGGCACTGCCAGGAGGAGCCGGAAGGGGGGGCCCTTCCCTCCCACCCTTCGCTGGGCTTTAAATCGATCCCCGACCCGCTGGCTCGCCAGCCCTCCGCTCCCACCTGAGGTTAGACTGCGCCTCGCTTCCACCAGCATCTCTCAAGTCCCCTACCCGCTCACCTGTGATCCTGTCACTCCCAGCTTCACAGACCCACACTGCCAGCACCCCCCTCCCCAGGTGCTAGCCCCTGCTCCCAGGTGCCCTGACCCAGCATCATGCCACCAGCTCTGGGCTCAGGGGGGCAAGACCTGCCCCAGCCCTGCCGGAAGAACCTCCCTAAACCCAGGGCTGGGGCTGTGAACAGGCCTGGATCACACAAGTCCCATGCTGCTCCCGGCCCCAGTGGTTTCCAGGCCAAAAAGAAAGAACCCCAGATGCCCCAGTGTGGGCAAAGCCCCCATCGGAGGCTCTTTGCAATGGGCTGACAAACAGCCCCAAAGGCGTCCATGTCCTAATTCCCTGAACCTTCAATATGTCGCCTCGTGCAGCAAAAGGGATTTTGAAGATGGGATGGGGTTAAGCAAGAGGTGGGGATTTATCTTGGATGGTCCACGTGGGCCCTAAATGCAGCCACAACGTTCTCCTAAGACAGAGGCGGAGGGAGACTTGACTACCAAAGGCTGGACTTGGCCTCCAGAATAAACGGGCTTCTGAGCCATTGATTCTAGCTCCTTGAGGCTCACTGCAGCCCCTGGCCTTCAGAACCGTAGGAGAGTGGGTCTGTGTTGTTTTCAGTTCCTGCATTTTCGGTCTCTCCCTCAAGCACCCTCAGGCTTCACATTTCCCTCCTGAGCTGAGTTTGGCACAGTGAGGTGGGATAAAGGCTTTCACTAAAGAAAACTAGATTGAGATTGACATATACACACTAAGGACTGATGCTCTTGAGCTGTGCTGCTGGAGAAGACGCTCGAGAGTCCCTTGAACTGCAAGGAGATCCAACCAGTCCATTCTAAAGGAGATCAGTCCTGAATATTCATTGGAAGGACTGATGCTGAAGCTGAAGCTCCAATACTTTGGCCACCTGATGCAAAGAACTGATTCACCAGAAAAGACCTTGATGCTGGGAAAGATGGAAGGCAGGAGAAGGGGATGACAGAGGATGAGATGGCTGGATGGCATCAGCAATGTGATGGACATGAGTTTGAGTAAGTTTTGGGGGTTGGTGACAGACAGGGAAGCCTGGTGTGCTGCAGTCCATGGGGTCACAAAGAGTCAGACACGACTGAGCGACTGAACTGAACTGATACACACTACTCTATGGAAGATGGATAACTGATAAGGACTTACTGCATAGCACAGGGAACTCTTCTGCTCTGTAATGGCCTAAACGGGAAAAGAACCTAAAAAGCGGTGAACATGTGTATATGTACAAGTGATTCACTTTGCCGTACACCTGAAACTAGCAAGGCCCTGTAAATCAACTATGCTCCAATTAAACGTTTTTTAAAAGTTAAAAAGAAAACTGGATGTGAACTGGGCTCCCCTGCAGGCTCCACTGTGTTCAGGTTGGGGGCGGGGTCCCATGACCCACGGTTCCGAGGGCCCCTCAGCTGCGTGTGCAGCTAGCGATGCGGACACCACCCTTTCCTCACGTGACGCCGTGTGGCTGGTGGGCGTGTCCTCAGTGGGTGGGAGACTGGCCTGCTGACCTTTGGCTGTTCCCAAAGCTTGTCCCACTCCCTGTCTTCCTGGACCCCCGGGGGCCTTCCCAGGTAAGCCATCATGAACCTGGCTTCCCCTGTGCGGGCAGTGGGAAGATCGGCCCTCCAGTGGCCGGGTCCCAGCCCAGGTCAACTCTGCAGGGCTCTGAAAGCCCCTATTGAGTGTGGAACTTGACCCGGCACCCTCACTGGGAGCTCTGAGTCACAGGACTTGGAAAGAGCCTCTGGATTCTTTCCCAGAGCCGGAACACAGGCCCAGAGGGATTCAAAAACCACTTTTGCTCCAACTTGGCCTTTGTGCAGGAGGCTTCTGAGTCTGCCGGGGACTCGGGGAGGACGCACCCCACCTGATCACGGCTGTTGGCCAGCGGTGGGCCATCTGGGGCCTCTCAGGATGCAGGACTCCAGTCCTACCTGAGCTAACAGACAAGGGGATGCCACAAGCAGGGCTGCTGGACACAGAAGGCTCCTTCTCAGGCTGCAAGGGCCCACAAGGATCAGCTGACCACACGTGGGGAAACCAAGGTCCCCCGAGGGGCTGCCCTTGGCCAAGGTCACAGAAGGGGGTCAGTGGCAAAGCCAGTGCCCTTCACAGTGTGCATAGATGATAAGGCATTTGTCTTTGTCTTCACAGATCATAAGTCCATGTGGCAAAGATAGGGGCTGTCAGCTGCCTTCTAGGTCCCTAAGGCAGAGAACTTGGAAGGTGCTTGAGAAACAATTTTTGAATAAATGAACCAACTCCAGACTCTGCCTGTGGCTGTTCCTAGGACAGCCCACGAGGATCACTCCCTGATGGACATGAAGTGATCTGAGTGTCAAGCCTAGCCAGCATCAATCACAGTGGGCATGTGCCCGTGTCTCAGAGCCTCAGTTTCTTCATCTATAAAATGGGAATGACAACAGCCCTGCCTCCTGGAGTGGCTATGAGGATTCAACATGAAACACAGGTCAAAAACCCAGTATGATGGCCAGCACAGAGCAGGTGCTGGACCTCTGAGGATAAAGAGAAAGATAAAGTCACAGTGAGGTCCCCAGCTCAGGAACCTGTGCATGGTCCAGGGTGGGGGGAGACAAGAAAAAACTTTACATGCCTTCGATGGGGGACAGTATGGGCAGTGGCATCAGAGAAGCCAGAGTGAGATTGCAGGGCCTTCACATGGGAGGAGCCCTCACGTGCCTGGGGAAGGAAAGAGGTTCCATGGAGGTGGCCACATGGAGACTGATCCCCAAAGGGCAAGAAAGCTTCCAATGGGCCAATAGGAGGCAGAAGGTGAGAGCCCACGAGTGGTTCTGGAGCAGACAGCAACACCGGTGGGGGCGGGGGGTGGGGGGAGGAGCGGCGGGCCTGGGCCTGATGATGAGTGAGGGGTTGAATGGCGTCCCCCCAAATTCACACCTACCTGGGACCTCAGAGCATGAGCTGGTTTGGAAATGGGGTCTTTGTAGACGTGACCACATTAAGATGGGGCCATACGAGGTAAGGATGGGCCCTGAATCCAATGACTGATAAGAGCAAGGAGACGGGGGGTGGGACACCACAGACAGGGAGGAAGGTCAAGGGTGCTGCTGCAGGACAAGGACGCCCAGGACAGCCAGGAGCCCCAGACGCCGGACGAGGCGGGGAGCGCTCCTTCCCAGAGCCTCTGAGGGCGCACGGGCCCAACACCGGAGCCCAGATGCCTGCCCAGCCTGTAGAGAACGAGTTTGGTCGTCTCAAGCCACCATCGTAGGATTGTTCACGCAGCCCTCGGAAACCCATGCAGCCCCCAGCCCCCGGCCGCCGGCTTGCCTGTGAACCAGAAGGGAGCAGGAGTAAGAGCTTTGGCTCCCGTGGAGGTGACGCAGCCCCGGGAACACCGGCCAAGCAGCTGGGAGCAGGGCGGAGGCCCCTGAGCCGTGGGGGACGGGGGACAACAGGAAGGCCACTGCGTGCCCACCCATCAATGGGGCCCTTCACGAGCCACCCGCTGGCCCCACGCCAGCCCCGCCCCGCGGCCCTGCCCTTCCACCTCTGCAGCCGCGCTTCCTGCCCGACGCCGGCCCTCGGAAGCCAGGCTGGCCTCTGGCCAGGCCCAGTGGGACCACACTCAGCCTCCCTCCTGTCCAGGCTGGGAGGGTGACAAGGACATCAGTCTGTCATCACTGTCGTCACCAGCCTGCCTGAGTGCCAGGGCCGTGGGGGTCTAGCGGGCCTGGTGGGGGAAAGTGAATGAGGCTGGGGTCAGGCCTCAGTGAGGCAGACCAGTGTAGAGGGCCCCGGGCCTCAGTTTCCTCTCCGTGAGGTGGGGAGAGTTCCTCTGCCCGGGCTTTGCCGGGGTCAGAAGAAGCAGCGCACATTCAGCCCCCCGAGTCCTGCACCTGGCAAGTCCCTCTTTCGTCTCCAGGCACCTCAGTTTTTTTATTTGTAAAACCTGAGTGGAGAGGCCTGGGTGGTGGCCCCATGGCTCCCAAGGACACAAGCCCATGTGCTATGGAGCCAACTCTCCCCTGTCCAGAAAGCAGACGCCGATGCTGGAAACCATGATGTCCTCATTCGGAAAGAAATCACCACTGTGAGATGCCCCCATCCTGGCCACGCAGAGCACATGGATCTGCTTGGGGCTGGGCCTCGTGTCCAGCAAAGGACGCAGAAGTCCCTGTGTCTCAAGGTTCAGGGAGGAGGCGTAGCGGCGACTGAGGGCACCCAGCTCGGTGGCCTCGAATGCTGGCCCAAGACCTCAGGGAGCCCCTCAGCCCAGTGTGCAGTCTGCACCCCGATACTCCGCTCCCCAGCCGAGGCAGAGCAAACACACACTGCTCAAACTCACGCATTGTGTCTCGAGCCAGGGCTCCTGGAGCGGGCTGGGAGTGCGGGGCAGCGGGTTCCTCTGAGCCCCAGAGCCCCTCAAGGGATGCATAGCAGCTCTACACTGACTGAGGCAGATTCAGCTCAGACGACAAGTTTGCCCAAGAAAAAGACCTGTGCAAAGCCAGCGCTGTGTCGGTAGCAGTGATGGTGCAGCTTCAGGGAGGGATGGGAGAGAAATCAACAGCCACCAGCAGCCTCATGACAGTGGGGGCCCTATTGTCAGGGGAGGAAACTAAAGCCCTGGGTGACATGGAGCCTGACGCCCATCTTACTCAAAATCCCAGGAAGGACACACCCACCTCAGGACAAGATCTCTTTATCTGGGGACCCCAGTGACTGGCCCTAACCTGTCTGAAGCCTCCCAACTCCTACTGTTCAGCTTGTGATTTGATCAAACCCCAGGAACTCCAGAACAGCCTCTCGTCACCTGCCTCTGAGCCTCTGCAAATGCCGATCCTTCTGTCCAGAACACCCTTCCCTGCTTCCCCATCCCATGGAATCCACTTGGCCATCACACAACGCCTCCTCTGAGAAGCACTCCATGCTTACTCCCTTGCCCTTTCCTTGTGGGTGGCAGGGCTCCCCCAGTCACCTGCCACCCCTGGAGGGTGACCTTCCAAGGGCAGTGCCTGGCACACCATAGGTGCTTGGCACACGCTTGCTGAGGGAAGATGGGTGGCATTGCAGGACCATCCACGTTCGTGTGCCTGACAAGCAGGGACACACAGGGGAAAGACCCAGCACTCACGCTGGGAGGAAACCAGTGGTCACGCAGCTCCCTGATCTGAGAAGGACTGCGCTCAAAAGATCCCTGCCTATGGGCCTTCCAGAGCTATCTGCATGCTCCCAGAGATGGTGAGCTCACTTCCTCTCTGCGAAAGCTTCGTCCACAACCACACAGTTAAAATTGTAAAACCATTGTTCAGTGGAGCCGCCCCCCTCCCTGGCTCTTGGGGCACCTAGCAGAGGCCCCTGGGCAGACCTGTAAGGCCAACAGAATCCCCTGAACTTCTAGAGAGAACCAGTTACAGCCTTCAGCTGTTCCTTCCTCCTGCTTTCATTCATTCATTCCCTGGCAGTTAGGCACCGCAAGAGGTGTCTTTGCCTGCATCATCTAATTTAAACCCCACAATGGCGACAAGTCTCATTTTACAGATGGATACACTGAGGCTTGTGGGAGCAGGTAGGGGCTAGAGTCACACCCATCCCACCTGCTCGTCCCATCTCGCCTGCGCTCGCCACATCCTCCGAGCATCCACTGGCCTTTGTCCCAGGGAGGCGGCCGAGGTGGGAAGCCCCTCCACAGCCCCCAGCCTCCTGTGCCTCCTCGGCCCGGACAGCTCGGAAGTGCGGCCTGCTCCTCACCCGGGTCTGACCGCACCATCCAGAGCCACACGGCCCCGCCTTCCCCTGCCCGGCTGGCCACTCCCCAGCTCCCAGACCTGCTCCTCAGTCCCTATGGCACTCGCACGCGTGTGAAATCAACCTGTCAATGACTTTTGTTTCCCCTGTTAGCGCATGGGCTCCCCGAGAGCAGGCGCCCTGCTCTGCTCACAGCTATGAAAGCGTTAGTCACGCAGTCGTGTCCGACTCTTTCCGACCCCGTGGACTGTAGCCTGCCAGGCTCCTCTGTCCATGGAATTCTCCAGGCAAGAATACTGGAGTGAGTTGCCATGCCCTTCTCCAGGGGATCTTCCCAATCCAGGGATTGAACCCACGTCTCCTACATTGCAGATTCTGCACCATCTGAGCCACCAGGGAAGCCTGTTCACCACTGCATAAGAGCGGTAAGGCCGGGGCACTTCTTTAAGTGAACGTGTGGAGTGTATGGAGGTGACCGGATGGCATAACCAAGCCCTGCTGTTCACATCACTCCACTGGACCCACCGCCGACCCTTTCCCACCCTCCTCGGGCAAGTGACAGTGACACGGGGCCCCAGTCCCGTGGTGTTCAGAGCAACTCTGGCCAACATCATCAAACAGTCACAGGCTCTTCCCTTCCCTCCGGAAAGAGTGGCTCACCGAACGTGTGGATGTGTTTGCGTTTCTAAATCCCCGCTGGGTAGCTGTCTGGCGCACGTCAGCTGTCTCTCTGGCCATCTGGCAGCAGACTCGGAAAGCTGCGTCCTCTAAATAAACTGCACATGTGAGTCTTCCCAGCAGGTAATACCAGACACCTCAGGTGGAGGTGGAAACCTAGCCTTTCCTGTGTCCACTGTGTCCAGACCTCAGTAAAAAGCCTTCTCATCAGCGGTCACCCTAAACCCACAGCTCAGAAGGCAGAGGGTGTGCGGTCCCCCATGCTCTGCCCTGAGCTGACCTGGAGGGAATCAGAACAGGTAGGGCTTCCCGTGAGATGCCATGATACAGAAAGAAGGGCTCCAAAGGTGAGCTTTCTAAAACCTCCAGCATAAACCTCTCTAAATGTTGCTGTTGCTGTTGCTGTTGAGTCACTCAGTCGTTTCTGACTCTTTGCAACTCCTTGGACTGTAGCCCACCAGGCTGCTCTGACCATGGGATTCTCCAGGCAAGAATCCTGGAGTGGGTTGCCATTCCCTTCTCCAGAGGACCCTCCCAACCCAGGGATTGAATCGGGCCTCCTGCATCACAGGCAGATTCTTTACCATTTGAACCACCAGGGATAGTAAAACCTCCAGCATAAACCTCTCTGATCATTGCTTTAACTCTAACCAATGTGGTGGAAATCTATTTTTAAGTGATGCCTATGTTTCCCTCCCTTTTTAAGAAGAATGCATTGAATACTGTGCAGTCTGACACCACACACCCAACCATCTTCGAGAACCGGGAAGATTATGAAAAGGAGAAGCAAGATGGGAGCACACATTAGGGGGGAGGAGGCTGCAGCGAAGCAGAGGCCCAGGCCCCACCCAGGCTGCAGCGAAGCAGAGGCCCAGGCCCCACCCAGGCTGCAGCGAAGCAGGGGCCCAGGCCCTACCCAGGCTGGGGCAGCTACTACCCTACACAAGCTGACTGCTGAGATGCAGGAGTGAGGGCCAGCGTTACCAAACCCTCGGCTTACCACTCTCTTGACTTTTCACGAGAATCCAGAATTCTAGATTTTTATGCTTTTTAAAAGCTAGAAAATGCCATACGAACCGTATAGGACAAGTCAGAGGGGCAAGTTTGGTCTTTAAGCAACAAAACCCAAACCCACCTCAATTCTTAACTAGAAAGATTGAAACCTCGATACTAGCAGCCTGATAAAGTAGGAAGCAAGCCATTTCTAGGGTTAAGACAATTCACCGCCAGTCTACGATGTCTAGCACCCAATTAAAACTTACAGGACACAGTTTTTAAAAAATAGAAGCATCCCAAATGGTGAATGGAAAAGCATAAACTAGGATCTCTTAGCACAATGGAACATTATTCAGAAATTAAAAAGGAAAAAAACCTGATACATACTACAGGATGGATGCATCTCAAACACATTGTATTAAATGACAGAAGCTGGACTCAGAGGCTACAAGCCACATGATTCCACCTACATGGCATCTGGAAAATGCAAAACTATAGAAAAGACCAGTTCAGTGGTTGTCATGGGTAAAATAGACAGGAGGATTGGCTGCACAGAGACATAAGCTATTTGGAGGAGCAATAGAATCTCGCTGTATCTTAACTGTAGTGGTGTTGATATGACCATAAACATTTATCAGAATTAATAATATTTTACACCTAAAGGGGTCCATTGTATGATATGTAAATCTTCCCTCAGTAACCTGGAAGGAAAAAGGAATGGTCAGGCCATGGATGAGGAGCTCAGCAGGGACTAGCTTAATCATGGCACTCACTGAGCAAGCGCTATTACAGTTAAGGGCCAGTTATTGAACTAATTGTTCATCTCATTTAATCCCCCTCAGAACCCAAGGGGTAGCTTCCATCAAAGTGTTACAGACAAAATTGGGCATCAAAGAGGGCAGGTGAGTGGTCCACGCTCACGTAGCTATGAGTGGGGCTGTTCCAGGCATGTCTGACTCCCCAGAGTGTGCTCGTGGTGGTGAATCAATACCACGTTCTAGAGCTTGCAAGGCGAGGTCTATGAGCCCAGGAACAAGCTGGGGTTCCCCATAGAGTCTCTGGCACCCAGCACAGTGCTTTGAGCCTCCGAAGGGTCATAAACCAGACAGCCCCAAGTGACACCGGCACCTCGGAACCAACAACCAAGGGGACAGAGCCCAGCTCGGCTGCCTCCTAGCTGGAACTCTCAGTGACATACTTCCCTGACTTCCAATTTCCCTGTCCGTAAAATGTAGACGATACATATCAACAGGACCACTCGAGGACAAAACAAAATACACGTGCAAATGACTAGCCGAGGACTTCACAGGTGGTTCAGCGGCGAAGAGTCCACCTGTCCATCAGGGGACACAGATTTGACCCCTGGTCTTGGAAGATCCCACATGTCTCAGAGCAACGAAGCCCATGTGCCACAGCTGCTGAGCCCACGCTCTCTGAGACCACGTGCCGCAACTGCTGAAGCTCCCAAGCTCGAGAGCCCAGACTCCACGACCAGAGAACCCAGCACAGTGAGACGCCCGCCCACTGCAATGAAGAGGAACCGCTGCTCCCTGCTCCTCGAGAAAGCCCAGTACAGCCAAAATGAACAAAACGTTTAAGTGACTAGCCAACGTGTGACACAGCAGATGCTGCCCTCGGTAGGGTTCCCGTTGCTGCTGTTATTACGTGCATCATGGCCTCAGCCTCTGTCCTCCCTATATCCCTCACACCAAACCCTCTGGACACTTTTCTGGACTGCATTCATCACTCCCGGGGCCAGGCCTGAACTAGAATTTCCTCTACTCAGCGTTCCCTCCCACCAGCCATCACTACTTCCAGCTTCAAGACCAGCTCAAACAAAACCTCCTCCCCCTGCTGTAATCCAACCCATAAATAAGGACGAGAAAGGGCAGGGAGCTCTCTGCTATCTTCACTGAGACTACCAGGCTCTCTCACACACACTCAGAAACTCCCAGCAAAATCATACACCCCAAGCAGAGACTGCACCACACATCCCCTTCCATCCCTGGCATTGCCAGCCTTGGGAGGTGGGCTGTGGACCTTTGCTGTGTGGAGTTGAGGAGACACTGGCAGGAGATAACCCCACCCTGGGCCCATGGGAGATCTGGAGTAAGAGAAAAGGACCTGGACTGGATTCTAGAGACCTGGACTTGAATCCAGTCTGTGCCACCCTCAGCCGGTCTGCTGAGCCCACTCTTGGGTGCTCTTCCCTCATGTGCAAAGTGATGCAGATGCTTCCAGAATTAAGATGCTGGTGAGGGAAAGCAATGGCCCACAAAACTATCTGAGCCCTTTCCTGACCTTCAGATTCGTGACCACGTGCCTGGCCCTCCACCTCCCATCCCCACCAGCCCCCAGGCCCCGCCCCGATCTGTCCATCCCTCTCCTTCCAGAGTTCCCATCCTGGACACCCACCATGTGACAACTGTATGTTTATTATGCTTATCTATTTACCACCTGCCCCTGACCCCAGAATATCAACTCTCGGAGGGCAGGTTTTTTTCTGATTAATTCAGTGCTATGTTCCCAGAGCCTGGAGGAGTCTGGCCCACAGCAGGTACTTCAGACCCACTTGCTGAAGGCTTGGCTGGTCCCCCAATTTCTGTATTTGGAGTCATTGAATGTTTATGCCAACCTAGCCTCCCAAGCTTTGTGCAGACAAAAAATTCCAGATAACTGAAGCCCAAGATCCTACAGGGGCTTCCCTGGTGGCTCAGAGGTTAAAGGGTCTGCCTGGAATGTAGGACCTTGGGTTCAATCCCTGGGTCGGGAAGATCCCCTAGAGAAGGAAATGGCAACCCACTCCAGTACTCTTGTTTGGAGAATCCCTTGGAGGGAGCCTGGTGGGCTACAGTCCATGGGGTCGCAAAGAGTCGGACACGACTGAGCAACTTCACTTTCACTTTCACTTTCATCAATGCAGGAGACACATGTTTGATCCCTGGGTGGGGAAGATCCCCTGGAAAAGGAAATGGCAACCCACTCCAGTATTCTTCTGGGAAATCCCAAGGACAGAGGAGCCTGGAGGGCTACACAGTCCATGGGGTCACAAACAGTCAGACACCACTTAGTGAATAAACTAGGCCCTATATCAAAGACTTGGGTGGAGATGGAAGGGTTAACTTCTTGTAAGGCTGAAGCAGGAAGGAACCCACAGGGCGGTCAGCACAGCCGTGCTAAATGGCCATGACCTTTCATTCTGAGCGATACCATCACCTGCATCAATTACCCCAGACAGTCAAGCTGTGTGCAGCCTTGAGTGTTGGCGAACTTAGACACGATGACCTGTGCCCCGTCCCCTGCCCGAGCCCGGAGGACTGAGGCTCCCGTGACCCCTCGTGCTGGGCTGGCGGGTGGATACGGGACTCACACCAGGTGTGCTGGAGAACCCTTCCCCAACCAGGTACCTGGGCCTCCCCCGCCACCCGGAGCATGTCTGAGCCGCCGTGTGAACCCCACCTGGGTCACCTACAGATTCCAGAAGCCCCGTCCTGCAGGCGGCAGGCACCCATGGGACCAGCTCAACGGAGAGCCCACCTGCCACGTCCGAGCTCAGGACCAGGTGTCAGGGGGCCTTCTGCTCACCCACGCATTCATCACACCATACAAGAGCAGGGAAGGGCCCCTGCCCTCCAAGGACAGACCCATCCACCCAGTGGTGTGGGGGAGCCTCACACCAGGCCCACCCTCAGGGCCAGGCCATCTTGGACTCAGAAATGTGGACGGGGTAGGGGGCTCCAATCCTGGCTTCCCTGACCCCCCAGCTGAGTGGCCTGAGGCAAGTGGCTCAGCCTCTCTGTGCCTCCATTTCTCCAGCGGAAGATGGAGGGAATCCTGGGGAAGATCTGGGGAGAGAGGCCGACAGGCAGGGAGGGAGCATTAGCCATCACGGCTCGCGGCAGGTGCCTTTCAGGCCCAGGTGAATATACTTCCGGCCCAGCCACCATCAGCGAACACGGTGGGGCCCTGGGCTAACAGGCTTCCGTGACAGAGCTCCGCAGGAATTCAGGCTCTCGATTCTGGAGTCTGAAGGCCCAAGACCAAGGTGTGGGCAGGGACGGATCCCTCGTGCCTCTTGCCCCGCCCTGGAGATGACCACCCTCTCCCCGGGTCCTCACGTGGAATCCCCTCTGTGTGTGTCTGTATCCTGATCGCCTCACCGGTCACCCTGGATCAGAGCCATCTCAGTGACCTCACCTTACTTCAACCACACCATCAATGCCCTCGGGCCTCCCAGGTGGCGCTAGTGGTAAAGAACCTGCATGCCAAAGCAAGAGACAGGAGAGACAGATTTGATCCCTGGGTTGGGAAGATCCCCTGGAGGAGGGCATGGCAACCCACTCCAGGATTCTTGCCTGGAGAATCCCATGGACAGAGGAGCCTGGCGAGCTACAGTCCGTGGGGCTGCAGAGTCAAACCCGACTGAACCGACTTAGCTCATGCACACAAAGGCCCTCACTCCCAGTTCAGCCACATTCGGAGGGGTTGGGGCTTCAGCTTGCAGGTTTGGGGGGGTGCCCTTTAGCACATGTGCATGGGCACTTACTCAGCATTTAATCTGCTGGTCTGGGGGGTCCCACTGGGTTCTTGTGCCCTCTGTGAGCATGCCCAGCCTCCTGTTTGCTCCCTCAGGAGCCGTCTCCCACTGCAGCCTGCCCATGCCAATGCCTTATTCGTCCATCAGATCTCAAGTGAGAGACCCTCCTTCCCTGGCCCCCAGCCTGCGTCTCCCCTCGGGGCCCCCCAGCCACACACACTCCGTGTGTTCCTACTGCCACAGGCAGCTTGGACGTTGCTCAGCCCCAGCCTCCAACTCTGCACCAGGTATTAAAACATCGTTATTGCTGTTCAGTCACTAAGTTGTGTCTGACTCTTTGTGACCCTGTGGGCTGTAACCCATCAGGCTCCCCTGTCCATGGGATTTCCCAGGCAAGAATCCTGGGGTAGGCTGCCATTTCCTCCTCTAGGGGATCTTCCTGACCCAGGGATCGAACCCATGTCCCTTGTGTCTCCTGCACTGGCAGGCAGATTCTTTACTGCTGAGCCACCAGGGCAGCCTTCTCAGGGCACTTGGGGACCACTGAAGCTTTGCTCTGGTCCTCCTAAGGGTCTCTGATGCGTGGTTGTTTGGGGAGAGTTACAAGGATTCTCTGTGACCTGGGGACTTCTGTGAAGGGCATATGGAAGTCTGTTTCAGAGGACACCAGCTCCAGTGATGGAAATGGAACCCTAGAGGGACCCTATTCCCTCATTCCGGGGCTCCAGAGCAGGGTCTCACCTCCCTTCCACACGAGGCAGATGCCGCTCTTACCCAGCCATGTGACCTGTTCAGGGGGCTGGGGCTGGGACTTCCTGGTACCCGTTCAGAATGGCCAGGAACTATTCAAGGACACTGTCCCCCAGTCCCCACTTGTTCCTTGTACAGAACATTTCATTAATTCACCCTGTCATCCTTAATACCTAATAACAGAGTCAACATTTTCTAAGCTGAGCACTTTGTGGTCATCATCTCATTTAACCCATGTAAAGGCCCAGAGAGGTCTGATAACCTGTCCAGGGTCACGTCGCAAGTGCTAATGAGATCAGCTCTTCCAGAGCAATTACCCAGTGCGGTCCTAAGTGTTTAGTTTCTACTCACCTGTTTATCCTGGACGCTTTGTGATTGAGGGCTGGGGCTACACTGGCACACAAGAGGTGCTCCACAAAAGCTTCCCGAATGGTCTTTCCTGTGTCTTTTCCTGTATCCCAGATAGTTATCACTGGATATGCTCAATACATATGTGTCCTTTGGAGTGGATGGAGGAATGAAGAAAAGGAGAAAGGGAGGAAGCGTAAAAGGATGGTGAGTGGATGGATGAGTGGACGGTTGGATGGACGGTAGGCTGGGTGCACGGGGGAAAGTGGATGTGAGAAAGGAGAGATGAAGTGACAGATAAATGGATGGATGGGAGGGTGGCTGGCTGGATGGATACGTAGGTGATTTAAAGGATAAATGGATGCATGAAGAGGTGGATGGATAGATCAATAGACGGATAGATGGAGAGATGGTTGGATGAATGGATAGGTGGATAGGCAGATGACTGGATGGATGGACGGATAAATGAATGGACGAAAGGTGGAAGGTCCCTAAGCCTATCCACCCCCCACCCCCACCATCAGTGCTAGGGAAGAAAGTGATGTGGAAGACACAAAGCCACCAGCAATTGTTGGGTAGCGGTGGGTATGACTCACGGGGGAAGAAGGCAGAAGCAGCGGAGGGACACAAGGGGAGGTGAAGACCCAAGGGCCTTCAGAGGTCAGAGAGTCCTCCTCACTAGGAGAAAGAAAGGCTTCCTGGGAGAGGCAGCATTTGGGTTACACCTAGGAAAGTTTCCATGAGAGACGGAGGGGAAGGGTCCTCCTGGAAGGAGGCAGGACACGAGCAAAGTGACAGGGTGGGAGAGAGGCAATGTGCACCTCGGAGTCGGCAGCCCCCTCACATGGCTCCCTCCTGGGGTCTGAGCTCAAAGGTCAAAGTTCAGTCACATCCTTCTCCTCCCGCAGCAGCAGCGCTGGCCTGACCCGGGGAGCCCATGACAGCTGGTGAGGACTTCCTGCTCTGATGGGCTCAGCTCCTGCTGCATGCCATCTGCTCAGAGCCCAGGATGTGATGACGTGAATGGACAGAGAAACGAGCACGCACTGAGGGCCTTGCTGCTGTTCAGTCGCTCAGTCATGTCCAGCTCTTTGCAACCTCATGGACTGCAGCACGCCAGGCTCCCCTGTCCTTCACCATCTCCCAGAGTTTGCTCAAACTCGTGTCCATTGAGTTGGTGATGCCATGCAACCATCTCATCCTCTGTCATCCCCTTCTACTCCTGCCTTCAATCTTTCCCAGCAGCAGGGTCTTTGCCAATGAGTCAGTTCTTCGGATCAGTTGGCCAGAGTATTGAAGCTTCAGCTTCAACATCAATCCTTCCAATGAATATTCAGGGTTGATTCCTTTAGGACCGACTAGTTTAGGCACCTACTGCATGCCAAATGCTTGACATACCTGACCTCAGTGATCCTCAAAACTACCTGGTTGTGCTGGGAGGCTGGCCTGCCCTGGGTCACGGAGTCAGGGGCTGGCAGAGGCCGGGTTTGAGCGTGGGTCAGCTGCCTGGAAAACCCCGATGATCTACAACAGGGACAAGAGAGGAACGGGGCACCCGGGCACGGCTCACACACTAGCTTCACACCCGTCCCTAGGCAGCCTGGGGGCGCCCAGGCATGGCTCACACACTAGCTTCATACCCGTCCCTAGGCAGCATGGCAACAACAATTTACAAGATCTCCAGGGCCTGCTCACTCTCCACTTAACATTTCCTAATGATTCATCAGGATGCAGTAAGAAAATCCATACTTTTCTTGGGAATGCTGGAGGAAGGAGCGGGGCATCCCGTTCTGCTCCTGGTCCCACGTCTGTGCTGAGCGTGGACCAGGCCAGCCTTCCCGGCCTCCCCTCTCGCCCGGTGGGCTGGCTCAGCTGTGATCGCCCATCACTGCCCCAGTACACCCCATAAAGCAGTCAGGCTCCAGGTATAAAAAGAGAGAAGGTGGCTGTGCCGCAGAAAGGACAACTCCCATGGGGAGAAGAGGAGGCTCTGAGGTCCCTAGGCTCCACATCAGTTTCTGGACTCTTCCCGGGCAGAATCCCAGCTGCTACCCAGGTGTGTCCCCTGCCTGTCCCTCCTGTGTTTCCTGAGCACCCGCCAGGGTGGACTCTGGGGTCTGGAGGAGGTGAACCTGCTGCCCTTCCCGCTCTCAACCAGGTGTCTGAGCCCATTTGCTACAACAGAAATCCCATCACCACGTGGCCAAATCAACCAACATTTCTTTCTTGCAGCTCCAGAGGCTGGAAGTCCATGATCAGGCTGCCCACAGGTCCAGCATCGTGAGGACCCCCTCCCTTCCTGGGCTCACATGGCTGGAGGGACGAGCGAGCTCTCTGGGGTCTCTTTGCTAAGGGCACCAATCCCATTCATGGGGGCCCCACCCTCACGATCCATTCACCCCCCAAGACCCCACCTCCTAACACCATCGCATTGGGGGGCTGAGATCTCAGCACGTGAATCTGAGGAGGGGGAGGGGAACACAAATATTGAGTCTGTGGCAGAGGTCCAGGCGGGCAGGCAGGTGAGGAGGCAGAGACCCTCGTCCAGCCAAAGTGACGGGTGCGCAGAGAGGAGTGTGGACTCCTGGCTGGGAGAGGACCCAGGATGCCCCACAGAGGAGGCGATGCTGGGCTCTGCTGGAGTGGGCAGGACAAGCAGGGCCTTCCAGGCCAAGGGAGGCTACGTGTGTCAAAGGCAGGCCTGTGAGGAATGAGCTGCTGAACTTGGTGCCATGAGGCACTGAGGGGGAGATGTCCTGAAAGCAGGGCAGGCCCAGCCTGGATCCCATAGCACTGCGAGCGGTGGAAGGCCTTGGGGCCAAGGAGCGACACAAGCAGAACTGTCTTTGGAAACATCCCCCAGGATGGCATGAAGGAAGGAAGGCTGGCGCAGCAAAGCCAGTGGTAGGGAGGCAGGAGAGAGACAGGGCCCGGGCTGAGCAGCTGCCACCAGTCTCCTGATGGGACAAGATACCAGCAAGAGCGCCCGGCCCTGATTAGGTGAAAGACAAAGCAACCGCAGCTTCTTCACGCTTGCGGTCAAGGGCATTGCCCCACCCGAAGCACATGAAGGAGAAGTCCTCAGTCTAGGGGAGAGCCCAAAGGAGGGGGCGGATGCCGGCCCACAATACGTCCTGCCAGCCTCCCAGACACCTTCACGCTGGAATCCATCTTGGCTGAGAGATGCACAGACATCCACCAGAAAGGACCTCAAGTCAGCCCGGATACAGGCACACGCGAGGTGCCTGGCCATAGACAGTCCAGGAACCTGCCGCCAAGCTGTGCTGTGGTGCGCTCAGTCGCTCAGCCGTGTCCGGCTCTTTGCGACCCCATGAGCTGTAGCGCGCCAGGCTCCTCTGTCCACGGGGATATAAGCAACCTAAGCCACGCCTACTGCACACAGCTCACTCTGAGCTCACCCGTGTATTTTTCCACCTGTGTGTTGCTTCTAACAAGCCTTGTCTCGATTTCACAACCTCGGTCTCTTTGCTGAATCTTTTCTTCACAGAAGACAAGGACCGAGGTCCTTCTTCTAGCTGTTCCACTGCCAGAATCAATGAGGCTGCTCCAAATAAATAGATGAGGCCACATGAGGGCCCAGAAAAGAGCTCTCTGGGGTGGTCTCTTTGGCAAAGGGTGCTAATCCCATTCAGGAGGCCTCCACCCTCATGACCTAATCACCTCCCAAAAGCTGCCCTTAGTGACCCTTAGCTTGGGCCAAAGGGATCTTTCTGTCCTCCTCACTCCCCGTCTTACTCAGGCAGCCTCTCTCTACCTGCACTCCCTGCCCACCCCAGTCGGCTCCTCTGCCCTCATCCTCAGGTGCTTCTCTCTCCTGCCCACCCCGCAAAAAGAGGGCTGCGTCCTTGCTGCCTTTGCATCCCCAGGGCCCGGCACACAGTAGGTGCTCCACAATTTTCTAACGACTGAATGGATGACGGATGAACACCCCCACCAGATAGTGCCACGGGGTGTGCCGATCTCAGTCAATGGGGTTCATTCCATTGCTTTTCCCATACTGGAGCTCAACTAATGTTAGAACCTGAATCCATCCAGTCAGCTCGTGTGCTGGAGGGAAATGGACCATCCTGTTCTCCCCAAGTGCAGACGCTGCACACAGTAGGGAAGCACAAATACAGTGTGGCCCAGCAGTCACAGCACCCCAAAAACCACAGTGAAGCCCTCAAGACCCCCCCACATCAAGCCTCCACCCAGCTTCATGACCCATTCATAAGGCCTGGAAAGGTCAGCCACCCCAGGGTCCAGCCATGCAAAACATTTATTGCCCAGCTGACTCCGGCTCAGCCCAGAGGCCTGGAGATCCAACAGGGACCTGGCACCGAAGCTGGAGTCTTGTGATGTCCAATTATGCTTCTCATTGCAGAGAAAAGAACCTCCCCCTTCCATCATCAGAGTGGCCAGTTCCAGGCCTGAGGCCTCTGCTGGGACCCACCAGAGCCAAGAAGGGGTGTGATCTGCCCTGTCAGGCCCCTGGGTGGACAGCACAGGGTCAGCCGCACAGTAGGATGTCTGCTCATCCCCACCAACTCAGGCAGGTCCGAGGGCAGGACACCCCCATGGGCTGAGCACTGACTGTCCCCTCTGTCTCGTGTGGCTCACGCGATCCTTACAACGTCTGCCTGGGGTTGTCACGATTCCAAGCTCAGGAAACTGAAGCTCAGAAGCTGGAAGCTGCCTGCCTAGGGACACACAGCCAAGGAATGGCTGCTGCACGTCTGGCTTTAGCTCCCTGAGGCTCTTGTACCAAAACACCACACACTAGGGGCTTGCAGCAACTGAATGGGTCTTCCATGGTCTAGAGGCCAGAAGTCTTAAATCCAGGGGCTCACAGAGCCAGGCCGCCCCTGGAATCTCTCCATCTAAGAGGGTCCTTCCTGCTTCCTCCTCCGGGCCTCCCTCGGCTGGTGGACACATCGCCCTGACCTCTGCCCCCGTCTTCACGGGCCTCCCTTCTGGGTCTGTCTGTGTCCAATTCTCCCTCTTCTTAGGAGGACCCCAGTCACTGGATCAGGGCTGCCGACTCCAGCATCCCTGCTCTTAACTAGATCACATGCACGAAGGCCCTACTGCTAACTAAGGTCACATCCACAGGTTCAGGCGGACGTGAACTTGGAGGGACGCTGTTCATCCCAAAGCAGGCTATGCTTCTTCCCCCGCGCATGGCTGCCGTGAACAGAACAAGGTCATTTCACTTCTCATTTCATGAGCAGAGCACTCGGCTCCCTGACGGACGGTTCACGCGGAAGACAGAGGCTCCTCCATGGTGGGAGCTCATCTCAGTCTCGCCCCCGTTTCCCCACAAAGAACTTGTGTCTCCTCCCTCCCAGAGCTCAGAGCTCCAACAGCCTCATCTCTGGAGGTCGGGGGGGCGGGGCACTCACGCGGGGAGCTGAATACTCTCAGCGTCATCCACCTCCACCAGCGTCCCCAAGCATCTGGAACTTTCCGGGACATCTGGACGGGAGGCTCCTGGCCAGGAAGGAAGCTGTTCACATCCGTCATTCTCCTTGGTGGGGAGCTGCATCTCCTTGCTAGGGCTGGGCCAACTCTGTGAGGCCGCCTGGGGTCCCAGCTGTGGCCTCTGGCCTACCTTTCTGTGGGCCCTACAGACATGAGGGTTCTGGTGTGTCCCAAGTGGGCCCTGGGCTCTGGGGGTAATCTGACAGCCCCTCCACACTGGGCCCGTGAGCTCAGTTCCAGCAAGTTCTTCCTGTGAAAGATTGACAGGTGCTGCGTGGAAACAGGAAGACGCCATGTGCGGGGCCGTGGGCCATGGCGAGAGGCACAGAGGGGCTCCCTGAGATAAAGCGTGGGGACCTCTCTGCACAACCTGGCTCCCCAGAACAACCCCAACCACAGCAACAGGTGCGACAGAAGCTCTGAGGGGTGGGGACCCAGGATGGGGACTGCAGCACCCAGGAAAGAAGGCCTGGGTCTTGCTAACAGCTGAGGCCAGATGGGAGGGAGAGGTGGGGGGCAAAGAGGATGGAGGGGCCACGGGAAAAGACGGGGGGCCCATCCCACACACCCGCCCCAGGGAAAAGCCACGAGGGCGCCCAGCTCCGAAGGGCCACAGGGCCGAAGTCAAGCGACCAGAGCGGACCCGTCTCCAGTATGCAGCCAGGACTGATCAGAGCCCGAGCTTGAGCTCAAGATCCCCTAGTCACACCGCCAACAGCAGCAGCATAAAAGAGCGACAGAAGTATCACCCGTAAAATCGACAGACGGCACGTCTGCAAAGGTGAATACTTCTGCCTTTCACAGGGCACTGTTCTCTTCAAAAGAGGAGAAGGAAAAGGACACCCCCCGGACTAGGAGAAAAGGTTTGCAAATCACACCTGTGATAAAGGACTCATAATCCTGCATGTATAGAGAACTCGCAGAACACAGCCACCACCACCTCCAAAGCACCAATATCAAAGATGGGCAAAGGAGTCCAGCAGACACCTCACCAAAAGAAGACGGAAAGAGAGACGGCTGAGAAGCAGAAAGCAGGGATGCGGGCATCACGGATCCCCAGGGAAATGCAAACCTAAGTGCAGTGAGATCCCACCAGCCGACTAGAAGGGCTGGAATCGAGGAGAGGAGCATACCAAGGGCGGGTGAGTGGGGCGGAGCTGGACTCTCACTCATTTCCATGTGAAATGGTACCACCGTTGGGAGCTCTCTCAGAAACTCAGCCTGCCTCAGCCGTCCCATCCAAGCCTGGATTTTACCCAAGAGAAAGGAAGGCATGGGTCCCCACACAGACTCGCACAGGAAGGCTCACGGCAGCAAAAAGCTAGAAACAAACCAAATTCCCACCAACAGGCTAATGGATCAACACACTGTGGGATGTCCAAATAGCCAGATGAATGGAAGACCCTATTGATGGATGGACAATGACAACATGGAAGAATCTCAGAGCAGCTCCAGGGAGTGAAAGGGGACCGACAAGACACCGGTGCTATACAACTCCACGGAAACGTCAAGAAAGGCAAACTGACCGGAAGCGAAGGAGAAGAGGTGACCTGGGGAGCCGGCGGGGGGATTGTAAGAGGGCAAGAGGAGACCTCGGGGGCGATGGACACCTCGCCGATGTGATGGTGGTTTCACGGGTATACACGCGTCCAGGCGTACATCGTGCACTTTAAATTCATACCGACTGCATATCAATCAAGCCTCAGTAAGCCTTTTTTAAGCCTGCTGAAGGCTGGCCGACCCCTCTAGCTCATGCAGAGCATTCTACTCTGGACCACGCTGAGCAGCATCATAGATGTACGAGGCGGTTCCATTCACAGCTTTCCCTTTTGTAGATCTGCCAAGGTGTCCTGTTCAATATCCATCTTTGCAACCTGAAATCTTCTCAGATCAGGGCAGCCAAACTCATAGGGAGGGTGGAGGCCCTGGAGGGGAGACCCCCCTCCTGACCCACCCCTCTGTCTGACTTGTGCCCCTGACCTGGGGTGAGCCTACAGGAGGATCCCTGAAGGGGGGTGGGTCCTGGAGATCACATCCTTGTGTTTCTGGAATGGTCACTGCTCAAGTCTCTTATAGGTTTCTAGCCCCATGGTTCATAGACCACTTTTAGAATGACGTCAATCTGCAAAAGCCAGTTTACAAAGTGGACAGAAGTTTCACTTTATCAATATGCAAGTTTATATAATAACAAGCTTTTAAAGCCAATCTGGGTGGAGAGGGAGGTTGCCCCCAAGAACAGGCCTCTCTGGGGACTGCCCCCCACCACCCACGTCTCCACCACATCCTGAGCTGTCTGTGTTTTGTGGGAAACCCTGATCCAGACGGGAAAGGTGCCTCAGTCACAGAGTCCTCCCTGAGAGATGCAATCAGGCCTGAGACCTGTAACCTAGTCGTGGGAGCTTTCTTGTGTGTTCCCTACAAGCAGAAGGCAGCCGGGAGGTGTCTGGGCTTCAGAGTGCTTAAACAGTCAAATGATTTCAAAACTGAAATCCAAATCGAATGCTTGTGGCACCCTGGAAGTCTGCCCCAAGGAACCCCAAACTTCAGAATCTGTGTTCCAGGTACACGTCCCATTTTGTCAACGGGCTGCTGAGGCCTGGAGGGGCGCACCTTCTGTCTTGGACGCAGGAGAGGAACCTGGCCCTGGAAGGATGCCTCGGGCCCTTACTTCTTCTCCCAAACTCCCCACCTCCTTGCAAATGCAGGGAGAAGGGGCTGCAGAAACCTCACCTGCACCCATGGGGCTGGGGCCCTGCCAAGAACTCAAATAAAGGTCCAGGCAAACTGACCACCCACCCGGTTCAGCCTCTAGAATCAAGAGCCCAGCGTTCAAATCTCTCTCCACCACTTTGTAGCTGTGCAACCTCAGACAACTGACTTAACCCCTCTGTGACTCAGTGTCCTCGTCTCTAAAATGGGGATGGTGATGATCCATACCTCCGTGAGTTGTTCAGATTAAACGTGAAGCTACGGGTGCAGGGCTCAGCAGATCCAGGCCCAGGGCCAGGTTGGGGTTGGTGGGGGTGGTGGCCAAGGGCAGGTGGGCTGTGGGCAGATCACCATCAGCTCTTCACCCAAGTCTCTCAGGCCCACCCACATCCTGCAGGTCGCCCTCCTCTCTGGCCCCTGTTGCGCCTACGCCTCTCTCCCCGCTCAAAGTTCCCCAAACCCCGCCCCTACCCATTCTTAAGCCTCCTCCTCCAGGAAGTCTTCCCCACTCCATATAGCAGAAAATCCACACCTAAGGATTCCCACTGCTTCTGAATGCTGACATCTTGGTCACTTCAGCCGCCTCCCTGAAGCCCTGTTCCCTCCTCTGCCCCTTGGGGTGACACCCTACGTCTGCAGAGCTGCTGCAGAGAGGGAACGAGCGACACACAGAAACCCCTGCCTGGCACCCACGGGGCACGGGTGCCAGCAGAGCCCCGTCAACGTCTCCCCGTGGCCGTGTCATGCAGCCCTGTCCCTCTGCCCCCCACGGAGCTGCATGAGGTGGGGGCTGAGTCTCTGCTTCCCCCTGGAGCCCAGCCCAGAGCCGAGAGGATAGACGGTGCATCGTAACCACTGACTGAATGAAATTCAAGTCCCACAGCTTTGCGGCTCCATCCCAGAAGAACTCAAATAAAAGAAAATGTCTCAAACATATTAGCAGCCAGCAAAAGCCGAGTGCCTGTGTGGAGGGCTCAGGTCATGCTTCCCTTTCAAATGCTTCTGGAAAAGAAGCCCGCTATCTCTGCACTCCTGATGTCAGTGAAGACGTCCAAGTCGGCCTTTGACCAGAGCCGTGTAAAGCAAAGGTCCGACCTGTGGCTGCCAGGAGGGTCAAAGCCCTTGCGTAGGTTTCAGGTACATAAGAGCCCCTCTGGATCCCTGAGTCCCCAGAGAAGCCAGAGCCTTAAATTCTATCACCCCACACGCCTCCAATTCGCTGGGTCGTCTGAGTGGGTCACTTGACCTCTCTGGACTTCTCGCACATTCTCACACTCAAGTAAACACCCACCGATCGAGGGAGTTCACGGCCGTGCGCCAGAGTGCCCGTGGCCCCTGAGCCCCTCCCAAATGCCAGCGTCTGCGCCATCCTGGCCTTGGGGCTGGCAGGATGCTAGACTCAGATGCCCACCACCCACCCAGCGGTCAGGACCAGGTGGTGGAAGGTGGCAAAGGGAAAGAGGGGTCATGGGGGCAGGGGGGGCGGCGTTCCAGGAAAGCTCCACAACAGTGGAGGCCATCAGGAGGAGGAAACACAGTAACACGGTCCTGTGGACAGTGGACCCCGGGGTTCAGGAGAAGCCTGGGGTTGGGCAGAAGGCCTTGGCGTAGAAGGTCCAGAGTCATGGGCGTGTGGACAGAGCTCACACAGGCCAGGCGGACGAGGGTGTCCTCAGGAGAGGCAGGAAGAAGGACAGAGAGATGGAAGCGGGCTGGGGCGGGGGTGCTTGAGGCCCAGCCCAGCCGGGGGTGGGCAGGGTGACCATCTGACTCCTCTAGGGACTGCGGTGCGTCCAGCCCTGAGGGTGCGGGTGTGTCTGTGGTATACACCCCAACTCCACCACCCTCTGCAGGAGGCGCCCCCGCCCCCCCATCAGAGTTCCAGGTACCAGGCCAGTCTGAAGCTGCTCCAGACCCATGAAAGGAAGCCAGGCGGGTCCCAGCCCCACACGCAGCACCCAAACACACACACAGGCACACGTACACATGTGCCCCCACACACACACGTACATACACATGTGCCCCCACACACACACGCACGCGTACGCCTCAGCTCTGCGCCTGCCCGTGAGGTCTGGCTGAAGCTCAGCTGTCCTCCCTGGTGTTTACAGAGCAGCTGTCAGCACCCACCCGCTGACAGTCCTTCCCCTGCCTGCGAGGCAAACGCAGGAACAGTGAACAGCCTGGCCCAGAGCAGAGTCAGGCAAAGCCTGCAGGGAGCAGAGGCGGAGGCCCAGGCCTGCGGGGGGTGGCCGGCGTGGCTGCTGCGGCCGCGTGGCCAGTGTGGCTGGGGTGGCTGGGCGGGCGCAGGGCCCCCGAGCCTCTGTTTCCTCTTTGACGACCAGAGCGAAGGCTCCCACGGCCCCAGCTCCCCGTGGGCCTTATCTGGGACAACGCCCAGGAAGTCGTGCGCATCCAAGGGGCTGATTTTCTTCTTTTCTGGATGAATCAATCAGTTATGGAAGGCACTTCCAGGATTGTTGGAGGGGAAGGAGAGGTGAGTTACAGCCTGGAATCTTCCGGAATCCCCTTCCCGGGGTCTGTGCAGGTCCCTCCAGCACAGCGAGGCCTTTGTCTAGCTCTCAGTGCAGTCGGGGCCTGGGGACGAGAGGGCCGTAATGGCCCTCGGCTGTGGTCACCCAGTGCTTCTGCGCCTTCCTGGGAATCTCTGGTCAGGCCCCGAGGCCTTGTCCAAACACAGCAGATCCCCGAGAACTGGATTATCTCAGAAAACCCAAAAGGTGGACAGTGTGACCTTTCAGGCTCCCCACACCCTGCCCCCGGCAGCAAAGCAGCTTTGATCCCTCATGGGGGGCGGGGTGGGGGGGAGTGTGGCAGGGTCAAACAGACCCGCTCCCTCATCTGTCAAAAAAACTTACTCCAGGGGCTGGCTGTTGGAAAGCTCCCCCCGCCCCAACCCTGCCGAGTCCAGCCCCCATGGCCTCTTAGGGACCACCTGCAAGGTCTCCCTGCAAGCTGCTATCCCATGGACCCAACCTCAGTCCTTGGGGCCTGCACCATGCTCATACCCCTGCAGGGACCAGGCCTCACCCCTCGCCTCTGACAGCCCTGCGCATTGTCCTGAGCAGAGATCTGTCTTCAGGAAGGGCCCCCAGGCTGGTCCCCCTGTCTGGTCCCCCTTCCCCAGCACAAGCTTCCGGGAAGAGAGGGTGATGGGCTGGGAGTCCCGGCGGTCCTGGGTGTGTTTCTCAGGCCCAGTGTCAGACACCCCCATCCAGCCTCTGAGCCTGCTGTTACAGCGACGCCAGCCTCAGAACGGAAGGCCGTGTGGGCCTGGATTGTCTCTGCTCCCCGGGACTCAGCAGGACCTAAAAGCCCTCTCCCCTTCCCCTCCCTGCCCTCCGCCTGCTTCCGCTGCTTACTCCTGCCCTGTGTGACTCTGCCCCACTCCCCCCCAGCTGCATTCATCCCCTGCCCCATGCCACCAGCTGGCACATCACGTGACTCCTCGGGGAGTCTTTTGACAGCGGCTGGTGGAAGCAAGGTCCCAGTGGTCCCGGCAGACCTGGCCACCAGCCTCTCCCCGCTTCCAGGAAAACTCAGGAATGAGAGTCACGGTGGGAAGTGACCACAGTTGGGAGGGACCCAAGTGGCCCCGAGAGGCCCTGCACTGGCCCCCTGCCTTCCAGCAACAGGGGGACAAGTGTGAACACCCGGGGGGTCAGGGCTCTTCCTCCGTCTTATCATGTGAGCCTCTGCCAGACTACCTGCCTCCAGCCTCACCCCGCCATCCACCTTCACACCCTGCTGTTCAACGAACAAAGAGTCCTCGATCCCCAGGGACTCTCCCAAGGACACGTCTGATCAGGCACGTCCAGCTGATTCAAGCCCTCCTGTGGCCCCAAGAGTGGATGGAGCCCCCTGGATGGACACTCAGGGTCCCTATATTTGGGTGCGGGGGCTGCCGTAACAAAGCCCCACAAACTGGGTGCCTGAAACGACAGTTTTCAGGAGGTGGAAGTCCATGATCACGGATGGGCAGGGCTGTGTCTCCTGACAGTCTGCTCCCTGGGTCCCCACATGGGGGGTATCTGTGCTCTACCCCTCCCTTCTTGCAAGGACCAGGGCCCACCCCAGTGACCCTGTTTGACCTTGATCACCTTCTTCACAGCCCGTCTCCACACACAGTCATTCTGAGGTGCTGGGGGTCAGAACCTGAACATGTGGATTTTGCGGGGACACAGCTCAGCCCATAAGAACCCCCAAGAGCCCCCTCCATGCGGCCGCACTTCCTACTGGTCCTGGGACGGCCCCCACCTGGGACATCTTGAGTCAGAAGTCGGGGTTAGTGAGGGGTCTGGGGATCCGGTCAGCCGGCAGAAGCACCCCCTAGAGGCCTATTCTCCCTTGCACAGTTCAGTTCAGTTCAGTTCATTTGCTCAATCGTGTCCGACTCTTTGTGACCCTGTGGACTGCAGCACTCCAGGCCTCCCTGTCCATCACCAACTCCTGGAGCTTGCTCAAATTCATGCCCATCGAGTCGGTGATGCCATCCAACCATCTCATCCTCTGTCGTCTCCTTCTCCTCCCACCTTCAATCTTTCCCAGCATCAGGGTCTTTTCAAATGAGTCAGTTCTTTGCATCAGGTGGCCTAACTATTGGAGTTTCAGCTTCAGCATCAGTCCTTCCAATGAACACCCAAGACTGATCTCCTTTAGAATGGACTAGTTGGATCTCCTTGCAGTCCAAGGGACTCTCAAGAGTCTTCTCCAACACCACAGTTCAAAAGCATCCATTCTTCGGAGCTCAGTTTTCTTTATAGTCCAACTCTCACATCCATATGTGACCACTGGAAAAACCATAGCTTTGACCAGACAGACCTTTGTGGCAAAGTAATGTCTCTGCTTTTTAATATGCTATCTAGGTTGATCATAGATTTTCTTCCAAGGAGAAAGCATCTTTTAACTTCATGGCTGCAGTTACCATCAGCAGTGATTTTGGAGCCTCCCAAAATAAAGTATCTCACTATTTCCATTGTTTGCCATCCATTTGCCATGAAGTGATGGGACCAGATGCCACGATCTTAGTTTTCTGAATATTGAGTTTTAAGGCAACTTTTTCACTCTCCTCTTTCACTTTCATCAAGAGGCTCTTTAGTTCTTCACTTTCTGTCATATTGGTGTCATCTGCATATCTGAGGCTGTTGATATTTCTCCCAGCAAACTTGATTTCAGCTTATGCTTCATCCAGCCCAGCATTTAACATGCTGTACTCTGCATATAAGTTAAATAAGCAGATTCCCTTCTCCAAGAGATCTTCCTAACCCAGGGATCAAACCCAGGTCCCGTGCATTGCAAGGGGATTCTTTACCAGCTGAGCCACAAGGGAAGCCCCCAGATGAGAATACAAGGCCAAAAAACGGCAGATTTAGCCTTTTGCTCTTGGCTGCATCTCCAGCCGTGAGACCATGCTTGGTATACAGCAGGTGCTCAATAAGTATGTGGTGAATGAATGAATGATACAAAGCCTTAGAAAGGAAAGTGTACTTTGGTTTCCAGCTGTCAACTGAGGCTAACAGCTGCATTTCCTTCCTAGAGTTCCTGGGAGAAACCCCCAGAATCGCTGGGCACAGGGCCCAGCTGCCCGGCCACCCAGTCATGGTGACCCCCTCCCCCTCTGACCTCTGGCCTCATTCCCCAGTGCACTGTCACAGTGGGCCCCATAGTGAAGGTCGCCGTCACCTGCCAAGACGGTGAGCTCTGCTGAGGTCTGTGCCCAGAGCTCTGGCAGGTTTTAGATGGTGTTTTCCTTCGTCTGTGATTCAGCAAATGACGATTAAGCACCTACTGTGAGCTGACCCCATCCAAGATCCAGAAACAAGGACCAGATGGTGGATGACAGTGGTACTCAGACTCTAGTACCATAAACCCTCAGTTCCCCAAAGAGCATGTGGGTCCGGAGGCCACCTCAGATACCAACGTGAAAAGCAAAAATTCTCATTCTAAATCACCACAGCCCAGATGAAAAAACAAAGAAGAAAGACCAAGAAGGGGCCGAGCGGATTTGACTGCATCCAGAATGGTGCCAATCCACACCGAATGCATTTCAAGACCAGCAAGAGGCATGGAGCAATCTTGAAGCAGCAAAAAGGGATACGCTAGCTTTCTTTTTAGATGAGGAAGAACTGGAGACAGTGAAAGAAAAAAAGCATAGAAGACACCATCCAACAGATAAGACCCATTAATAACACGCATGCAGCCCTATGGCGGATTCGTGTTGATGTACGGCCAAAAAAATCATCACCATATTGTAAAGTAATTATCCTCCAATTAAAATAAGTAAATTTAAAAAAAAACTATACTCCAAAAATAAATTTAAAAAATAAAAAATAATAATTCCTTAAAGTCTGAGTTCCCTACACAGTTTAAAAGTTGCTGTCTTTTCCTTAATGAAGGTGGGCACGCCTCATTGCTCCGGAGACTGTGTGTCCCTGGGGATACACTTCCTGGGCTGAGGCATCTTCTCTGACCCCACGCCCGCTCCTCCTTGAGAAGGCCCCCCGGGGCACTCATTTTGGAAAATCACATTAGGCTTGCTTTCCATCCCCCTGTCTCAGCTCTGTTTTGCCCACGTCGGGGAGGACCAGGAGAACCTGCTGCGCTAACACTGCTCTGTGGACACGGCACCCTGGGCCCAAGGACACCCTCGGCCCCAGAGCTCTGTAGATGGAGTCACTGCCTGGCTGGGACCTTCACACCCCCAGGGGCGTGCAAACTTAAGCTATTAAAATGCATGATTAGGGAAGCTTTGCAGCGCTAATCAGATAGTAGTCTTAAGTTTACTGACACCATAAAATGCTATTTGATATCGTCACTAGAGTGTATAAAAGGAGGCACATGTATATTAGGGTTTTCCGATGGCTCGGTGGGTTAAAAAAAAAATCTGTCTGCAATGCCGGAGACATAGAAGACTCGGGTTCGATCCCTGGGTTGGGAAGATTCCCCTGGAGGAGGGCATGGCAACCCACTCCAGTGTATTTCCCTGGAGAGTCCCATGAACAGAGAAGCCTGGTGGGCTACAGTCCATGGGGTCTCAGAGTCAGATTCAACTGAACACAGACGCTCACACACACGCACGCACACACACACACCCCACCCACATGGGCTGATTGCCCACTATGTGCCTGACACAGTTCTAGAAGCCGAAAGGACAGCAGTGGACAAACAAGCTTTTGTATAGTGAGGGAGAGAGAATTACACAAGCAGCTAGGACCGGGTCACGCGCAGCTGGTGAATGGCACAGGGACACCCCGAATGGAGGGAGGGTCCGAAGCCTACAGGGGGAGCCCCGCGTTGCAATTCTACAGAAGGAGGTCAGGGGCCTCGCGGAAGAGCATGATGCCTGTGCAGTGCCCCCCCAAGAGCTGGGCAGGCGCTTGGCTGCAGGAAGGGCGTTTGGGTGGAGGAAACGGCAAGTGCAAAGGCCCTGAGGCTGGAGTGTGCTCAGTAGGAGCGGTTGTCCCAGGAGACGGGGTGGGGTGGGCTGAGAGGAGAGGCAGTGTGGATCTCGGGGGCCTGGTGGTGAGCTTGGCTTTTCTTTCTTTTTCAGGTGGATCTTTTTAAAAGTCTTTATTGCATTTGTTACAATATTGCTTCTGTTTTAGGTCTCGGTGTTTTTGGCCTCCAGGTCTGTGGGGTCTTAGGGCTCGAACCCACACTCCTTGCACTGGAAGGTGAAGTCGTCACCGCTGGGCCATGAGGGAAGTCCCGAGCGCAGCTTCTCTGAGTGAAATGGGAGCCCCTACAGAGGGTCGCGGTTTATACATCTTTCCTCCAGCCACGCGCAAGCTCTTGGAGGGAAGGGATCACGACTGGCTCCACCTACCACTGGCCCTCCTGCAAATGCTGCCCCATGAATCTGGGGAACGAAATGGAGCCTGCAGTGGGGCCCTGGGGACAGGACTAGGGATGAGACGCAGTGAGCAAAACGCCATGCAATTCATGCTGAGCCAGGAAAGGCGGGTTGCGGGTGTAGACAGGGCAGGGTAGCCAGCTGGCCCACCCACCCACTTTCTGTGCTGCCTGTGGGTCCCAGGCAAACCACAGAGCCTACTGCAGGGGAGTGGGGAGAGGCCAGCAAGGGGAAGGCGAGGAGGGGGACCCCGGCCCAGACGTGGTGCCGTAGGGTGCTGTGTCCGTCGGGTTTGCTCAAGAAGGATCTGCAGGAAGAAGACTCCGAGGTGTTAACCACATCCTCCCAGATCAGCGTGAGGGCAATCCGGAAACATGTGCCGGGCGACGAACGAACCGCCTGGGCGGTCAGCTGAGCTAATGGAAAAAAGACGGGAAACGGCCCATTTTCACCTCGTTCTGAGGATTTCAGTAAACACTCTCCTTTAGGCTCCCCCACTATCCCCCCAGGACTGACGACACTCAGAGAGGGCGGCGGATGCAGCTGGGTGGGTTTCGAGCTGCCCCGGGGCTCAGAGCAGCTAGGGCCAGCCTACTCCTTTGCCCCGTGGGGAGGGGGTCCGGCGAGCTCTGGGCGCAGTGCTCCCCAGGCCAGGCCAGGCCAGTGTGCGTCTCGACCACGGACTGGACCAAGCCCCACATGTCAGCCTGGCCCCGAGCCCCGGACTCTGCCCTCTGTTGCGCAGAGAGTAGCTTCTGAGAACCCGTGCGACCCTGGTCTGCGGCCCGTTCACCCGCTCGCTCATTCATTCTCGAGGGTGTGCGGTCGCCCCGTCTCTGCACCCCCAGTCACCCCGAGTGTGTATAGAGGGTGACCTGAGGCCTTCAGTGCTGGGTCCCTGACACCCCCACCACAGGCAGGCGCCATGAGGGTGGGGGTTCTCTGCTTCCACGGCTGCTGTGTCTTTGAGGCCCAGGATATACAGCAGATGATGACTCCCCTGGAGGCTCAGACGGTGAAGATCCGCCTGCAATGTGGGAGACCCGGGTTCCATCCCTGCATCGGGAAGATCCCCTGGAGGAGGGCATGGCAACCCACTGCAGTATTCTTGCCTGGAGAATCCCATGGACAGAGGAGCGTGGCGGGCTGCAGTCCATGCTGTCGGAAAGCGTTGGACACGACCGGGCAACTAACACTTTCACCTCCACGTAGTAGACGCTAAACATATTTGTGTGGGATGAATGAATGAGGTGGGTGAGAGGACACTGAGGCTAAGCTCTGAGCTGTTGTAGGACCTAGGGGTGAGCCAGAGAGTGCCCCCCCAGGAAAGGGGCCCACACTTCCGCCCACAGTGCCCCCCTGCTCCATCCCTTGGAGAGAACTCTCTCCTCCTTGGGTCCCCCCACTCTGGGCCCCCTCCTCCAGGAAGCTCTCCAGGCTCCGGCGCCACAAGAATCCAGCTCAGCTCCTGATCAAACCACTGGTCATTTGCTCTGAAGGACGGCACAGTGCCTTCCCCATCCAGCAGTCAACGGCCCAGCAGAGGGCAGGTCATTCTCTCCTGACCCAAACCTGCCAAATCATGCCTGCATGCTAAGTCTCTTCAGTCGTGTCTGACTCAGCAGTCCCATGAACTGTGACCCACCAGGCTCCTCTGTCCGTGGCGCCCTCCAGGCAAGAATACTGGAGTGGGGTGCGGTGCCCTCCTCCAGGGGATCTTCCCAATCCAGGGATCAAACCGGCATCTCTTACGCTTCCTGCATTGCCAGGCGGGTTCCTTATGACCACAGCCACCCGGGAAGCCCTAAGTCGTCTTATCAGCTTCCAACAAGAAAAGCCGGTCCTACCAGCCCCTAACTCCTGTCCTTCTAGCTCAGAAAAGTCTCTAGAACCTGTCTTGCTGCCCCTGCTCTACGCTACTGCCTCAGCTCAGGGGGCAACTACAGTCAGGGCTAGGGGTTGCCTGGGGGAAGGACAAACCAAGGTCAAGGCTGCAGGTGGCCAGGCAAGCCCATCAGCCCCCAAGGGATCAGATGAAGTGCCTGAGTCAGCCC